>NC_090325.1:105868513-106174013 GCF_035084215.1 Heptranchias perlo | reverse complement strand
TCAGGCAAAAGGGTAAGTGGTTGACTTTCTATTATGACTTGAGCACATAAAATTGGACCCTAATCAGCAAAGAGGTACTTCAACATGGGGCCATGTGTTTAGCCTTAAATGATTTCCAGGTACTTTTATTTTAAAATGCAATTAATTTTACAAATATTTCTATTTACATGGCTCCTCCATGGTGCTCTGTGTAACCTCCATTTCAGCAGTGGAGTGGACCTCCTGGCAGGATGTATGCCAAAGAGATTCCCTAGAGCTTGTCTGCTTCATATCATGCTGTCATCATCATCGCTCTATCTACTGAACAATTGCAAGTTGCCTTTTTAAGCTTTTCTCAATGTCCATCAAGTGTTTGCTGAAACATAGAAAATACTCAATGGCCATTGGCAGAGGCGAAAACAAAAAGACAAGATGGTCTGCAATCGGCCTTTGAACATATCAGTTACATGCTCCAAGATACAGTCCTTAGCCTATGTCCTGCTAGCACACTACTGAGTCACAGAACTGAAGGTTACACAGTGCAACATGGAGAATGGGAATATTTATGAAAGAAAGAACTTGCTTTTATATAGGGCCTTTCACAACCTCAGGACGTTCCAAAGCGCTTCACAGCTAATTAAGTACTTTTGAAGTGTAGTCATTGTTGTAATGTAGAAAACGCAACTGCCAATTTGCACAAAACATGGTCCTACAAATAGCAATGAGATAATGAGCAGGTCATCTGTTTTAGTGATGTTGGTTGCTTTTTAAAACAATAAACTCTGGATCATTAATCCTTACTGGCAATACTCAGCCAATCCATCGCTACTTTAGGCCTGGTTATTATTGTACTCAATATTTCTCAATCCATTTGATACAGAATCAGACCTTGAGTGCTAGCTTTTCACACCTGTTTTGCAGTGATAGAGACTAATTCAGCAGCTATACTCTGGAAACGGTACCAGATTTAAAAAATGAACTTCTAGAGACTCATACGGCTAGAAATTAGGATGTGTAGCGCCCGTTATTTTGGCGCTACATGGCCTCCTGAAGTGCCAAGATGGTGTCTTGGCTGCGCACGCACGTTTCCAGCGTGACGTGCGCCGGACGCCATCTTGGCATAGGTATTAGCACATGCACAAATACCGAATGCCGGAAGCTTGTAAAGTAGGGAGAAAATGTGTACAGTGTGCAACACTGATTTAAAGTGATAGACACCATTTTGGACCTTAACGCTCCACTCAATGCAGTTTTAACCACGCACACCTGAACATGTCTTAGAGTGCACAGATGACCCCCCCCCCACCAGCGCTATTTAAAAGGACCAGGCAGGTGCTGCAGGTTAATTGCTGGATTATTGCTTCTGCCTGCTGGTGGAATAGGAAGTTTTTTTTGAAGCTCCCTATGCTTACTGAGAGATCCTAGAGTACATTTGAAAGTGCTTTAGCAGGTACTGCCTTATGGTTCGGAAAGTTACAACTGTGGTTGAACAACATTCCTGGCAACCATGAGTGGTCTGCTAGTGCTCCCGCTGGGCATTGAGCATGACTGGGAGCTTGCAGAGAGGCCATGCATAGCAGGTCAAGCTGCGAGGAGAGGGAGGAGGAGGATGAGGAGGGCACTGAGCAGGAGGCCCTATCCAATGAGGGCCTTCCGTGACCAATTCTCTTACCTCAACATAAGCGAGGAGCATTGCATCCAACAGCTGAGGTTTACCAAGGAGGCCATGACCGAGATCTGTCAACTGGGGGGCCACAAATGCAGCCTCAGAGCAGAGCAAGGACAGCATTGCCTGTGGCTGTCAAGGTAATCGTGGTGCTGAACTTCTACGGCTCAGGAGCATTTCAGGCCTCTGCTGGTGAAATGTGCAACATCTCGCCGTATGCAGTGCACTGCTACATAAGGGAGGTCACAGACGCACTATATGAGTTGAGGAACAGGTTCATCACCTTCCCTCTCCACAGAGACAAGCAGAACGAGCAAGCACGGGGGTACGCTCGCATTGCTGGCTTCCCCATGGTGCAGGGTGCCATTGACTGCACGCACATTGGCTTGCTTGCCTCGCATATCGACTTGGCCGTCTTCGTCAACCGAAAGGGCTTCCACTCCCTGAACGTGCAGCTGGTGTGTGACCACACGCATCGAATCATGGAGGTTGATGCCCGCTACCCTGGGAGCAGTCACGATGCCTTCGTTATGCGGCAGTCCAACGTGCCAGCTATCTTTCACCCGCCTTGACAAGTCAAAGGCTAGCTACTGGGCGACAAGAGCTATCCCCTCATGCTGTGGTTCATGACTCCAGTCAGGAACCCACGCAAACATGCAGAGCAGGCCTATAATGAGAGCTATGCTGCCACACGCTACATCATGGAGCACACCATAGGCCTCCTCAAACAATGCTTCCACTGCCTGGAGGAGCCCTGCAGTACTATACTGAGCGGGTGGCAAGATTTGTGGTGGGATGCTGCATGTTGCAAAACCTCGCCATCATGAGGGACCAGCCCTTGCCACCGATGATTGGAGAAGACCCTGAGCCAGAGATGGAGGAGGAGGAAGAAGAGGCTGAGGAGGAGGAGGAGCATGAGCCTGAGGAGGAGGAGGAGGAGGCTGAGAAGGAGGAGCCTGAGGAGGAAGTGGAGGAAGACCCAAACGTGCAACAGTGAACACTCGCCTTGTCTGCAAGGGCTCTGCGTGCTCACCTGATCCGCGCCCACTAATGTCAACTACATCCCCCAACTCACCAACGGTCCTACACTTCCCACCCTTCCGCTCCAACATGTCCATCAAATCGCCCTCCATCTGATTGCACATTCGTTTCCCCCTCAGTTCATCACACAAATAAAAACCACCACAAAATGCATATACAATGTCACATTTGTCAATTAACAAACAAAATCATGGAAACAGAACAGAACTATTCACCCTTGTGCATTCCCTTAGTGCCTGTTGTTCGTGTGCCTTTATCTTTCCTAGTGTTCCTACAAGGTGCATCCCCAGTGGCTGGAGTATGGGTAGTGGAAGGTTGCTGACCTTCAATTGGGGACAGTGCAGATGGCCTTGGAGGACGACCTCGTGCTGCTCTGGACCAGGAAGGCCTGGCTACAGACTGCACCATCTCGGCCTGGGTTGCAGCAGTCTGGCCTGGCTGACCGATAGGCAACAACAAGGGCACTGGCAGAACAGCAGGGTGGGAGGAGGAAGACTGTCGTCCAGAAAGAGGACAGAAGGCCCGACTGCCATGGCGCCACTGCCACTCTCCCGATGTGGCGCCTCTGCAATCTTGGTGATCAGCTGCAGAACGGATTGCTTTGACGCCCTGGAAGCCCTGTTACACAGTGGTCCCCAGAGCCACGATAGCAGCAGCCTGAGCTTCCATTGCAGCAGTCTGAGCTGCAACTGTAGCTTGCAGACCTTTAATCACTTCGGTTGTGCTGCAATGGAAGGCACGACATTGCCCATCAGACGCTGCATCATGGTGGGTTCCACGTGCTGATGGAGGTGACCACCCGTTCCATGTTGGAAAGGATGGGCTCTGAACTCTGCACAAAGTTGGAGCTGGACTCCTCCATGCCCCTTCTCATTGTGTGCAGTATTTCTGGCAGGCTTTCCAGTGCCCCAAACATTTGGTTGTGTACGCCCATCAGCCGTCTTCTGTAACCTGGCCCATCGAAGTCCTCATCTGACTCCTCTGCAGCAGAACTAGTGAGTGACCTCGCCCTCCCGCGAGCTGGCAGCCGTGGTATCTGTTCCACCCGCACCGGCTCCTGCGCATTTGTGCTCGGTGTCTCACCACATGCAGATCCCTCCTCTAACCAGCCTCTAAAGGACGCACAATATCAATCTCTGAGCTGGTGGATATAAGTGTCAGATCGAGTGATGGTGTGGCTTCCGTGTTCCCCTCCTCCTCCTCCTCGGGTGCCGCCACGTGTTCTTGGGTATCTGCAATGACAAAGGGAAACAGGTTGAATTGCGGAGCGGGGAGAGGAGCAAGTAAGACATGTGTGGTGACAGCATCTGCAGCATGTGAGTCAGAAAAGATTATGAGAGGAGGGAGATGTGGGAAAGGAGAAGGAGCATTAGATATGCAGAGACCCCCTTCACAGCGCGGCATGTTGTCACGGCTGCAGCGACGGCCCGGCCAATGATCTGAAGCACTGTCTCCTCCAAGGGGGTGAGGACGTGTAGGTGTGCCTGTCCACCCCCAGGTCTCTCCTGCTGCCGGCTGTTTTGCGCCACCTTCTCCTGCAAGACAGAGGGCAGTGTGTCATTGAGTATCCTGCAAGGTGTCTGGTTGATGTGCCTGTCGTGGTCGAATATCTGCCAGAGTGTGTGACCTATGAGTGGTGGTTGTGTGGCCTGCAAGTGTGATACTATGTGCAGGTGAGATGCAGCCTGCCAAGTGCAGCATGCGTATGGATGAGCAGTGTTTGTTGGTGGGTGGGTGACGGGGAATGTGATGCCTGGAGCAGTGGTGCAGTTGGTTGGATGCGCCACTTGACACTTACATTCACTCACCTTGACCACTCGTGTCAAATTGTTGAACGTCTTTCGGCACTGCACCCACGTGCGTGGTGCAATGCTCCTGGCATTGTCATCCTGCACCACAGCCTGCCAATGCCTGCAGATCTGGAGTCTAGAGGATCTCCTGCCACCCTGCGGGTACATGTTTGCCCTCCTTTCGTCTGCCCCCTCCACCAGGGCCTCCAGTGCATCATCGGGGAAGTGTGGGGCCCACTCTCGGGCCGGTCCCACCATCCTTCCGGCCATCTTTCCCTCCTCCGAGTGGACCGTGCATGTCCCATTTAAAATGTGCACCTGCACCTTTAAGAAGTGCAGGCTGCTGATGACGTGCGCTGAGCACGCCCCATTTCTAGCTTCCTCATTTATCGTGCAGCCTCTCAGCAGCATGGCTAGCACTGGCTGCACGGAGCTATCATGCTAATTAGCAGGCAGCTCGAAGTTCACATGCTGCTTGAGTAGGGGCCATCGGGTGTGGGTTAATAGCGGATTGCACTACCTACACCCAATAATAGGCCTTATCTAATTTTTCCCGCGTAGGGCTTACCTTTGCGCTAAACTTCCTCATCAAGGATGTGCATTAAATTCATTATCTCATGTTGGTTTTACCTGAAAAAAAATTGTCTTTCTTCCTTCAAATAAAAATATATTTTTTCAAGTGTTTACTTTGTGATGTATTTTCTGCCTGAAGAATTCCTCCCATCACTGTCTGTGGTAACATCGTAAACACACTCTTTTTAAATGCATTTGCAATGTCACTACACATAGTGACCAGAGCAATTTTTCCTCTCACATCTGGCGAACGTGCTTATTCCTTCCATTTTATGAACCCTGTTGTGCAATATAAAAATATTTAATGTATTGTCATGCCCATGATAAAATTCCATACAGTGAAGTCTGCTTGTTACTCGACTGCTTAGTAATTTGTATAGTGTCATGAAATAAATTGGCGAGACATTCTCTACTGATTTCCATGTTTCAGCCTATTGTGTTTCATAATTGGCCTGCTTTCTGTCAAATTTTTGTTTAGGTTACTGAATTTCAACAAACCTGAAATAAACCCAGTAATACTCAGGTAATTTTTTTTATCTGATCCACAGGTGTACATTTTCTCATCTATAAACCTTTCTCATGGTAACTGCAACTGGTCTGCACTAAACCATTCCAAGAAAGCAGCCAGAATAAATTTAAGCTGCCTTGTTGACATGTAACACAAGGCTGGGCAGGTGGCAAAGTAAATGCCAGCAGTATTAAATGCACACACATGTGAAACTATTGGGAAAATACTGATTCATTGTCAGGCCCAAACTTAAGGGTAATTTGAGGCCCCAAACCATGTGGAATAATCATGGCCACGCTGCCCGCAAATTTCTGTCCATTGATTTCAATGGATGGAAAATAGTATGCAATGCACCCATGATTGCCCATTTTGCACTGGCTGTGTACAAGGCTGTCAGCATGGGGTCTCGCAAAATTTACCTTCTAGTGTATGATGGTGAGTTTTTACCAGTGTCGATCCGTTTGCCAGTTTACAATGAAAAAAATACGAACACAGAAGGTACATTTCAGAAAGGGAGTTTTATACTAATTTTTAGAATTTAGAAATTTGCATTCCAGGCTCAGAGTTTTACGTGCCGGGAGCACATATTAGGAATTTGGACAGGGAAGTCATTGGGTTCTGTGTTCGGAAAAGCTACACAGGGCCTACTGACTTCACCGCCCAATTCCTAATATGTGCTCCACACTGGCAGCATGAATTCATAACATCTACCCCTGTATATCAATTCACACTGGAGACCTAAAAAATCATATTGGACTTCTTTCTCTGGCTAATGATACCTACATGTGATTTACACTTCATTCCATCCTGTCAATCTTTCACTGGTGCTATTCTCAATTGTTTCTCATCAATTAAGATATGATGGCCCCGATATTTACGGGGGGTGGAGAGGGAGCAGGATGTGTGTGGGGGGGTGCGGTGGGGGGTTGGTGAGGAGGTGGAGGTCGGTGAGGGTTGTAGTGGCCGGGAAACCCAGAAATGCAATTAACGCAGTGGTCTTGCCTAATTTAACAGCAGGACCTCATTTGAATTTGAATCTCATTTGAATCTCTGTTTCCCAGCCAGATTGAGAGGCTGGCTGGCTGATGGGCGGGAAGGATTGTGGCACAAGGCTGCAACCGGGGAGCGGAGAGGAGGGAGGGAGAGAAGGAGAGGTCACGGAGAAGGGAGGGGGGGATCGCGGGGGGGAGGTGAAGAGATTGCAGATTAGGCTTCAGATCGAGGGGCGTGAAGAGATCGAGGGTTGGGCTTCAGATTGCAGGGAGGATCAGATCAAAGATTGGGCTTCAGGTTGGGAGGGCTTCAAATCGCAGGGGTGGGGCTTCGGATCATGGGGGAGCTTCAGATCGCAGGGGGGCTTCAGATCGCTGGAGGTTTCAGATTGGGGGGCTTCAGATCGCAGGGGGGCTTTAGATCGCGGGGGGGCTTCAGATCGTGGGGGTACTTCAGCTCGTGGGAAGATTTCAGATCAGGGGAGCTTCAGGTCGCGGGGGGTTTCAGTTCGGGGGGGGGGGGCTTCAGATCGCGGGGGGACTTCAGATCACGGGGGGTTTCAGATCAGGGAGACTTCAGATCACGGGGGGATTCAGATCACGGGGGGATTCAGATCACGGGGGGATTCAGATCACAGGGGGTTTCAGATCATGGGGGGGCTTCACATCACGGGGGAGCTTCACATCACGGGGGGCTTCAGATCACGGGGGGATTCAGATCACGGGGGGATTCAGATCACAAGGAGGCTTCAGATCACAGGGGGTTTCAGATCACGGGGGATTCAGATCACGGGGGGGGCTTCAGATCACGGGGGGGCTTCAGATCACGGGGGGGCTTCAGATCACGGGGGGCTTCAGATCACGGGGGGGCTTCAGATCACGGGGGGGCTTCAGATCATAGGGGAGGCTTCAGATCGCAGGGGCCTCGGATCGAGGGTCGGGCTTCAGGTCACGGGGGTTGTCAGCTGATCGCGGGGTGGGAGTCAGGTTTACTTGGAGGACTGGGGGAGCATTCCTGCTTCTCCTAGCCCACAAGCAGTGTTGGGAAGGCACTTATCTGCTGGATCCTGCCATTCTCGCCTCCCTCTAGTTGCCGGGTTTCCCGAGCCCTGAGGAACCCGGCCCGCAGCCGATAAATGTAAAGCTCTGGTAAAATTTGAGGCACACAGCCTCATTAAAATATTTAAATTACTGACCTGCCTCTCGAGAGCAGGTTAGTCGCCCGCTCCCCCACCTGCCTCCATTAAAAACTAAAGTTAGGGTCGAGTTTCAGATTTTTGAAATTTTATTCTATCCACCCACCCCTCTCTCACCCATCGTGGGCAGTTAAAATTGCACCATCCCTCCCCCCACCTCTCTGAAATATCCTTTCCCACTTCTTTATCCTGTATGTAACAAGATGGTCGATTTCTGTTTTATATTTTTAGACAGAAAGTCAGTTGTATTTTAAAATCTGGATTCTTACAGCAGTGCCTCTAAGGCAGGAATGTTTTTTGTCTGTAAAAGAAAAGAAAGACTTACATTTATATAATGCCTTTCAAGACCTCAGGATGTCTCAAAGCACTTTACAGCCAATGCAGTATTTTTGAAGTGTAGTCACTGTTGTAAAGTAGGAAATGTACCATGTAGGCTGCTTACTATGTAGCCTCATGGACCACATATATAAAGTTTAAATAAATGCTTCCATTTAATTTAGTGTCTAAGGTAATTTCCTCATATGGGGACAGCTGTCTCACATTGAGAGGTCCCTCGTCAGAGCACACCAGGTCCCAGTGGCTGTAAGCAGCCTTCTCCTGGAAGCATACACAAGACACTGAGAAGTTAGGAACTGGCAAAAACATCCAGACAGCCACCCCTATATGAGTCCAGATCCCTCATTGTGTAAAGTGCTTTCAATGCAGCACGTACATTGGTTCTGGTGACAGTGTTAGTTTGCAGCAACATTCATGTGCCACAGTGAAAGCTATCTGTGTGCCTGCAAAATCTGTGCCCTAACACCTTTTCAGTGTAAACAATTTTACAACACCAAGTTATAGTCCAGCAATTTTATTTTAAATTCACAAGCTTTCGGAGACTTCCTCCTTCCTCAGGTAAATGTTCAGGATTTACCTGAGGAAGGAGGAAGTCTCCGAAAGCTTGTGAATTTAAAATAAAATTGCTGGACTATAACTTGGTGTTGTAAAATTGTTTACAATTGTCAACCCCAGTCCATCACCGGCATCTCCACATCATGACCTTTTCAGTGGGTAGAGATTGTAGAAAAGGTTGTCTCCATGCTTTAAATGCAAATTCCCTGAGGCTGCTGCAGCTCTCGGTTTTGATTTATGCCATGCAGGTAATACCCCAATAGTAAAATAATGTGCAAAGGTAGATACATTTACTTTGGCACTCCTTCTAAAGCCACAACACTTCTTCCCCATTTGTTTCTAGGTCCAATGGATCTAGTAATGTGAAACTAGATCATTCTTTCTAAAGAGGACCTACCTCCGTTGCTGCACCTCCTGCACATGACATCCAAAGCTTCCTCAGTAAAAAAGGGGAGTTCTCTTCATATTCCCGTTACCAAACATTTTTGGAAGAGTGCATCTCTGGCCACTTTTCTTGTAGACGGTCACTGTTTTTCTTCTGTAAACACAACTTTGCCACAGCAAAAACTCCTCTTCCCTTTAATGGTGAGTAGAAGCCCTTTAGGAGTTGCTGCCTTGCCGGATGTCCTGTCCCCCAGCCACTCACGCTTCTGGCCAGACTCTCTGAGCCTATTGTTCACGCGCAGGAAGTCTTTAAAATGAGGATAGATTATCCCCACATTTCTCCTCTCCACTTACTGCCAATATTGCAAAATGGAGGCTAGCATGTTTATTTGAATTCCTCTTGTGCTATTTTAACACAGTCAGTAATCCATCTAAAATAGGGTAACAGTCATGTTAAAATATCATGCAAAGGAATTTTTACACTAATGTGCTACTAGAGGAAATGAAACCCGCTGCCATCCACAGATGACTATTATATGATCAGAACAGGACAATCAATCATCTATATTTCTGCTTATCAATTTCATAACCAATATTAATATTTCATTTACAGACTCTCCACATTTATTACAAAGTAAGGCTAGCCTTCGGGGATGTATAAAATAAGAATTCTTTGTGGGAGCCACAAAGAAATCCCTTTTGGCCAATAACATCCTATTATTTATAACCAACTTCAGGACTCTGTACACAGTCCATCGTAATTAGTAAATTCTGGGCAGTTCTCAGGACACAAAGTGAATTGGAAAAAACCTAAAACTGCTGTTATTGAGGGCTTGCTTTCTCTCCCAGGTACATTCTCTTTATCTCTCTTATAATGAGCCTACAAACAGAATGCACTAATTGGGTGTTAAATTTTCTCCAGGTGTACATTGGTTTCTGTACTTCATATAACTGAACTTGAGACTAATTTATAACAATGCAAAAAAATGTATTTTTTCCCTTTGGAGTAAAATAGAAGGTATGAAATTAATGTTTTACTGATGCTGAATTACTGTGGTCCACTCCATCACCAAGGCAGCTTACTTTCACCTCCATAATATCACCCATCTCTGCCCCTGCCTCAGCTCATCTGCTGCTGAAACCCTCATCCATGCCTTTGTTACCTCTAGTCTTGACTATTCTAATGCTCTCCTGGCCAACCTCCCATCTTCCACCTTCCATAAACTTGAGCTTATCCAAAAATTTGCTGCCCATATCCTAACTCCCACCAAGTCCCATTCTCCCATCACCCCTGTACTTGCTGACTTACATTGGCTCCCGGTCTGGCAATACCTCGATTTTAAAATTCTCATCCTTGTTTTCATATCCCTCCATGGCCTCGCCCGTCCCTCTCTCTGTAACCTCCTCCAGCCCCACAACCCTCCGAGATCTCTGCACTCCTCCAATTCTTGCCTCTTGGGCATCACCGATTTTAATCGCTCCACCATTGATGGCCATGCCTTCAGCTGCCTAGGCCCTAAGCTCTGGAATTCCCTCCCTAAACCTTTGTGTCTCTCTACCTTTTTCTCCTCCTTTAAGATGCACCCTAAAACCTATCTCTTTGACCAAGCTTTTGGTCACCGGTCCTAATTTCTCCTATGTGGCTCGATGTCAAATTTTGTTTGATAATCGTTCCTGTGAAGCACCTTGGGACGTTTTACTACATTAAAGGTGCTATATAAATGCAAGCTGTTGTTGTTGTTATTATTATTATTGCTGATGGTGAGATCTTTTTGTATAGTAAATCTTTTCTTATGGGACACAGGAAACTTTGACAATTTCATTTCTATGGCATTCCTCACATAGGGAGAGATGGCTCAGAGTGCATTACAAAGTGACGGACAATGAGTTGAAATAGTGCAAAAGGGAGAAAGAGAAAAAAGGGGTAGGGGGAAAGTAAAGTTAAACAGTAGGATCTTTAGGGGTTTTTTGCAAGAACCGAGAGAGACTGTAAGGTACAGGTAAAGAGGCAGAGTTCCAGAGGGTGGATGCAAAGAGGCAGAAGGAATGAGATGTTAAATTGAGGCTCTGTCAATCTATTCAGGTGGACGTAAAAGATTCTATGGTACTATTTGAAGAAGAGATAGGGAGATCTTCCGGTGTTCAGGCTGATATTTATTCTCAATCAATATCACAAAAAAAACGTTTAATAGGTTATTTATCTCATTGCTGTTTCTGGCATCTTGCTGTATGCAAATTGGTGGCCATGTTTATCTACATAATAAAAACATAGAAACATAGAAGATGAGAGCAGGAGTAGGCCATTCAGCCCTTTGAGCCTGCTCCACCATTCAATATGATCATGGCTGATCCTCTATCTCAATACCATATTTCCGCTCTTTCCTCATACCCCTTGATGCCTTTTGTGTCTAGAAATCTATCTAGCTCCTTCTTAAATATATTCAGTGACTTGGCCTCCACTGTCTTCTGTGGTAGAGAATTCCACAGGTTCACCACCCTCTGAGTGAAGAAATTTCTCCTCATCTCAGTCCTAAATGTCCTACCCCGTATCCTGAGACTGTGACCCCTCGTTCTGGACCCCCGAGCCAGGGGAAACATCCTCCCTGCATCCAGTCTATCTAGTCCTGGTCAGAATTTTATATGTTTCAATGAGATTCCCCTCTCATTCTTCTAAACTCGAGTGAATACAGTCTGAGTTGACCCAATCTCTCCTCATACGACAGTCCTGCCATCCCAGGAATCAGTCTGGTGAACCTTCGCTGCACTCTCTCACTATGGCAAGTATATCCTTTCTTAGGTAAGGAGACTAAAACTGCACGCAATACTCCAGGTGTGGTCTCACCAAGGCCCTGTATAACTGCAGTAAGACATCCTTGCTCCTGTACTCTAATCCTCTTGCAATGAAGGCCAACATACCATTTGCCTTCCTAACTGCTTGCTGCACCTGCATGTTTGCTTTCAGTGACTGGTGTACAAGGACATGCAGGTCCCTTAGTACATCAACATTTCCCAATCTATCACCATTTAAATAATACTCTGCCTTTCTGTTTCTCCTTCCGAAGTGGATAACTTCACATTTATCCACATTATACTGCATCTGCCATGTATTTGCCCACTCACTCAACTTGTCTAAATCGCCTTGAAGCCTCTTTGCATCCTCCTCACAACTCACAATCCCAGCTAGTTTTGTGTCGTTAGCAAACTTGGAAATATTACATTTGGTTCCCTCATCCAAATCATTGATATATACTGTGAATAGCTGGGGCCCAAGCACTGATCCCTGCGGTACCCCACTAGTCGCTGCCTGCCACCTAATGACAGTGACTAGACTTCAAAAGTAATTCACTGGATGTAAGTTACTTTGTGATTTTCTGAGTTCAGTTTTGAAGCAATCATCAGACCAATTTGAATGAATTGTTACATAGAATGTACAGCGTGGAAACAGGCCATTCGACCCAACAGGTCCATGCCAGTGTTTATGTTCCACACGAGCCTCCTCCATACTTCATCTAACCCTATCAACATATCCTTCTATTCCTTTCTCCCTCATGTGTTATCTAGCTTCCCTTTAAATGCATCCATGCTAGTCACCTCAACTACTCATTGTGGTAGCAAGTTCCACATTCTAACCACTCTCTTGGGAAAGAAGTTTTTCCTGAATTCCCTATTGGATTTATTAGTGACTATCTCATATTTATGGCCCCTAATTCTGATCTCCCCTGCAAGTCGAAACATTTTCTCAACATCTACCCTATCAAACCCTTTCATAATTTTAAAGACCTCTATCAGGTCACCCCTCAGTCTTCTCTTTTCGAGGGAAAAGCGCTCCAGCCTGCTCAATCTTTCCTGATAGGTATAACCACTCAGTTCTGGTATCATCCTAGTAAATCTTTTTTGCACTTTCTGCAGAGCCTCTGTATCCTTTTTATAATATGGAGACCAGAACTGTTCACAATACTCCAAGTGTGGTCTAAACCAGGTTCTATACCAGTGTAACATAACTTCTCTGCATTTCATTTAACGCAGAGAAGTGTGAAGTGATACATTTTGACAGGAGGAATGAGGAGAGGCAATATAAACTAAATGGTACAATTTTAAAGGGAGTGCAGGAACAGAGACCTGCGGGTGTATGTACACAAAACTTTGAAGGTGGCAGGACAAGTTGAAAAGGCTGTTAAAAAAGCATGTGGGATCTTTGGCTTTATTAATAGAGACGTAGGGCTCCATTTTAGCACCCACTATCGGGTGCGTTGCTGGTGGGGGGGCTCCGAAAATCGGGGAATCCCGGAGCGGGTCGGGAGCCCGGCTCCAACCCGCCCACTTCCGGGTTCCCCACAGATGCACCGACGTGCACGCGCAGCCCCCGCATGTGGGAATCCCGCAGGCAATTAAAGCCGGCGGGGTGCCACTTAACAATATTTATCTTGCTATTTCAGGTCATTAACAGACCTGATTAAGGGAATATGTCAGGAGGGGTGGGATTTTATAGACAACTGGGACTGTTTCCCGTACTGGGGGAAACACTCCAAGTTGAAATGGACGTGTTGCAGCCATCAGCCTGTGGCAGCTGCAAAGGTCCATTTGACAGGTGGTGGGGGGGGTGGTGAGACCCTCACTCATTGCAGGAGGCCACTCTGTCACTTGGGACAAAGTTTGGCCTCCACCACCCTCCTCCTAACAATCAAATTCACCAACTTGCACACTTACCCCGGGGTCCAGAGACATGTACCTACCTTGCGGACCCCCTCAGATGTATAACTTCCAGATGGGGGCCGCCGTAGCTGCAGTCATGACCTCCTCGGAGGGCGAACAGCATCACCAGCCTCGCCGGCCAAGCCGTCCACCTCTGACACGTGGAGCTCCACAACACAGTGCTGTGACACATCCACCTGCACAGCAGGAGGGAGGGCAACCGCAGAGAGAGATGCGTCGCAGAGGGCACTACCCTCGCCACAGGGTCCACAGACCGAGGCTCAGCTTCCTGGACCTCTCTGAGCAGCAGTGCACACGGAGGCTCAGAGTCACTCGACATGTAGTCGTGGACATCTGCAGCCTCCTTCATGCCGAGCTGCTCCCGGCTGGCCCGAGCACCATCTTCTTACCTGTCGCTGTCAAATTCACCACTGCCCTCAACAACTTCTCCTCTGCATCCTTCCAGGGTGCAACCGGGGACATTGCTAACGTCTCTCAGTCATCTGCACAAAAGAGCCCTGCAAATACACCTACACCCACTTTGCAGTGACACAATGGGTGGCATCAGGTGTGGGTCTTCATAGTGATCCTCAGGAAAGGGCATTATTGCACAAACCAGACAAGATTCGCAAAGACGTGGCAGTAGTGGTGACAATATAATATGTAATGTGAGTTGGTCAGAAATCAATAGAAGTAAAAACCATGACAAACCCTCAAACACCCTTGTGCATCCCCTTCATGCTCACAACACGTTTGCCTTACGCTTCCTACTGCACATATGTGATGCATGCCCTGTGGCTGCAGCACAGGTAGTGGCAGGTTGAGTGAGGCTGACCGTGAAAGAGATGCACGAGAGGGTGAGTATGAGATAGAGCTATGAGATTGTATGAGGATTGGGTTGAGTGGTAGTGGTGGGATGAGTACTGGCGAGGTGAGTAAGTGCAGGTAAGATGAGGATGAGGTTTGAGTGGGTGTGAGGAGTTATGTGATAGATTAGTGTTGGCAGTGCAGAAGGAGATGTGGGGTGGGGGCGGTGATGCGGCAGATGGAGTGTAGGGGAATGAGTAAGTGTACTCACTTTGGCTGACTTACATAGGTCATTGCAACGCCTCCTGCACTGTATGCAGGTGGGCGATATGTTGGTGGTGCAGGTGACCTCCTCTACCACCTCGAGCCAGGCCTTCCTGGTGGCAGAGGCGGGCTGCTTCCTCCCGCCCGCTGGGCGGACGATCTCTGTCCTCCCCCTCCTCCTCACCCCATCTAATGATACCTGGAGTGAGGCATCATTGAACTGGGAGCAGCCTTCCCCCTGGGCTGCTCCATGCTGTATTTTTTCCTATTTGTTGCAGCATCAGTCAGTGGAGGACTGCCCCTTTAAATAGAGCTCCTCCAGCTGACAGACCTTACTGCGCATGCGCAGGCCGCCCGACGCGCAGCTCAGCAGTGGGGAACCCGGAAGAACAGGTAAGTGGATCCAATCAGCCTGCGATCGCGCGCTGGGCAGACTGATTTCACCGGGCGCGTTACCCATGCGCCCAATAGCCCCCCCGCCACGAACCCGCAGCCCTGGCAATATCGAGCCCGTAGAGTACAAAAGCAAGGAAGTTATGCTAAACCTATATAAAACACTAGTTAGGCCTCAGCTGCATTATTGTGCTCAATACTGCGCACCACACTTTAGGAAGGATGTCAAGACCTTAGAGAGGGTGCAGAAGAAATTTACTGGAATGATACTCGGGATGAGGGACTTCAGTCATGAGGAGAAGCTAGGATTGTTCTCCTTACAGCAGAGAAGTTTAAGAGGAGATTTGATAGTTTTCAAAATCATGAATGGTTTTGATAGAGTAAATAAGGAGAAACTGTTTCCAGTGGCAGAAGGGTCAGTAACCAGAGGTCACAGATTTAAGATGATTGGCAAAAGAACCAGAGGCAACATGAGGAAAAAAATATTTGCACAGCCAGATGTTGCAATCTGGAATGCACTGCCCGAAAGGGTGGTGGAAGCAGATTCAATGGTAACTTTCAAAAGGGAATTGGATAGGAAATTGGATAGGGGAAAAAATTACAGTGTGATGGGGAAAGAGCAGGGGAGTGAAACTAATTGGATAGCTATTTCAAAGAGCCAGCACAGGAATGATGGGCCGAATGGGCTCCTTCTGTGCTGTATACTACTATGTATCTATGATAATGTTAAAATTAGAGCTAGGCTGTTCAGGGGTGATGTCAGGAAGCACTTCTTCACACAAAGGGTGGTGGGTTCCTGGAACTATCTCCCCAAAAAGCTGTTGCGGCTCGGTCAATTGAAAATTTCAAAACTGAGATTGATAGATTTTTGTTAGGCAAGGGTACTAAATATTCCTGGAAACAAGGCGTTCAGGAAAGATAGGGAAGCAAAGAAAGGAGTGGTGGGGGTGGGGGGTGGTGGCAGTATTGATTAAGGAGAATATTGCAGTGCTGGAGAGAGAGGATGTCCTAGAGGGGTCAAGGACAGAATCTATTTGGTTAGAGTTAAGAAACAATAGAGGTGTCATTACACTACTAGGGGTAGTCTATAGACAACAACTAGTGGCAAGGAGATAGAGGGGCAAATTTACAGGGAAATTACAGAGAGGTGCAAAAGCCATACAGTAGTGATGACAGGGGACTTCAACTATCCTAATATAGACTGGGATAGTAATATCATAAAGGGCAAAGAAGTGGGTTCAGGAGAACTTTCTTGACCAGTACGTTTCCAGCCCAATGAGGTAGGAGGCATTGCTAGATTTGCTTCTGGGGAATGAGGCGGGCCAAGTGGAGCAAGTGTCACTGGGGGAACATTTCAGAGAACAGTGATCATTGTATCATAAGGTTTAGAGTAACTATGGAAAAGGACATTGGCCACTCTAAAGTAAAAGTACTCAATTGGAGGAGGGCCAATTTCAATGAGAACAGATCTGGCCCGGGTGAATTGGAATCAAAGATTGGCAGGCAAAACTGTAATTGAACAATGGGCGGCCTTTAAGGAGGAGATGGTTCGGGAACAGTCTAGGCACATTCCCACGAGGGAGAAAGGTAGGGCAACTAAAGCCAGAGCTCCCTGGATGACAAAAGAGATAGAGAGTAAGATGAAGTGGAAAAAAGGGGCGTATGACAGATGTCAGGTTGATAACACAAATGAGAACCAGGCTGAATATAGAGAGTTCAGAGGGGAAGTGAAAAAGGAAATAAGAGGGGCAAAGAGAGAGTATGAGAATAGACTGGCATAAAAGGGAATCCAAAAGTTTTCTATAGGCATGTAAACATAAAACGGGTAGTAAGAGGAGGGGTGGGGCCAATTAGGGACCAAAAAGAGATCTACTCATGGAGGCAGAGGGCATGGCCGAGGTACTAAATGAGCACTTTGCTTCTCTCTTCACCAAGGAAGAAGATGCTGCCAGAGTCTCAGTAAAGGAAGATATACTTGAGATACTGAGTGGGCTAAAAATTGATAAAACGGTACTAGAAAGGCTGTAAGGGTGGAAATTGCAGAGGTACTGGCCCTAAACTTCCAAACATCCATAGATTCAGGGGTGGTACTAGAGTGCTGGAGAATTGCAAATGTTACACCCATGTTAAAAAAAGGATGTAAGGATAAACCCAACAACTACAGGCCAGTCAGTTTAACCTCAGTGATGGGGAAACTTTCAGAAACGATAATCTGGGACAGAATTAACAGTCACTTGGACAAGTGTGGGTTGACTAGGGAAAGCCAGCACGGATTTGTTAAGGGCAAATTGTGTTTAACTAACTTGATAGAGTTTTTTGATGAGGTAACAGAGAGTTTAGATGATGGCAATGCAGTTGATGTGGTGTATATAGACTTTCAAAAGGCATTTGATAAAGTGCCGCATAATAGGTTTGTCAACAAGATTGAAGCCCATGGAATAAAATGAGCAGTAGCAGCATGGATACAGAATTGGCTAAGTAACAGGATGCAGAGTGTAGTGGTGAACAGTTGTTTTTCGGACTGGAGGGAGGTGTACAATGGTGTTCCCCAGGGGTCGGTACTAGGACCACTGTTTTTCTTGATATATATTAATGACTTGGACTTGGGTGTACAAGGCACAATTTCCAAGTTTGCAGATAATGCAAAACTTGGAAGTGTAGTGAACAGTGAGGAGGATAGTGATAGACTTCAAGAGGATATAGACAGGCTGGTGGCATGGGCGGACACAAGACAGATGAAATTTAACACAGAAAAATGTGAGGTGATACATTTCGGTAGGAAGAATGAGGAGAGGCAATATAAACTGAAGGGCACAATTCTTAAAGGGGTACTGGAACAGAGAGATCTGGGGGTATATGTACACAAATTGTTGAAGGTGGCAGGGCAGGTTGAGAAAACGGTTAAAAAAGCATACGGGATCCTGGGCTTTATAAATAGAGGCATAGAGTACAAAAGCAAGGAAGTCATGATGAACCTTTATAAAACACTGGTTTGGCCACAACTGGAATATTGTGTCCAGTTCTGGGCACTGCACTTTAGATTGGATGTGGAGGCCTTAGAGAGGGTGCAGAAGAGATTTACTGGAATGATTCCAGGAATGAGGGACTTTAGTTACGTGGATAGACTGGAGAAGCTGGGGTTGTTCTCCTTGGAACAGAGACGGTTGCGAGGAGATTTGATAGAGGTATTCAAAATCATGAAGGGTCTGGAGAGAGTAGATAGAGAGAAACTGTTCCCATTGGCAGAAGGATCAAGAACCAGACGACATAGATTTAAGGTGATTGGCAAAAGAACCAAAGGCGATATGAGGAAAAACTTTTTTACACAGCGAGTGGTTATGATCTGGAATGCACTGCCCTAAGGAGTGGTGGAGGCAGATTCAATCATGGCCTTCAAAAGGGAACTGGATAAGTACTTGAAAGGAAAAAATTTGCAGGGCTACGGGGATAGGATGGGGCAGTGGGACTAGCTGGATTGCTCTCGCATAAAGCCGGCACGGACTCGATGGGCCGAACGGCCTCCTTCTGTGCTGTAACCTTTCTATGATTCTATAATTAAGGATTACTCAGGCAGAAAGTAAATGGGTGACCGCCAGGTGGAGTAAAAGGACTAGGCAGGTAGAGCAGGAGTCCCCTGGGGCCATCTCCCTCTCAAACAGATATACCGCTTTGGATACTGTTGGGGGAGATGGCTTATCAGGGGAAAGCAGCAAGAGCCAAGTTCGGGGCACCACGGGTGGATCTGCTGCTTAGGAGGGGAGGAAAAAGAGTGGCAGGGCAAGAGTGATAGGGGATTCAATTTTAAGGGGAACAGATAGGCGTTTCCGGGGCCGCAAACATGACTCCAGGATGGTATGTTGTCTCCCTGGTGCTAGGGTCAAGGATGTTACGGAGCGGCTGCAGGGCATTCTGGAGGGAGAGGGTGAACAGCCAGTAGTCGTGGTCCATATCGGTACCAACGACATAGGTAAAAAAAGGGATGAGGTCCTGCAAGGTGAATTTAAGGAGTTAGGAGATAAATTAAAAAGCAGGACCTCAAAGGTAGTGATCTCAGGATTACTACCAGTGCCACGTGCTAGTGAGTATAGGAACAGGAGAATAGACAGGATGAATGCGTGGCTGCAGGGATGGTATAGGAGGGAGGGATTTAGATTCCTGGGACATTGGGACTGGTTCTGGGGAAGGTGAGACCTGTACAAGCGGGACGGGTTACACCCGAGCAGGGCTGGGACCAATGTCCTCGCGGGGTGTTTGCTCGTGCTGTTGGGGAAGGTTTAAACTAGAATGGCAGGGGGATGGGAACCTGAGCAGGGAGACAGAGGAGGGGGAAACAAGGATAGAAACAAAAGACAGAAAGGGAAGAAGCAATAGAGGAAGGCAGAGAAAACAAGGGCGAAAAACAAATAGGGCCACAGTGCAAAATAATACTAAGATGACTAGCAATCTTAAAAAGACAAGTCTAAAGGCATTGTGCCTTAATGCGCAATAAGGTAGATGAATTAACAGCACAGATAGATATTAACGGATATGATATAGTTGCGATTACGGAGACATGGCTGCAGGGTGACCAAGGATGGGAACTGAACATCCAGGGGTATTCAATATTTAGGAAGGACAGGCAAAAAGGGAAAGGAGGTGGGGTAGTGTTGTTAGTAAAGGAGGAAATCAATGCAATAGTGAGGAAGGATATTGGCTCGGAAAATCACGATGTGGAATCTGTATGGGTGGAGCTAAGAAACACCAAGGGGCAGAAAACGTTGGTGGGGGTTGTCTATAGGCTCCCAAACAGTAGTGGTGATGTAGGGAAGGGCATCAAACAGGAAATTAGAGACGCATGCAAGAAGGGTACAACTATAATCATGGGTGACTTTAATTTACATATAGATTGGTCAAACCAAATTAGCAATAATACTGTGGGGGAGGAATTCCTGGAGTGTGTACGTGATGGTTTTCTAGACCAATATGTTGAGGAACCAACTAGAGAACAGGCGATCCTAGACTGGGTATTGTGCAATGAGAAAAGATTAATTAACAATCTTGTTGAGAGGGGTCCCTTAGGGAAGAGCGACCATAACATGATAGAATTCCTCATTAAGATGGAGCGTGAAGCAGTCGAATCCGAAACTCGGGTCCTGAATCTAAATAAAGGAAATTACGAAAGTATGAGTTGTGAGTTGGCTAGGATAGATTGGGGAACTTTACTAAAAGGGATGACAGTGGATAGGCAATGGCTAATACTTAAAGAACGTGAGCAGGAATTACAACAATTATTCATTCCTGTCTGGTGCAAAAATAAAACAGGAAAGATGGCTCAACCGTGGCTTACAAAAGAAATTAGGGATAGTATTAGATCCAAAGAGGAGACATATAAAATTTCCAGAAAAAGCGGCAAGCCTGAGGATTGGGAACAATTTAGAATTCAGCAAAGGAGAACAAAGAGATTGATTAAGAGGGGAAAATAGAGTATGAGAGTAAACTAGCAGGGAACATAAAAACTGACTGTAAAAGCTTCTATAAATATGTCAAGAGAAAAAGATTAGTGAAGACAAATATAGGTCCCTTACAGTCAGAAATGGGGGAAATTATAATGGGGAACAAAGAAATGGCAGAACAATTAAACACATACTTTGGTTCTGTCTTCACAAAGGAGGACACAAATAACCTCCCAGAAATGTGAGGGAACCAAGGGTCTAGTGAGAGGGAGGAACTGAAGGAAATCAGTGTTAGTTAAAAAATAGTGCTAGGGAAATTAATGGGCTGAAGGCTGACAAATCCCCAGGGCCTGATAATCTACATCCCAGAGTACTAAAGGAAGTGGCCCTGGAAATATTGGTGGTCATATTCCAAAATTCTATAGACTCTGGAACAGTTCCTACAGATTGGAGGGTGGCAAATGTAACCCCACTATTTAAAAAAGGAGGGAGAAAAAATAGGGAATTACAGACCAGTTAGCCTAACATCAGCAGTGGGGAAAATGCTAGTCTATTATAAAGGATGTGATAACAGAACACTTGGAAGGCATTAATGGGATTGGACAAAGTCAGCATGGGTTTATGAAAGGGAAATCATGCTTAACAAATCTACTGGAGTTTTTTGAGGAGGTAACTAGTAGAATAGATAGGGGTGAACCAGTGCATGTGGTGTATTTGGATTTTCAGAAGGCTTTCGATAAGGTCCCACACAAGAGGTTAGTGTGCAAAATTAAAGCACATGGGATTGGGGGGGAATATACTGGAATGGATTGAGAATTGGTTGACAGACAGGAAACAGAGAGTAGGAATAAACGGGTCTTTTTCTGGGTGGCAGGCAGTGACTGGTGGGATATCGCAGGGATCAGTGCTTGGGCCTCAGCTATTCACAATATATATCAATGATTTGGATGAGGGAACGGAATGTAACATTTCCAAGTTTGCAGACGACACAATGCTGGGGTGGAATGTAAGCTGTGAGGAGGATGCAAAGAGGCTCCAATGAGATTTAGACAAGTTGGGTGAGTGGGCAAGAACATGGCAGATGCAGTATACCATGGATAAATGTGAGGTTATCCACTTTGGTTGTAAAAACAGAAAGACAGATTATTGTCTGAATGGTGATAGATTGGGAAAAGGGGAGGTGCAACGAGACCTGGGTATCCTTGTACACCAGTCACTGAAAGCGAGCATTCAGGTGCAGCAAGCAGTTAGGAAGACGAATGGTATGTTGGCGTTCATTGCAAGTGGATTTGAGTACAGGAACAGGGATGCCTTACTGCAGTTATACAGGGCCTTGGTGAGACCACATCTGGAGTATTGTGTGCAGTTTTGGTCTCCTTATCTGAGGAAGGATGTCCTTGCCATGGAGGGAGTGCAACAAAGGTTTACCAGACTGATTCCTGGGATGGCAGGACTGACGTATGAGGAGAGATTGGGTCAACTAGGCCTATATTCACTAGAGTTTAGAAGAATGAGAGGTGATCTCATCGAAACATATAAAATTCTAACACGACTAGACAGACTAGATGCAGGGAGGATGTTCCCGATGGCTGGGGAGTCCAGAACCAGGGGTCACAGTCTCAGGATACGGGGTATGCCATTTAAAACCGAGATGAGGAGAAATTTCTTCACTCAGAGGGTGGTGAACCTGTGGAATTCTCTACCACAGAAGGCGGTGGAGGCCAAGTCATTAAATATATTCAAGAAGGAGATAGATATATTTCTTAATGCTAAAGGGATTGAGGGATATGGAGAAAATGCTGGAACTGGGTACTGAGTCAGACGATCAGCCATGATCATTTTGGATGGCGGAACAGGCCCGAAGGGCCGAATGGCCTACTCTTGCTCCTATTTTCTATGATTCTATGAAATAAAAATTGGGAGAGATGTAAAATGGGCTACCAACTCACAAAACCCATTTGACACTACCGCACCATGTCAAGATCTTCCCCTCAATCTCTGCAATCTCTCCAGCAATATACCCCACCAAACACTCCATTCCTTTGATTCTAGGCTTTTGTGCATCTCCCCTTCCTTTGCACTGTCATTGGTGGAAGACCTTTCAGCTGCCTGGGCCCTACTCTGTAGAATTCCCTCTTTAAACATCTCCACTTTATTCCTTTAAAAATCTTCTGAAAATGTATCTCTTCAACCAAGCTTTTGGGCACCCCTCACAATCTCTCCCTTCTTGCCTCGGTGTTCGTCCTCTTTACACCTATCTGTAAATGCTTTGGGATGTATCTTGTGTTAAAGGTATTATATAAAGGCAAGTTGTTGTTTGTTTATACGTTTATTGACTTAGTAATATAGCTTTAAAAAAAATCTTGTGAACATGTAAACCATGGGTCTAATTCTTCAAAGCTCAGTTATGTGCAATTCTTTATTTTCTGCCTGCTGGATGTGTGCTCACTTTAAATATTTTGTCCACTTCCTACAAAACAACGAAAATATTAAATAATAGTTATTGGAGTTTCCACTTCTCCATACAAGCTCACTGTGTAACCTCCAGTCGCTTTGGCAGAATTATTGATTTAGTTTCAACAACGTGGCATACTTCCCCACAGATAGGATTACCATCTTAGTCTTTGATACTCCTTGGCAGGCACTAAGGAGATAATATGAAAATTAGGGGTGATGTCTTGACTGAGTCACTGAGCCCAACAGATTAAGGAACTTGAATTAACCATTACGCTGCTGGCAATTTCAGGAGCGTTTAATCTTCTTGTGGCCTTTTTTTTAACATAGTTTTTAGCTGAATACTGTGCTCCTGATACAAATGCTAATATTACAGTAATAAAGCTATGAATGTTAGAAGTTTTTTTTCTTACTGTAATATTAACCCTTTACTGCTAAAGCAAATACTTAGAAGTAATTTTATATAAAAATAATTGCCCATTAGTGATAAATTCTGACCAATTTTCTGCAATAGATTCACAACCTTTAGGGACCAAGCTCCTGACAAATTTTTCATGGACTTAAGAACATTACAGTTTTCTCGAACATGAAAAAGCCACTAGGCCACAAAAGGCCAGGACTTTCATCTTATCAATTTGGACTGTATTTAAATCCAGGTCCTAAAGATAAGGACCATGAAACACTGCTTCCCCATTATGTTCATATATTAGGTATTTAGCCCATTAATAAAATGAACCCTGTAAAATGGCTGGTGACGAGCTTCTCTGCGATTTGCTTAATCACATCTGGACTACACATTTAAACTTTTGAATATTAGAGAGATAATTCTGCATTAGGTACTTCCAGCAATGGAGCCATGCTCTGAGGGAGCAACATTGTAGCCTTGATTCTTTCACCTATGCTGCCTGCAAGCATAGCTCCGCACTGGGAATGCAGAATCTTGGAAATAGCCCTTATGACAATATCATGTAAACTGTGTAAATATGATACCCATTTACCCTGCAGAATGTCTCCTATTGAAATAGGATACCACATTTATATTACAGAACCATTTCTACATTTATATTCCAGAATTGCTTTCATCAATGCTTGTGTTGTGATATGTTTTGATTCACTTGCTGCTAATTTTGCCCCCATTTATATTGTGAGTTAGATTGAGTAACAACGGATCACTGTGCATGGACAAGAAGCTGACAGTGTGGAATGGTTTGCGCTTCCAACCCCATATCCTCTCCATCACAAAGACTGCCTACTTCCACTCTGTAACATTGTCCGTCTATACCCCTGTTTCAGCCCATCTGCTTTGGAAACCCTCATCCATGCTTTTGTTACCTCTAGACTCAACTATTCCAATGTTCTCCTGGTTGGTCTCCTATTTTCCACCCTCCATTAACTTGAACTCATCCAAAACTCTGCTGCCCATATCCTAATACACACCAAGCCCCAATCATCCATCACACCTGTGCTCACTGACGTACATTGGCCAACAAAACCTCAAATTTAAAATTTTCATCCTTATGCTGAAATCCCTCCATTGCCTCTCCTCTCCCTATCTCTTTAACCTCCTCCAGCCCTACAGCCTTCTGAGAACTCAGCATTCCTCCAACTCTGACCTTTTACACATCCTATACTCCCTTTGCCCCACCAATGGCAGCCACGTCCTCAGCGGTCCAGATCCTAAGCTCTGGAATTCCTTCCTTAAACCTCTCCACCTCCCTCTCCTCCTTTAAGACCCTCCTTAAAACCTACCTCTTTGACCAAGCTTTTAGTCACACCTCCTAATATCTCCTTCTTTGGCTCGATGTCAATTTTTTGTTTTATTACACCTCTGTGAAGCGCCTTGAGATGTTTTGCTACATGAAAGGCGCTATATAAATGCAAGTTCTTGTTTATGTTTCTGGGCAGGCTGAATTCTAATGCTGCCTGTTGCCAGATCTTAAATGGTGAACTGGACCATGGTGCCATCAGAAACTCTCAGTGATCAGAACCACCAGGTCAAACCCCTCTTATGGGGAGTCCTGGTGCCTCCACTGGCATTAGCGTAGCTCTGTTTAATTCTAGGCTGCTTCTGATAGACCATGTTAGTACAGAATTTACTGTCTGAATTTATGTCGGTGTCAGGAGTAGTGAAATCAGTAATATTATTGTGGTAATTAAATCAAGGTTATGAGAGTACAACTTTTTAAACCTAACATACATTACAAATATTCCACCCACGAAACTACCAGACCCACAGCTAAATTGGATTTCCTGCACTATTAAAGTCACAACTAAATCACATTCTCTAGGCTACAAACTCCATAACTGAATTGGATTTCCAAAGCTTTCAAGTACACAACTAAACTGGATCCTCTACGGTACATTTAAATACTAGTATCCAATTCCTTGCAGTCTGTTTTAATACCTCCATACATGCATTGCCTGGTCCTATATTAGGCTTTCCCCATCTCTCCTCAGCCTGCTTTGATCTTGTGTTGTCTGGCTGGTTGTTAATTAATCAGTGGCAGAAGTTAAAAGATTTTGCTCCATTATTTTAAAAAGACTAAACTTCATGTTGTTGAGGTTTGTATTAAAACCACAAATAGGAAAACATTGAAATACAACAGAGAGAATAATTAACAGAAAGGAACAGCAGAAAGAAGACATTTAAACAAAAGAATAAAAAACTAGATAAATAGGAAATGACCTACTTTAGAAGCCAAGAACAACTTAATTTGTCCTTCATGACTGTATTGCTCACTGAATAAAACAATCCCAGTCCTTAACAATGTATTAATATTCTCTTTTTAGGACTTTCTGGGTCAGTGCATTCCACAAAATAAAATTCTGGATTTACTTTTAACAATCAAATTCTAAGATTATGTCCCCAAGTTCTCATCCTAGAGGGAAAAGCCATTCACTATTTACCCCGGTTCTTATCTATGTGGATCTTCAATGGACCAAAAAATTAATTTTTGAATGACTAAAATGTTGCATCACACTACCTTGAAGCATTTGACATTGTGTAGAACGCTTCAAATATAACAAAAGATTGGGGTCAATTTTCAACAAACCTTCTGGATATAAAAAACAGCTTTGTGGATCAGCTGCAATTATAGAAACTGCCCGAGTTTCATTTCCTTTTGGGCGGCCGATCCGCGATGCCAGTTTTACACCCGGGCGATAGGTAGAAAAATCTACCCTGGTGTTTATCATTGCATGACATACGGTTAGGATTTTGTTGTCATTGTTTGTATTTTTTTGTGTCAATGACTTTTGTACATATGTAACTGAAGTAAAGTGGTCATGGCTGTGGTAAGTGGCAACGCTGGAGGAGACATCACATCTTATCCTCTTTTCCCTTCTTTATTTCTATCTCACCTTACGTACTCTGCATGACAAACAACAGCTGCTTTCACCAGCCACTCATCCCTCTCTGCTCTGCCTTCACACTAAAAGCTAACCCTTGTCCCTCCCTTTTATTTCAGGTGCTGAAAATATTGAAGCTCCTCTGCCACTTCAGAAAGATGCCAGCCTTTCTGAAGATACTCTATCACTCGATTTGACCATAGTAAGCACTAGCACAGAGACTGGCACCATGTGTACTTTAGCGGGTAGGCTAGAGGAGAGGTCTTCACATGGTGTTTGCAGGAGCTAGGGCATAGGGAGAGGACGCCACAGGTGCCATACTAGCTCTGCTGCAGTAGACTCAGATGCAGACTTCAAGGGCTGAAGCTACCGAATAAGGCTGATGAACATACGCCAGGCAATGCTAGGTACACTGGTCAGCTTGCCAGTGAGCTTGCATGCAATGGCTCAGAGCATGGAGGAATCCAGCTCCAATTTGTGTTGGGGCTTTGCGAAGAGCATGGAGACCACTCTGTCCTACATGGAGCGAGTCGTCAGCTCCATGAACACGACAGTGGTGCCTCTTCTGACAGCTCTGACAGCCTCCATGGCACCTCACACTGTTGCCATGGAACCTCAGCTGCCACCTTGGCTCTGAGGGCCGATGGCAGGGGCTTCCAACTCCCTCCCCAAGTAAAGCTAAAATTAAATTGATATTTCTGCTGGTGGTCAGATCAGGAATTTTCAAATAAAGTCGGGGAAAAAAATAAAGCATAAACTGCTGTTAAAAAAGTTCTCTCTGTGACATGGTAACAATTCTAGCTTTTGAAAGAATAATCTCCAAACGGGTGCTAAAGGACTTTTTTAAATGGCCACTCCTGGCCCAACTCTGCAGACCACAGCATCAAGAACCCTACAGCTAAGTTAAGAATGCACAAACTTAATGTATACAATGATGATGTGTTTGTTGTTAGTTCAGACTTCACACATAGAGCTGTAAGTCATGCATGAGTTTGGGAAAGTGAGAACAAGCTGATGTGATATCTCTTAACTAGCTGAAGGTTCCCTTTCAATCAATGCTAAGGAAGTGTCTGATTGAGCATACAGGTTTCTGCTTCTTCTCCCTTAGTTAAATTTCATACCACTGTTGCATTGGCAAAGATCCAAGAGGAATAATGTTGGATGAGGAAGGGTTTCCTGAACCCTTCAGGGGAGAGTGGAAACCATTAAATAATCAAATTTCAGGGTCCCATTGCGATCTATTTGCAATGATAATGCTGAACATGACCTGTGGATAGCCACAATAATCCATAAGTAAGTTGTTATCTCAAATTAACAAATTAAATTTACTGAAACTTCCATATATGAATTTAATGTGAAAATGAGGGATAATTCATTCTAATTGGAGAGACTTCATATCTTTGTGTACTTTTATATAAAAAGGAGACTACTTCCAGTTTCAGAATGCCGTGGATAAATAAAGAAGTAACAAAATAATCTAACATAGAAGAAGAGGGCACATGGGACCTAAAGGTATGATAAGAAATAGGAGCAGGAGTAGGCCATACGGCCCCTCGAGCACTAATGATAAAAATGATAAATATAAGAGAGAATATGAGAATATAAGGAAAGAGGTTAAGACAGGGATAAGGAAAGCATGGAGGGAGTATGAGAAGAGAATTTAAAAAAACAGTAAAAGAACTGTAAAATATTCTACTAATATATCAGTGAAATGAGAATTGTCAAATGTGAGGTGGGACTGCTGAGAGGAGAGCATAGTGAGTTAGCAGAAGATAAGTGTAATTTGATCAGCAAGGGAGTCAAAGGATATGGGGAAAGGGCGGGAAAGTGGAGTTGAGATAAAAATCAGATCAGCCACGATCTCATTAAATGGCGGAGCAGGCTCGAGGGGCCGAATGGCCTACTCCTGCTCCTATCTCTTATGGTCTTATGATGAGGACACTTAACAAATATTTCACATTAGTGTTTACAGAAGAGAAGGATTGTGAATTGCTTAAAAGTGACACGAGAGATAACAGCCTGTAATTTCCTGGAAACTTATGCCATAGTAATGACGTATTGATGGCGAGCGCCATTATCCCAGTGTAGACATTCTAGGAAATAATGGCATAAGTGAGTTATGACATGATTTACACTGCACCATAATTTCTTGGAACTTTTGCACTACTCCGCTAATACCTTCGCTCAACCCAAGAAAAGTTTATTATCATTGTACCGATCCATTCAGGTTCACAAGACTTTAAAACCAGCACCTCAAGTGGATAAAGCCATATAAAAGCTAATGGAATACTGGGTTTTATGGCAAGAGCTATAGACTATAAAAGTCAAAGTGTATTGGTGAATCAATCTTCAACCTTAGTAAGACTACAGTTGGAGTACTGTGTTCAATTTTGGGCTCCACACAATAGGAAGGATGGTGAGGCATTAGAGAGGGTACAGCACAGATTCACTAGGATGCTGCCTGGTATGAGGAGATACAAATACGAAGAAAGACTGGAAATTGGGGCTGATTTCATTAGAACAGAAGAGATTAAGAGGTGATTTGATAAATGTATTTAAAATTATGAAGGGATGAAACTGAGGAGGTTGAAACAGATTGTTTCCAGTGACTGAGGGGTCTAGAGCGAGGGGACTGAGAGAAGGAGAAACTTCCTTTTACACAGTGGGTTGTGAAGCTGTAGAATGCGCTACTGGAGTTAGTGATTGAAGCAGAGACCTTGTCAACGTTTCAAAATAGATTAGATAGGTGGTTGAAGGAAAAGAGAGATAAAGGAATAAGGGAATAGGGTGGGCACAGGGATTAGAATGTGGAAGGTAAACACCAACATACACTGGTTGGGCCAAATGGCCTGTTTCTGTGTTGTAATTTCTATGTAATTCTAAGTATTCTTCTTTTCAAGATATTGGCACATAGCACAGATAGCTGTGATTCTCCACTCCAGCAACGTAGGGGAAAACTAAATTTGGCATTCACATTTGTAAGGAAATGCCAGATTGTCCAATTAGGACAAGTAACTCTCTGAAAATGGGGAGAGAGATGTGATATGAACAAGGAATATGTACACCCACTGCCATTCATGTTTGAAATGGTGTGAATACATTGATATGCCCAATGCATGATTTGGTACAGCAGGACATGAATAGCACCTGTTGTCCTGGGAATTGAAAGTGCTATCTCCAGACTCACACATGGCAATCACCAGAGCAATGCAGGCACCTGAAGGATTGTTTGAGCCAACAAAACGCCTGATAGGTCAGCAGCTTGGTCTCGGAATGAGCGAACGTTCTTAAGGCATTCGCTTCTCCCTTCTGACTTTCCTTTGTGCACACTGCCCAGGCAATCCCATACAGCCAAGTACAGCAACAGGTAAACCTTCCCAAATAACTTTGACTCAAATTTGGCGTCATGGGCAACAGTGGAGAATTTACTGCAGTGAACAGAAAACAACATCAACCAGTGTTAAGCTCCATTAACAAGTCTCTCATTTGTATTATCGAGCAGTGGGAGTTTAAATAATGCCAGTTCGAATAAGTTCTTTTTCTCACAGGGCGGAAAACTCAGAATAGTTTCAATACAGGCAGTTGAAACAGCTCGGGCTGCTTTCCTGGTTTTCTCCCGCTTTTAACTTTGATCTTCATTGACACTAGAAGTGAAAAGATACACAAGTGTGGATTGATTTAGTGAATAAAATATCAACAGTATACCAGCTAATCATACAAGAATGTGTATGTGCATCAATGAAAGGAAGATAGTACAAATGTGGGGAAGAGTGAAATGTATGTTCTGAAATCTCCCCCCAGTAACTGAACAACTTCTTTCCACAATATCTAGACATGAGAACAGCCATTTGGAATGTTAATATAGGGAAAGATTTTGTTAAACAAAAAGGGAAAAAATCATCACTTGGAGGGAAAATATATGGCTGGAATGCTCTTCATTCTAACTATTTCCATAGGGCAATTAAAATAATGCTCAGTGTGGTGTCAGAGCTTGAGCACAGAGCTTGGTAAGGACAGAGAGTGAACTGCTAATGGAGTGAATTACTAACAGAGTGAGGACTTTCAACTGGGAATTTGATGAGTGTGGGAATTAGGTGCAAAGGGGGAAGGAGGTGCTAAGTGATTTAAACCAAGCGGCTGTAAACTAGTCTATCAACTTTTAAAACAATTTTTTAAAAATACATTAAAAAAAGACTAAGTAATTGCTAATTATTTTGAAATCAAGCTAAATCCATTCACTAAATATAATCTAGATCTCAAGTGATTCTGTTAATCCTAGAAATAAACTACTCATAGATAAATAAATGAATAAAAACTAGAAATGGCAGTACGGGCTGTGTGTCGGGACTGTAATATGTGGGAATTTGTGGACCGCAAGACTGTCCTGGATTGCCACATCTGCAGTAAATGACTCTGGCTTAAGACACTCCGGCTCAGAGTTTTTGAGCCGGAGTGCGAGTTAGAGACACTCCTACTTATAATCAAGTAAAAGGAACAACTATTAAAGACAAATTAAACTGCCTGTACAGCAATGTACACAGTGTCCAAAGTAAAACAGGGGAACTGGAGGCAATAATCTGTAGTGAGGAACGAGATGCAGTAGGAAAAAATGAAACATGGCTACATAAAGAACAGGAACGGCAATTAAATATTGCAGGTTATAACATAATCAGAAAGGATAGGGAAGGAAGGGGGGTGGAGTAGTTGTACTAATTAGAGATAACATAATGGCAGTAGAAAAAAGGGACAAAACTAATAGAAGGATAGAAACAGAATCCATATGGATTGAAATAAAATATAAGAAGGGACCCATCATGCTAATAGGGGTATACTACAGACCATCTAATAGTGGAAAGGAGGTGGAGCAAGAAATATGTAAGCAAATATGTGAATTGAGTAAAGGACATAGATTAATAATATAGGAGATTTTAACTACCCCCAAATAAACAGGCAAGAAGAGGTCGGTAAAAGGATACAGGGAATGGAGTTTTTACCTTGTGTGCAGGACTCCTTTCTTACCCAGTATGTAAAGGTACAAGAGAGGAAGCACTGCTGGATCTAGTCATGGGAAATGAACCAGAACAGATAAGAGAAGTAAGCGTAGGAGTTCATCTGGGCAATAGCGATCACAGCGGTCTCAGATAAGGATTGAGAAGGACGTACATAAGACAAAGACCAAAGCAATAAATTGGAAAAAAACTGATTTTAAAGGGATGAGAATGGAACTAGGGAAAATAAACTTGAAAAATTTACTGACAAACAAAGAAATAGAACAGCAGAGGGACACATTTAAAATGGTGATCAATAAAGTCCAGGAGAAATGATCCCACTAAAAAGCAAGAACAAACTAGCCAGTAATGATGCACCATGGATGAATAAAGAAATAAGGGCAAAATTGAAACTAAAGAAAAAGGCATACACTAAGTACATAGGCAATAAAGGAGAGGAAGACAAAAGGGATTACGAAAAGGCTAGGAAAGAAGTCAAAAAAACAATTAGGAAGGCAAAGAGAAACTACAAAATTAAATGATCAAGGACTGTAAAAAGCAATAGTAACATATTCTACAGTCATATAAATAACAAAAGAAAAATCAGGATAGGGCTAGGACCACTAAATGATACACAAGATAAACTCACAGGTAATGATAGCGAAATGGCAGAAATATTGAATAGTTACTTTGTCTCAGTATTTACCAGGGAGACTAACAAGGTGGGCATGACATTAGAAGAAGAGATCAAAAAAGATATATAAACATTTAAGATAGAAAGGGGGGAGATAATTGATAAATTAATCAGACTTAGAGAGAATAAAACCCTCGGTCCAGATGGATTGCATCCACATGTAATAAAAGAAATTAGGGAAGAGATAGCAGAGGCTCTTTTACATATATACATATATATATATATATATATATATAAATTCATTAGAAAGGGAAAAACATCTATATACTGAACATATAATAAAGAATAGTCAGCACACATTTCAGAAGGGAAAATCATGCCTGACCAAACATATTGAATTTGTTGAAGTAGTAACAGAAGGGGTGGCCAAGGCTAATGTAGCAGATGTAATATATTAGGATTTTCAAAAGGCCTTCGATAAGCCAACACATAGTAGATTCATGACTAAGGTCAGAGCATGTGGAGTCAGGGGACAACTAGCAGAATGGATAGCAAGCTGGCTACAAAACAGAAAACAAAGTGTAGGGGTTAAAGGTAGTTACTCAGACTGGCAAAAGGTGGGAAGTGGTGTTCCACAAGGATCAGTGCCGGGACCACTGTTGTTCACCATTTACATAAATGATTTGAACTCGGGAATCGGAAATATAATTTCAAAATTTGCCGCCGACACCAAATTGGAGGGTATAGTTAATTTAAAGGAGGACTGTGACAAAATACAGGAAGACATTAATAAACTTGCAGAATGGGTGTGTAATTGGCAAATGAATTTCAATATAGATAATTGTGAGGTGGTACATTTTGGTAGGAAGAATAAGGAGGCCATATATTGCTTGAATAATAAGAGTCTAAAAGGGATTGAGGAGCAGAGGGATCTAGGGGTAAAGATACACAAATCATTAAAAGTAGCGGCGCAGGTTAATAAGGCCAAAAAAAAATCAATCAAAGCACTGGGATTAATTTCTGCAGGGATAGAATTGAAAAGCAGAGAAGTTATGTTAAACTTGTATAGAACCTTGGTTAGACCACACTTGGAGTACTGTGAACAGTTCTAGTCTCAATATTACAAAAAGGATATAGAGGCATTGGAGAAGGTGCAAAAAGGATTTACTAGGATGATAGCAGAACTGAGAGGTTATACGATCAGGAAAGATTGAACAGGCTGGGACTCTTTTCTCTAGAAAAAGAAAACTAGGTGGTGACCTGATAGAGGTCTTTAAGATTATGAAAGGGTTTGATAGGGTAGACGTAGAAAAGATGTTTCCACTTGCGGGGAGACCAGAACTAGGGACCATAAATATAAAATAGTCACTTATGAATCCAATAGAAAATTCAGGAGAAACGTCTTTACCTATAGAGTAGTTAGAATGTGGAACTCGCTACCACAAGGAGTAGCTGAGGTGACTAGCATAGATGCATGTAAGGGGAAGCTAGATAAACACATGAGGGAGAAAGGAATAGAAGGATATGTTGATGGGGTTAGCTGAAGAACGTTGCGAGGAGACTCGTTGTGGAGCATTAACATTGGCATAGACATGTTGGGCCGATTGGCCTGCTTCTGTGCTGTATTTTCTATGTAATTCTATGTACCTCAGCCACATCATCTCCTTCCACAAGAAGATCTCCTTTTCTGTCCCAAATCGGTCCCACCTTTCCTTTGACTACCTTTCTACTATGTATATGTTTATAAAGACTTTTGGGTTCCCTTTTATTTTAGCTGCTAATCTATTCTCATACTCTCTCTTTGCCCCTCCTTTTTCTGTTTCATTTTAATCTTATATCTTTAGTCACCTAGGGAGCTCTGGCTTTGGATGCCTTTCCTTTCCTCCTCGTAGGAATGTGTCTACTCTGCACCCAAACCATCACCTCTTTGAAGGTGTCCCATTGTTCAATTACTGTTTTGCCTACCAATTTTTGATTCCAATTCACCTGGGCAAGATCCCTTTTTAACTCTCTGAAATTAGTTTGCCTCCAGTTAAGTATTTTTACACTTGATTGTTTCTTGTCCTTTTCCATAACTATTCTAAACTTGATGGTATTATGATCACTGTTCCCCAAATGCTCCCCCCAAAACATACTCCACTTGTCCCACTTCAATCCCCAGAACTAGATCCAGCACTGTTTCCTTCTTCTTTGGGCTGGAAACACACTGATCAAGAAAGTTCCCTTGAATACATTTCAGAAATTCCTCCCCCCTCTTTGCCCTTTACACTCTTACTATCCCAGTCTATATTGGGATAATTGAAGTCCCCCATTATCACTACTCTATAGTTCTTGCATCTTTCTGTTATTTGCCTGCAAATTTGCTTCTCTATCTCCTTCCCTCTATTTGGTGGCCTATAGTATACATCCAGTACCGTAATAGCTCCTCTATTATTCCTTCATTGTAACCAAATAGATTATGTCTTTGACCCCTCAACTACATCATTCCTTTCCCGTGCTATAATAGTTCATTTGATCAATACTGCCACCCTCCTCCTTTCTTTCCTTCCTTATATGGACTCCCCCACCAGAGGAAATAGTTTCTCTCTATCAATCCTGTTAATTCCTTTAATCATCATACACACCTCAATTAGATCACCCCTTAATCTTCTATACTCAAGGGAATACAAGGCTAGTCTATGCAACCTACCCTCATAATTTAACTCTTTTAGCCCCAATACCATTCAGGTGAATCTGCTCTGCACCCCCTCCAAGGCCAATATATCCTTCCTGAGGTGCAGTGCCCAGAATTGAACACAGTACTCCAGACGGGAACTAACCAGAGCTCTGTACAGATGTAATATAACTTCCACCCCTTTGTATTCCAGCCCCCTTGCGATAAAGGCCAACATTCCATTAGCCTTTTAAACAATTTTTTGTACCTGTTCACTAGCTTTCAGTGATTTCTGTGCTTGGGCCCCTAAATCTCTCTGCTCCTCCACAGTTGTTAGCTATTCACCATTTAGAAAATACTCTGATCATCACCTCCCTCCTCAAAAAACCCACCCTTGAGCCCTCTGTCCTAGCAAACTACCGTCCCATCTCCAACCTCCCTTTCCTCTCCAAAGTCCTTGAACGGATGTTGCCTCCCAACTCCGTGTCCATCTTTCCCGCAACTCCATCTTTTTATTCCTCCAATAGGGTTTCCATCCCTGACACAGTACTGAAACGGCCCTTATCAAAGTCACAAATGACATCCTATGTGACTGTGACTGTGGTAAACTGTCCCTCCTCATCCTTCTCGACCTGTCTGCAGCCTTTGACACAGTTGACCACACCATCCTCCTCCAACGCCTCTCCTCCGTTGACCAGCTGGGTGGGACTGCACTCGCCTGTTTCCATTCTCATCTCTCCAGTCATAGCCAGTGAATCACCTGCAATGGCTTCTCTTCCTGTTCCCACACCATTTCCTCTGGAGTCCCCCAAGGATCTATCCTTCGTCCCCTCCTATTTCATCTACATGCTGCCCTTCAGTGACATCATCTGAAAACACATCAGGTTCCACATGTACACTGACAACACCAGCTCTATCTCACCACCATATCCCTCGACCCCTTCTCTGTCTCTGATTTGTCACACTGCTTGTCCGACTGGATGAGAAAAAATTTCCTCCAACTAAATATTGGGAAGACCGAAGCCATTTTCTTCGATCCCCGCCACAAAATCTGTTCCCTAGCCACCGACTCTATCCCTCTTCCTGGCCACTGTCTTAGTCTGAACCAGACTCTGAGATGAGCTTCAGATCCCATATCAGCTCCATCACCAAGACCGTCTACTTCCACCTCCGTAACGCCCCTGCCTTAGCTCATCTGCTGCTGAAACCCTCATCCATGCCTTTGTTACCTCTAGACTTGACTATTCCAGTGCTCTCCTGGCCGGCCTCCCATCTTCCACCCTCCATAAGCTTGAGCTCATCCAAAACTCTGTTGCCCGTATCCTAACTCGCATCAAGTTCCGTTCACCCATCACCCCTGTGCTCACTGACCTACATTGGCTCCAGGTCTGGGAACACCTTGATTTTAAAATTCTCATCCTTGTTTTCAAATCCCTCCAAGGCCTTACCCCTCCCTATGTCTGTAACCTCCTCCAGCCCTACAACCCTCAGAGATATCTGCACTCCTCCAATTCTTGCCTTCTGCGCATCCCCAATTTTAATCGCTCCACCATTGGCAGCCGTGTCTTCAGCTGCCTAGGCTTTAAGCTCTGGAGTTCCCTCCCTAAACCTTTCAGCCTCTCTACCTCTCTCTCCTCCTTTAAGACGTTCCTTAAAATCTACCTCTTTGACCAAGCTTTTGTTCACCTGTCCAAATATCTGCTTATGTGGCTCGGTGTCAAATTTTGTTTGAAAATTGCTCCTGTGAAGTGCCTTGGGACATTTTGCTACGTTAAAGGTGCTATATAAATGCAAGTTGTTGTTGTTCTTAGGTCCAAAGTGGATGACCTCACACTTCCGGACATTGAGCTCCATCTGCCACAGTTTTGCCCACTCACTTAATTTATCAATGTCCCTTTGCAACTTTCTGCCCCAATCTATACTAATTACTGTGCCACCTAACTTAGTGTCATCAGCAAACTTAGATATATGGTTCTCTATTCCTTCATGCACTCATTTATAAATATAGTGAAAAGCTGAGGCCCCAGTACAGATCCCTGGGGGACAGCACTAGTCACATCCTGCCAATTTGAGTACATACCCATTATCCCGACTCTCTGTCTCTTACCTCCTAACCAATTCCCTAGCCATGTCAATAGGTTGCCTCCAATTTCTTGTGCTCTCATTTTGTTAACAGTCTCTTACGTGGAATCTTATCGAATGCCTTCTGGAAGTCCATATGAATAACATCCATAGATATTCCCTTATCTACCACCTTAGTTACCTCCTCACAAAATTCAACTAGGTTTGTTAGACATGACATCCTTTTCAAATCCATGCTGGTTCTCTCTGATCAATTCATGTTTGTCCAAGTGCTCACTCACTCTGTTCCTAATATTTCCATTGAAGTTAATACAAATAAATTTCAGGAACGATGCAAAACAGGCTGCCGACTTGCTATCACTCGTTTTACACTATCGCACACAGTCAAGATCTACCCAGAGTATGGCAAGGCCATGGAGGCATTTAAAGACAAGGACAAGAATTTTAAATTAATGTGATCAGGAGTGTAAGGTAGCAAAGACAGAGATGATAGGCAACCAGGACTTAGCGCAGAATAGGATATTAATGGAAGAGTTTGAACAAGTTGGAGTTCATTGAGGATGAAAATTGGGAGGCTAGTAAGAAGAACATTGGAGTATTTGAGACTGGAGCTGACAGAGGAAAAGTGTTTCAGTGTCAAAGAATCTAAGATGGAATAGAGGTGGATAATGTGACAGAGGTGGAAATAAGCTTTCTTTGTGATGGACAGGATGTGGGGCCTCAAACTCCGCTCTGGGTCAAACAGGACGCCGAGGTTGCAAGCAATCCAGTTGAATCTGAGACAGTGGCCAGGAGGGGGATGAAATCAGTGGCAAGAGAAAAACGATTGTGGTAGAGGCCAAAGACGATGACCTAGGAATTGGATCACGTCCGAATCAGCCGAATGAAGCGGGTGCCTAATGAAGCCAACGACAGGACCGCAGCAAATTGGTCCGCTAGCTTCAATTGTTTATTACCAGCGATTTGCAGGCACCAGTCGCAGCCCCAGAGGTAGCTCACAATTCACAGAGGGGGCACGAATTCAGCCGGCTCAGATTCCCCAGGAGTGTCCGGGGAGGGGAGGCAATCGAGGGGGGGGGGGGTTGCGAGCGGTAGCCGGCAACAGTCCGCAGACTCAATTTGGAACCAGGAGGAGCACTCCTGCTCCTCACAACTTACCTTAAAACCTGAAGGTAAAAAACTTACCTTTCCGGTGGCAGCCTCCATCTTTATGGACCGCTGGTTTGGTTGCTAAGCACATGAAGAAACTGACCGTAGCATGCACGACGCATACTGTGATCAGTCGCAATCGAATTTTACAAAGGGGGATTCAAACGGACGTTAGGCCCCTATTTGCACATGAAAAGGGCCTAATGCCTGTTTCAGGTATGCGCCTAGGGTCGCTATGGAGGAACCCTAACCAATATGGCGGGGGGTGCACTTCTGGCATGGAATGAGCGCCTGCAAGCAGGCTGCTGTTATATTGGAACCTTAGGCGCATGTTTTACACCAAAACAGCTCGTCAGAAATTGGATTTTTGGTTCAAAGTATTTGGCTATTCAAAATGGAATTATATCTAATCTGGTGACTGGACTTCCAAGGACTCATTGCCAGGCTAAGCTATTACAGAGTATAGATTTTCTGCTGTGAAATAGGATATGTTGATGTACCTACTAATCACAGGTTTACATTCTAATATAAGGTAATGTTGGCTCTGTATGGAAAATGTTGTAGTAGGCATTACTTATGATTGCCTAAAACGCATAATGAAGACATGATTTAAAGAAATACTGCCAAACTTTTCTATAATGTACAGTGATATGGGTGCCCATAACGAAAGGTCTTCCATTCTTCAGCACCAACATCCATCACTTAGGGAATAAGATTTCATGAGAAACAAACAAGCATGACCGAGCAGTTCTCTGTGATCCAGGCAGCCCAGGTTCATTTGTGCAGCAAGAACAGCTACAACATTAAGCTTCAGTCTTCTGTTTCTATTGCAGGCAGCTTAAATAATGTTCTCAAGGTCATTTAACTAGTTACATATATACATATTAATGTTACCAAATTTACTGTGAGATTTGTATTTCTAACATAAACTGTGAATCTATCTCAAACTGAAACATTCATTCCCTTCCATAGAGCACCATTCATCAAACTGTTCAATGAATATTTGAATAAACAGTAGGTAAATAACTGATTGTATAGTTAAATAATTATTCAATTGCTGTGATGGGTAAGATCCTTGAAATCCTTCAAGGTGAACATCCAGTGGATACACAACACTTGAAGCCAACTTGCAAACCTGTAGAAACAATTTGCTGGTGGTAATTTGTTAAACAACCAATTACAACTCTCTGTAGTTTGCCAACAACAAAAAAAATCTTTGTAGCTTGTTCTCCAAACAAGTAAAATCTAGACAACCATTCCAGTGATCTCCTATTCTCTCATTAAACATTAAAAAAAATTGAAGGGTTTTACCTTAGGAATAAATGTACGTTGTCATAACATAACAGCCGTTTTCAATTACATGTAAACATGTGTCTAATGCCACATAAATGAGACAGAGCAGATTTGAGAAATTGTGGAAATTTCTGACTTAACTGGAAAAATTTCAACAACTGAGCAATTTCCTCAGAGAAATAAGAGCTAGCTACTTTCTGCTTGGTTTCTTCCACCTGATCAAACAGGAAGGACTGGAGCTTAGAGACATGCTCAGCTGTGGAGTTAAAAGAGAGAAAAATCATCGGATCTGCCCGGTAATGTTATATGTAAATTGGGTCATTTGTGTGTCACTGTGGAAAAATATCAAAGGATGGCAATCAGTTCAACAATTAGAAAAAATGATGGGAACAGCAAAAGAGGCTCCTCAATGCCAGAATAATGTAATACTCCAATTTTCTTTGATTTTTTTTACAAGAAAAGTCATAGAATAAATTGAGTCAAGACAGCAGAGTAGCTGAAGACAATGAATACTTGACTTGCAACCAGATGGTAGTCAGCCTGTTACTCATTTTTGCCTACCTCAATAAGGTGAGTTTGGTCTGTTGTCTCCTCCATTGGCTGAGCAAAGTGTTATGCAGAAGTGATTTCTGTTCTTATTTCACTCTTCCTGGGGTCTGGGTTTAAATCTAGTGTCGACTGACAAGGTGAAAATGTTTTCCTCTGCCAATTATAAGGGTCTTGTGTGAAATGAGGTTGGGCAATCTTCACTCTGTTCTTAATTGGCTTTGGCCCACAATGAAAACATGGCCCATAATTTGGCACAAACTGACAATAAAATATGATCTCACTCAGAGATCCTAAGGGTGGTTGATATGGGTGCCCATAAAGGAAGGTCTGCCATTCCTTAGCACCAACATCTATCACTTAGGGATTAAAATGTCACAAGAAACAAACAAGTATGGTGGAGCAGTTCTCCATGATCCAGGCAGTCCAGGTTCATTTGTGCAACAAGAAGAGTATAGGGCTGATATTTCAAGGCTCTGCTATTAGTGCAGAATCATAGAATTATAGAATCATAGAGTGGTTACAGCAAGGAAGGAGGCCATTCAGCCCATCAAGTCCATGCCGGCTCTCTGCAAGAGCAATCCAGCTAGTCCTACTCCCCCGCCCTATCCCCGTAGCTCTGCAAATTTTTTCCTTTCAAGTGCTTATCCAGTTCCCTTTTGAAAGCCATGATTGAATCTGCCTCCACCACCCCCTCAGGCAGAGCATTCCAGATAATAACCATTCGTTGTGTAAAAGAGATTTTCCTCATGTCGCCTTTGGTTCTTTTGCCAATCACCCTAAATCTATGTTCTCTGGTTCTTGACCCTTCCGCCAATGGGAACAGTTTCTCTCTATCTGCTCTGTCTAGACCATTCATGATTTTGAACACCTCTATCAAATCTCCTCTCAACCTCCTCTGCTTTAAGGAGAACAACCCCAGCTTCTCCAGTCTATCTGCGTAACTGAAGTCCCTCATCCCTGGAATTATTCCAGTAAATCTCTTCTGCACCCTCTCTAAGGCCTTCACATCCTTCCTAAAGTGCGGTGCCCAGAACTGGACACAATACTCCAGTTGTGGCTGAACCTGTGATTTATAAAGGTTCATCATAACTTCCTTGTTTTTGTACTCTATGCCTCTATTTATAAAGCCCAGGGTCCCATATGCTTTCTTAACTGCTTTCTCAACTGCCCTGCCACCTTCAAAGATTTGTGCATCCAGATCTCTCTGTTCCTGCATCCCTTTTAGAATTGTACCCTTTAGTTTATATTGCCTCTCCTCGTTTTTTCCTGCCAAAATGCATCACTTCACACTTTTCTGCATTAAATTTCATCGGCCACGTGTCCGCTCATTCCACCAGCCTATCTATATCCTCTTGAAGTCTATCACTATCCTCCTCACTGTTCACTACACTTCCAAGTTTTATGCCATCTGAAAATTTTGAAATTGTAGCCTGTACACCCAAGTCCAAGTCATTAATATATATAAAAAAAACAATGGTCTTAGTACCGACCCCTGGGGAACACCACAGTATACCTCCCTCCAGTCCGAAAAACAACCGTTCACCACTACTCTCTGTTTCCTGTCACTTAGCCAATTTTGTATCCGTGCTGCCACTGCCCCTTTTATTCCATGGGCTTCAACTTTGCGGACGAGCCTATTATGCGGCACTTTATTAAACACCTTTTCGAAGTCCATATACACATCAACTGCATTGCCCTCATTGATCCCCTCTGTTACCTCATCAAAAACTCAATCAAGTTAGTTAAACACAATTTGCCTTTAACAAACCCGTGCTGGCTTTCCTTAATTAATCCACAATTGTCCAAGTGACTGTTAATTTTGTCCCGGATTATCGTTTCTAAAAGTCTCCCCACTACCGAGATTTAACTGACTGGCCTATAGTTGCTGGGTTTATCCTTACACCCTTTTTTGAACAAGGGTGTAACATTTGCAATTCTCCAGTCCTCTGGCACCACCCCTGTATCTAAAGATGTTTGGAAGATTATGGCCAGTACCTCCGCAATTTCCACCCTTACTTCCCTGAGCAACCTTGGATGCATCCCATCCGGACCGGGTGACTTATCTACTTCAATTACAGCTAGTCTTTCTAGTACCTCCTCTTTATCAATTTTAGCCGATCTAGTATCAACTACCTCCTCTTTTTTACTGTGACTTTGGCAGCACCTTCTTCCTTGGTAAAGTCATTTACAAAGTACTCATTTAGTACCTCAGCCATGACCTCTGTTTCCACGCGTAGATCTACTTTTTGGCCCTAATCGTTCCCACCCCTCCTCTTACTACCCATTTACTGTTTACATGCCTATACAAGACTTATGGATTCCATTTTATTTTAGCCGCCAGTCTATTCTCATTTTCTCTCTTTGCCCCTCTTATTTCCTTTTTCACTTCTCCTCTGAACTTTCTATATTCAGCCTGGTTCTCACTTGTATTATCAACCTGACATCTGTCATAGGCTCTTTTTTTCTGCTTCATCTTACTCTATATCTCTTTTGTCATCCAGGCAGTCTGGCTTTGGTTGCCCTACCTTCCTTGTGGAAATGTGCCTAGACTGTACCCGAACCATCTCCTCTTTAAGGGCCACCCATTGTTCAATTACAGTTTTGCCTGCCAATCTTTGACTCCAATTTGCCCGGGCCAGATCTGTTCTCATCCCACTGAAATTGGCCCTCCTCCAATTGAGCATTTTTACTTTAGATTGTTCCTTTTCCTTTTCCATAGCTAATCTAAACCTTATGATACCATGATCGCTGTTCCCTAGCAGCAAGAGGCAGTCATAAACTTGGGCTGACAGGCCAATGTGCCTGACATGCAGTGTCCCTCAGTTCATGAGGAAGGATGTTGGACTTTACCAGAGGCAGTGCTTTTACCAAGTGGAAGCTTCATTAGAGGCAAGGCAATTATGCTAATAGTTCCCTTGTTCAATTTGGTTCCTCTGTCTTTAGGGCTCTGCTGCAGATAGTCTAGAGAGCTGCATATTCCAGGGTGCACTACCTATGGAAACCCATGACATATTGATCAGACTTTTAGCACTAGAGAATGAAGTGGGGCAGGTGGAGCATGTTTCAGTGGGGGACCATTTGTGGAACAGTGATCATAATATCATTAGGTTTAGAATAGTTATGGAAAGGACAAGGAACAATCAAATGTGAAAATGCTTAACTGGAGGAGGGCAAATTTCAGTGAGTTAAAAAGGGATCTTGCCCTGGTGGATTGGAATCAAAAATTGTAGGCAAAACAGTAATTGAAAGATGGGAGGCCTTCATGGAGGATTTGGTTCGGGTACAAAGTAGATACATCCCTACGAAGGGGAAAGCTAGAGCTCACTAGATAACTAAAGATATAGAGATTAAAATGAAACAGAGAAAGGAGGTCTATGACGAATGTAAGGTTCATAATACAGTAGAGAACCAGGCTGAATACAGAAAGTAAGGAGGAGATCTAAAAAAGGAAATAAGAGGGGCAAAGAGAGAGTATGAGAATAGATTAGCAGCTAACGTAAAAGGGAACCCAAAAATCTTTTATAAACATATAAATAGTAAAAGGGTAGTCAAAGAAAGGGTGGAACTGATTAGGGACAAAAAAGCTCTTCTTGCGGAAGCAGAGGGCACGGCTGAGGCACTAAATGAATACTTCACATCCATCTTCACTAGAGAAGAGGATGCTGCCATTGTAGCAGTAAAGGAGGAGGTAGTAGCGATATTGAATAGGATAAAAATAGATAAAGAGGAACTACTTAAAAGATTGGCAGTACTCAAAGTAGAAAAGTCATCCGGTCCAGATGGGATGCATCCTATGTTCCTGAGAGAAGTAAGGGTGGAAATTGCAGAGGCTCTGGCCACAATCTTCCAATCCTCCTTAGATACAGGGACGGTGCCGGAGGACTGGAGGATTGCAAATAATACCTCCCTGTTCAAAAAAGGGAAGAGGGATAAACCCGGCAATTACAGGCTAGTCAGCCTAACATCGGTGGTTGTTAGAGACAATAATCTGGGACAAAATAGATTGGCACTTGGAAAAGTATGGGCTAATAAATGAAAGTAAACACAGATTTGTTAAAGGAAAATTGAGTTTGACTAACTTGATTGAGTTCTTTGATGAAGTAACGGAGAGGTCTGATGAGGGTAGTGTGGTTGATGTTGTGTATTTGGACTTTCAAAAGGCATTTGATTAAGTACCACATAATACATTTGTTAGCAAACTTAAAGCTCATGGGATTAAAGGGACAGTGGCAACATGGATTCAAAATTGGCTAAGGGACAGAAAGCAGAGAGTAGTGGTGAACGGTTATTTTTCAGACTGGAGGGAAGTATACAGTGGTGTTCCCTAGGAGTCAATATTAGAACCACTGCTCTTTTTGATATATATTAATGACCTGGACTTGGGTATAGAGGGTATAATTTCAAAATTTGCAGATGACATAAAACTCGGAAATGTAGTAAACAATGTGGAGGATAGTAACAGACTTCAGGAGGACATAGACAGACTGGTGAAATGGGCAGATACATGGCAGATAAAATTTTACGCAGAGAAGTGTAAAGTGATGCATTTTGGTAGGAAGAATGAGGAGAGGCAATATAAACCAAATGGTACAATTTTAAAGGAGGTGCAGGAACAGAGAGACCTGGGGGTGCACATACATTAATCTTTGAAGGTGGCAAGACAAGTTGAGAAGACTGTTAAAAAAGCATGTGGGATCCTGGGCTTAATTAATAGAGGCATGGGCCCGATATTAGCACCCGCTATCGGGTGTGTTCCTGGCGGGGGGGGGGGCTCCGAAAATCGGGGAATCCCGGAGCGGGTCGGGAGCCCGGCTCCAACACGCCCACTTCCGGGTTCCCCACAGACGCGCTGACGTGCGCGCGCAGCCCCCGCATGTGGGACTCCCGCAGGCAATTAAAGCCAGCGGGGTGCCACTTGAAAGTATTTATTGTGCTATTACAGGCCTGATTAAGGGAATATTTCAGGAGGGGTGGGATTTTAGAAACAACAGGGACTGTTTCCTGTACTGGGGGAAACACTCCCAGTTGAAATAGACGTGTTGCGGCCATCAGCCTGTGGCAGCTGCAAAGGTCCATTTGACAGGTGGTTGGGGTGGGCGGGAGGGACCCTCACTCATTGCAGGAGGCCACTCTGTCACTTTGGACAAAGTTTGGCCTCCACCACCCTCCTCCTGACAATCAAATTCACAAACTTTCACACTTACCCCGGGGTCCAGACACATGTACCTTCCCTGCGGACCCCCTCAGATGTACACCTTCCGGATGGGGGCCGCCGTAGCTGCAGTCATGACCTCCTCGGAGGGCGAACAGCATCACCAGCCTCGCCGGCCATGCCATCCACCTCTGACACGTGGAGCTCCACAACACAGTGCTGTGACACATCCACCTGCACAGCAGGAGGGAGGGCAACCGCAGAGAGAGATGCTTCGCAACAACTCAGGATCTTGCTATGCATTCTCCCTATCAGCAACTACCTGCATGCACAAGCCTAAAACTCTACCTCCACTTTAACAGGATGATACTACCACATCACTTACTTCAGCTCCCCTGTGCCACTTGGTGACAGCCCTCAACTGCTAGCCTTACCCTAAATTATTCAATTTTGTTTCAGGAGAATATGGCTCACAATGTCCATGAAAGGCATCCCCAAATTGAAGACTTTGCACCATAGGAGAAGTGATGGAGCTCAAGGGGAGACACTCTGCTCTTGCCGTGGAGATGGCAAGGTCTGCAGCATTTATGCCGGCACCAGGTTAGTGATTGAACACCAACACCGTGACCATAGCATCGCTGTAAAGCACCACACAGCCACAAGTTTCCATCCCCTTCCTTGTCTCCTTAGTCCAAAGGGGGTAATACTCATCCCTTCTTAGCTTGTACCCTCTTTTATTGAAGCTTCTCCACAGCAATTGGGAGAACAGGAGGAGGAGGATGTTGATGATGATAATGATGATGAGGAGAAGGAGGAACAGAGACACAACTACCTCCTTGTGACCTCGATGATGATGTGGAAGACGAGGAGGATGATGCTGAAGAGGGAGATGAAGGAGATGAATTTTGGACTCCACCTATGGGTCCCTGCAAAGACCTCCTGCCACATGTTTTTCTATCCTAACCCCCTCAAACTCACCCACTACGTCACTTGCTTCCTCACTCCCAGGCACAGCTCAGGGACTTTCATCTGGGGGAACTGAATAGTGTTAGTGCAGAATTGGCACGAGGGAGCTAAAGGAGAGGGAAGTGGGTGAGGATGTGCCAACTTCCCAGTGGAAGCTGAGGAGAAAGCTGCCTATAGTTTCGGAGTTATGGAACCCACAACTCATGGCTACTCACTGAAAAGATGGATGGAAGAATCTATGTTTAGGCTCTGAGGTCAGTCTATGAGAATGTTCTACAACTCTTTAGTCTACATCTCACATTTACTGCAACATCAGAGAAGCTTTTTCTTTCTTGCAGACATTAATGGAGCATGTGGTGACTTCATTAGTTTTGTAAAATATTGTGCCAATTGAACAGGGAATAAAAAATACCAGCTTTAAAAATGATTGCAAATTTCAGTGGTTTAACTGCCAGTCAGTTTATAAGATGATGTTCATTAAGTCTGATTTGGTGATATAAAGTACACCACCATAACATTTTTAGAATTTAAAGTGACAGCTCATTGGGGTTTTTGTTGATAGATATTGAAGGCAGCAGACTGAAACGAGTGGGTAGTCTCCACAGTTATTCGCGAGTGAACCTGAGACCAAGGGGGTTTAATTTTGACAAGGAAATTGCCACTGCTTTTAAGCTGATTTTCAAAGATATGAGGTACATAAGAGTTGTTAATGGATACTGGACACTGCAGAGGGGCTATGCTTGAGGTTAGAATCACAAATAAATTGCCCACTCTGTGACACTCTGTGCACTTAATAATCTTGCCCCTTTATTTTGTCTCAGGAGCACATTTTTTAAAGGAATGTAATGTATATGACAGGCCGATAGATAGGTAGGTAGATGGATAGATAGAGTAAATTTAATGATAGAGTAACAGATGTATATTTGGGCTGAACTTAGATCACAAATGTAAGGACTGAGGCCTTCTATGATCTGGCTGAGCTACTAGAACTGCATCATATCAAAAATGCTTTTCTAGTATATCCCGTGAGATATGTTTGGGCCAGGAACTCTTCTATTTTTGTGGTGATTAAGTCATATAAGTAGTTCACATCGCTACTTTTTTCCCATTGAAAGCATTGGTAGCAAGTAACATGCTACCATTATCCTGCCTGAAATTAGATACATTTTACCTCCCCTCTTGTACTTCAATTGTGTCTCATTGCGAGCTTGTGCTTGGTTAATTTATAATATTGGATTCGCATTCAGATCGCAGCTTCAACTCGCATTCAAACCTAACTACCCTATGGGTGAGTATTACGAGTTCTTGAATGGGCCACTAGATGGAGTGAATTGCAGTGGCAATATGTTCTGTTCAGTGGGGAGGTAAATGATCTGAGAGAAACCTATGCTATCTCACAGTTGGAGGCCTGGACTTGAATCCAGTCCCACGGACAGAGATTAATACATTCTCTTGATGAAAGCTATTAAAAGTTACAAGTTAATTAAGTTCTCAAAGTCTCAGCCTACTAACAGTGGAGATGTTAATACATAATCTTGGCCAGGTTTGGCACAGTGAGTATTAGTTCATGGGGCCCTGCATTGAGAACATGAAGAACATATATATTTTGTGATGCGATGAAGAACACCCGAGGTAAGAATGGTGTTGTGTTGTATTGTTAAGGAAATCCTATAGAGCCACTAACTACTGACCTCTGGTATACCTGATCTAGAAGTGCTCAGTTATGACTCTCTTTGCAAGTTAATTTACAGCAGTGCCAAAAGAATTAGTGCTAAATGGTTTGACTGGATTTGAAATCAGCCAAACCAATCAATTCAAATCCAAACTGCAACGAGTGCCATTCTGTCTTCCATCTCAATGCAAATAAATTGTCTCAGGTCCAAGTTTTCATTTTGTTTTTGGAAAAGAATCACAAGCTTAATGGAGCCTGAAGCAAGCAAAGCTCATCATGAGCTCTGCTTGATTGACCTAACAGCATTAGAGCACCTCCAGATTCACAGCTTAGTTCCACATTCATCCTTAATAAGAACATGAAGATAAAGAAGAAAACGCATGAAGGAAATCTACTGTTCAGTGAACTTGAAAAACAATGGAGAACATCTCTTTGTAATTAAGGCAAAGACAATCTGCTCAGCCCTAGGTAACCATAGCAGTGTGTAACCAGTACAGTTGCTATGAGTACACAGGACCTGCAAAAGGTGTGCAGAAATTAGAAACAGATGTTTGTTTAAATGTAATGGAATATTATTCTATGTGCTGATAATACTCAATTTTATGCAGTAACACACAAAGCGCACAGAGTTACAGTATAATGTATTCAGTTACATGTTCGGAAGGTACTGTGGCTGCAATTCCTGTTAGTCTCTTTGTGGGTGGTGTGCATTTTTTCAAGAACATAAAATAACAACACTCCGCCACATTGTAGAAGCATGACCGGGCACAAGTTCTCATCAACTCCATTGTCTCTTCAGGTTTGGACTCAACAAGAGTGCAGGCTCCTAAACAGTGCCTAGAGCCAGAGTTAAGGCACAAAATCTGCTTTAACAAATACTTTTAAGAGAGATGCATGATATTATAATTAGATTACGACTTAAAAAAAAGTATTGCACATATTTGCTTAGTGCTGGGTATCAGTGGAAAAGGCAGTTAATAGTAATAAAGTGGTGAAGTCCACAGCCACAGTAAAGCAAGATCACAGAGCTGGGTAATGAGATCCAGACCCTATAAGTAGTGTTCAGCAGAAATAGCCACCTCTAGAGTGTCCCCGCCCCACAAGCAATGAACTACATTTTCTTACTCCTTTCCATGTGGAAAGTACACCCAATCCAGTTCCGTCTGCCATAATGCCAGTATTTGCCCTCCCCTTCTCCCCTTCCCATTCTTTCCTCCTTTAGTGTAATCTAAATAGGACAAAGCTGCTTATTCTGCAAATCTAGATTGTTTAACACAGATTCAGAAACATGCCTGTGATTATCACTGTAGGAAATGTGAGGCCTTTTGTGTAAACAGTAGGGGTGCAATAATTTTGCAAACATGTGTAATTCATCATTGATTACAGCTGTATTTAGCTGAATGTTCCTAGTCAAATAATCATTTAGCTGACATTTATATGTAAAAAATTGCCATTTGTTACACTACTCTTCAAATTTTGTCATTTAGTCATACACTAAAAATCTACATTACTACTAATTGTATGTACGGTATAAGATTACAAGGGGGTGAGATCCTGCCGGAGTTTCTCCTGCTCGTCTGCCATAACATCAGCAGAAGAGCTGTGGAAACTCCGGAAAAAATGTGATTTCCGCTGCTCTTCCGCCGAATTTATGGCAGACAAAGGGGAGAAACCCCGTGGAAATTCACCCCCTAAGATTTTAGTGTTTCTATCAAAAGACAAGGAGCCAAAAACTGAAACCTACCGGTAATTGATTAATAATAGTTACTGTCAGGCACATTAACCTAGCGGTTATGGCACTGGACTAGCAGCCCAGAGAATATGAGGGAAATATTTAACTCACGCCGTCTGCTTTGCACTTCAAAAACGGGCGGCCAGTAGTTGAAAATCAGGGGAGCACCTCAGCCGCTCCATTGATGACCATGGATGACACAGATCCCTGAAGGCGGCGGAACAGGTAGATAAGGTGGTAAAGAAGGCATATGGGATACTTGCCTTTATTAGCCGAGGCATAGAATATAAGAGCAAGGAGGTTATGATGGAGCTGTATAAAACACTGGTTAGGCCACAGCTGGAGTACTGTGTGCAGTTCTGGTCGCCACACTACAGGAAGGATGTGATCGCTTTGGAGAGGGTGCAGAGGAGATTCACCAGGATGTTACCAGGGCTGGAGCGCTTCAGCTATGAAGAGAGACTGGGAAGATTGGGTTTGTTTTCCTTGGAGCAGAGGAGGCTGAGGGGGGACATGATTGAGGTGTACAAAATTATGAGGGGCACAGATAGGATGGATACTAAGGAGCTTTTTCCCTTCGTTGAGGGTTCTATAACAAGGGGACATAGATTCAAGGTAAAAGGCGGGAGGTTTAGAGGGGATTTGAGAAAGAACTTTTTCACCCAGAGGGTGGTTGGAGTCTGGAACTCACTGTCTGAAAGGGTTGTGGAGGCAGGAACCCTCACAACATTCAAGAAGCATTTGGATGAGCACTTGAAATGCCATAGCATACAAGGCTACGGACCAAATGCTGGAATATGGGATTAGAGTAGACAGGGCTGATGGCCGGCGCGGACACGATGGGCCGAAGGGCCTCTATCCGTGCTGTATGACTCTATGACTCTATGGCCTGATGCCACATTCATGTAAATAGCCGAACAGCCCACCCGCCTGAAACAGGTATATGCCACTTGTAGGACCCGGATGTTAAATTCAGGTCGAAATGGATGGAGCTTTCTCTGCACAACTCCGCCTAATTGTACTGAGTCTTGAACAGCCTAACAAACATCCTTAAAGGGACCACTGGAGGCTGTTCAAAAAATGGACACAAATCTTTTTCAAAGTTATATTTTTGTGCAGCCAGAAGGAGCTGCTCCTGGCTCCACAAAAAAACTGCGGGCCGCTGTTGGGCTGGGCTCGCCTGACCTCCTCCCCTCCTCGGCTTTGCCTCCCCCTCCCCAGGGCCTACCGGCGGGCCGGCTCGTCGTTGGAGCTGGCCGGAATTGGTCAGGCTCTGCCTGGCGAGCTGCATCGGGACACCAGTTTGGTTCCCGCAGCTCGCTGCTTCCATTCAAATGAGGCCTGCTGCCAAATTTGGCTCAGGCCTCAGGCTGGCACAGTGATGAGCAATCGCTCCGCCGACTTGCCTCCTGTTCCGTCCGCAAATCAAATTTCCCCGCCTATGAGTTCAAATTCCGTCTTGGCAAGTCATGAAATTGAATTGAATGAATCAGATAATTTGTGGACTGATATTAGGAAAATGACATTGAAAGCCTCCAGATTCTAGTCCCATGATATGCGGTTGATCCTTAAGGGGGGATTTTGATTTCCAGACGGCTGGCACCCGATACACGCGGCTGGAGACCCCGGTCCATTTTGAGGGCCAGGCCTCATTGTCATACATCCGTTGAGCTGCACATCCCGAACAGGCAATTTTGGGCGGCCCAGGGCCGGCAAGGGCAGAGGGGGAGGGAGCCCGGACCGGCAGCAGCCCACATTATTCGTGTGGAGCCCAGGGCAGCACTCTTGCTGCTGCTGACCGCACAAAAATAATTTTAACACTTATTTTTTTGGGCCTCTTCCTGCTGCCCACTAGATTTTACTGAGTGGAGTGTCTGCGGTCCCCAGTAGTCCATTAATATTGTATTGCATGGATTCACGAGGCTCCTGACTGATTGAGGCACCTTTACCATCCACGAAAATTCCAGCGGAAATATGATGCCGGGCGGGAAGCAAGCAGGAATGAGGCAGTTCAGATAATCGCTGTGATTTTAACTCCGCTAGTGGCCCGTTTCCACCAGGCTCAGGAAGTTAAAATTGCCCCTTTAACATCCTCAGGATAACTAGGGACAGGTACAAAATGCTGCCCTGCCAGTGTTGCCCACATCCCAAAAACAAATTAAAGAAATATTCCATCATAGTTTGCCTAAATACTAGCACCGATTTTGTGAAGGTAGCAAAACCAAAGCTGCACCCACCCATGGTGAGGGCTTGCCTGTGCTGGTAGCAGGAAGGGCCGGCTTAGCTGTATTTTGCAAGGCTAGCCTGTCTTCTTCATTTTAATAGGCTCCCTGGATATGGGAATCAGGAGCAGACAGTACGGTCAGCAGTGCAATTGTCTGATTAGCTGCTTGTTTTTAAAGGGGAGTGCCTTTTTGTTCAGTTGAAAAATCACTTTCATGGGAATATTTTACCTCCAATGGAGGCAAGCAGAAATGTGGGGGAAACTCTCCTTTTTGATGACTTCATCTTGGAAGCCCTGCTGCAGGAGGTGCTACAAAGGAGGGTCAGCCTGTTTGAAGGGGAAGGCCACCTCCTGTCAAAGCAGAGGTACGAGTTGCTTGGATGGAGGTTGCCAAGAAAGAGAATGGTGTCTCTCGCATCTGTAGCATTATTTGAGTGCAAAATATTTTGTTCATTAGGGAATGAAAGAAAAGAAGAACATGCATTTATATCGCACTTTATCCTGTTTTCAGCACATCCCAAAGCACTTCATAGACAAAGGTTACTTTTTGAACTGAGTCACTGTTATTCTGTAGGTAAATGTAGCAGCCAATTTGCACACAGTAGTGACCTACAAACAGTAAATGAAAGAATGACCAGATAATTTGTTCCTGACTATGTTGGTTGAGGGAAAAAAGTTGGGACCATAAGAATTCCCCGCTCTTATTCAAATAGTATCGTCAGATCTTTTATGATCATCTGAACAGGCAGACATGGTCTTAGTTTAACATTTCATCTGAAAGATGGTATCTTTGACAATACAGCACTCCTTCAACACGACACTAGATTCTAGATTCTAGATTAGGTGCTTGAGAGGGTTGATATGAAAGCAACATTCTGGGTGCTATCTACAACATCCTGCACCCAAGGAACCTTGCTACTCAGTAAAAGCTCGACACTCTATCCAACTGATGGCTTCCAAGATGAAGTCATCAAAAAGGAGAGTTTCCCCCACATTTCTGCTTGCCTCCATTGAAGGTAAAATATTCCCATGAAAGTGATTTTTCAACTGAACAAAAAGGCACTCCCCTTTAAAAACAAGCAGCTAAAGAAAGTGATGAAGATGTGGCCCCTTGGAAGGATAGCGCTTGGCACTTGCTTGATACATGCATGCATTGTAGACTTCCCCGTGTGGCAGGTGGCCCTAGGATGGTTTGGAAGCTTTGTGTTCCTTCAGGGAAGAGCTATCCCTGTTCCAGAAGTTGTCTGCAGGTCATCCTGCAGCAGATAGGATAACTCTTTGATATCCTCACTTTGAAGCAGAGGCAATGAAGACACATCGGAGGTTATATTGGTTAACCACTGAAAACAGGTGCTAGGATTCCGGTGCATGATTAACCTGCACGTGGTCTTTGAGATGCAGGCAGTATGTAATATTCGTGCTGCCTCATGACAGCAGTGATTGCTGCGTGCAGCCAGTGCTACCTGCGCTTTTGATTGACTGCACGCACCAGCAGGAGGCCCCGATATTGGGAGTGGCCAGCACTACTTAAAGGTAGCCTGCACTTCTTAAAGGGGAGGTGTACTGTGGCTGCAGGAAGTATTGGAAGTCCATTGGGAAGTTAACCTGTGCAGGAATATAGTGAAGAATGGCTGCGCCTGCGAGAGAGCATGCACCAAAGTTCTCGCACGGTGCACAAGAGGCCTTGGTGGAAGAGGTGAACAGAAGGAGGAGCATCCTGTATCCACAGGGGGGCAGGAGTTCCTCCAGACATATGGTCAAGAGGCAGTGGGAGAAAGTAGCGGACGAGGTCAATGCCAGGAGCATAGCGCCAAGAACATGGATGCAGTGCAGGAAGAAGTTTAATGATTTGACACGAGCGGTCAAGGTGAGTGAGTTCAACTTTCAAGTGGCGTCTCCTACCAACTGCACCACTAGCCTCATCCACTGCTCCACGCACTACACCCCCCATCACCCGCCTATCAACGAATTATTTCAATCAGGACTCAACCCTTCAAATCAGATGCTTCATCTCACCCTCACACATCACCACTGTTGCAAGTTGTACACCCACAACTCACAGGTCACACACACTGGCAGCTATTCAACCATGACTGCCACATCACCCAAACATCTTTCAGGACATTCACTGACACACTTCCCTCTTCCTTGCAGGAGAAGGTGGTGCATAACAACAGGCAGCAGGAAAGACCTGTAGGAAGACAGGTGCACCTACACGTCCTCACCCCCATGGAGGAGACAGTGCTGTCCATCATTGGAAGGGCCATCGCGGAGGCCGTGGCCACTGGCGGTGCTGGAGGGATCGATGATGAGGGTCTCTGCATACCTAATCCTCCTTCTCGCTTCCCACTTCTCCCACATCCCACAATCTTTTCTGACCCATGTATTGCAGATGGTGTAAGCACACACGTCTTACTTTCTCCTCTCCACTCACCACAACTTAATCGTGTTCCTTTGTCATTTTAGAAACCCAAGAACTGGAACCTGCCCAGTCAGAGGAGGCAGAGGAAGACGACAGTGATGATGCAGACACACCGTCACTCGATCTTACACTCGCATCCACCAGCTCAGAGACTGACACTGCACGTACTTTAGAGGCTTGGATAGAGGAGGGATCTACACATGGTGAGACACCGGGCACAAGTGCGCAGGAGCCGTGACGGGGGGAACGGATACCACAGGTGCCAGCTCACCGGAGGGCGATGTCACACACAATTCTGCAGCAGAGGAGTCAAATGATGACTTCGATGGGCCAGGCTACAGAAGAAGGCTGATGGGCGTACACCACCACCATATGCTTGGGGCACTGGAAAGCCTGCCAGAAAGCCTGCGCACAATGTCAAGGAGCATAGAGGAGTCCAGCTCCAACTTGGCACAGGGCTTTGCGCAGAGCTTGGAGCCCATCCTTTCCCACATGGAGCGGGTGGTCACCTCCATCAGCACACCTGTGGAACCCACCCATGATACAGTGTCTGATGACCGATGTCACAGCTTCCATTGCAGCACAAACATCTGCCATCAAAGGTCTGACTGCTGCATTTGAAGCTCAGACTGCTACCGTACAGGCTCAGACTGCTGCTATCGTGGCTCTGGTTCCACTGTTGAAAGGGACTTCCAGGGCGTCACAGCAGTCCAGCAATCTGTTCTCCAACAGATCAGGAGTGCTGAGGCACCGCCCCGGGAGAGTGGCAGTGGCTCCATGGAAGATGAACCTGCTGTCCACTTTCAGAATGACAGCATTCCTGTTCCCACCCCTGCCACTCCACCAGTGCCCTTGCTGTTGCCTGTCAGCCAGCCAGCGCAGACTGCTGCAGCCCAAGCCGAGATGGTGCAGTCTGAAGCCAGGCCCTCTAGGCCCAGAGCTGCTCGAGGTCGTCCTCCAAGACCATCTGCGGTCTCCTCAATTGAAGGTCAGCAGCCTTCCACCACCTGTGCTCCAGCCACTAGGGAAGCACCTTGTAGGAGCACTAGGAAAGGTAAAGGCACGTGAACAACAGGCACTAAGGGAATGCACAAGGGTGAATAGTCTCATTTTGTTTGCATAATTTCATGTGTTAATTTGTAAATTTGGATTTGAATTTGCATTTGGTGGTGGTTTTAATTTCTGCGATGAATTGAGGGAGGAAGCAATGTGTAATCAAAAAGAGGACAATTTGATGGTTACGTGAGAGAGGAAAGGTAAGGAGTGTGGGACTGTTGGTGAATGGGGAGGTGTCGTTGAGGTTACTGGTATCGCTCATTAATCATCTGATCACGCAGAGCCCTGGCAGACATGGCCTGTCTACCTCCCTGCCTCTTCGTTCGCTTCCTGCTGCACTTCCTCCTCCTCCTCTGTCTCTTCCTTCTCTTCCTCTGCCTCAAGTTCTCGCCTGATAAACAGTAGCAAGGGCTATTTCCTCATAATGGCGAGGTTGTGCAGCATGCAGCATACAATGACAAACCTTGATACTCTCTCAGCTGAATACTACAGGTCTCCTCCAGAGCGTTTCAGGCAGCAGAAGCTTTGCTTGAGGACGCCTATGGTGTGATCTACGATGTTCCGCGTGGCAGCATGGCTCTCGTTGTAGGTCTGCTGTGCACGTGTGCGGGGGTTCCTGACCGGAGTCATGAGCCATTTCATGAGGGGATAATCCTGGTCTCCCAGTAGCCAGCCTTTGACTTGCCCTGCTGGTTGAAATATAGGTGGCACAGAGGACTGCCGCAGAATGTAGGAGTCATGACTGCTGCCAGGATAGCGGGCATTGACCTGCATAATGCGCTGCGTGTGGTCACACACCAGCTGCACATTGAGGGAGTGGAATCCCTTTCTGTTCATAATTATGGCCGAGTTCAGATGTGAAGCACACATGGCAATACTTGTGCAGTCAATGGCACCCTGCACCATGGGGAAGCCTGCAATGTGAGCAAACCCTCATGCTCACTCCTGCTCTTTGTCTCTGGCAAGAGGGAACGAGATGAATCTGTTTCTGAGTGCGTACAGAGCCTCAGTGACCTCCTTTATACAGCAGTGCACTGCAAACTGTGAGATGTTGCTTATATCTCCAGCAGCAGCCTGAAAGGAGCTAGAGCCGTAAAAATTAAGACCCACGGTTACCTTGAGAGCCACAGGCAATGCTGTCCTTGCCCTGCTCTGAAGCTGCAGTTGTGGCTGCAGCAGTTGACAAATCTCAGTCATGTCCTCTTTAGTGAACCGCAGCCGTCTGATGCACTGGTCATCGCTGAAGTTAAGGTAAGAGAATTGGTCCCTGAAGACACTCCTTGGATATGGCCTCCTGCTGAGTTCCCTCATCCCCCTCCCCCTCCTCCCTCTTCTAGCAGCTTGTCCTGCTCTGCGTGGCTTCTCTTCATTCTCCCAGTCATGTTCAATTCCCAGAGGAAGCCTTAGCAGGCCATCCATGTCTGGAAGCAACTTTTTTCACCACACTATTTGAAATGCCACAAACAGTACTGCAAGACCAGCCAGACCACTCTCTACAGATTATTGCAACATTGCGAAGTATAGGAAACTTCCAAAAATACGTACAATTGCACCAGCAGCCAGAATAAATAATCCAGCAACTAACCTGTAACTCCTGCATAAATAGCGCTGGTGTGGGGGGTGGGGGGGTTCTTCATGCTGTTTAAGTCCTGTTCAGCTGTGCGAGGTTAGAACAGTGCGTTGGTTATAGCGGGGGATTCCAAAATGTTGCCAGCTGCTTCAAATCAACGTTGCACACTGATTCATGTCATAATCTCCCTACCCTACATGCTGTTGATGGTCATTAGGTGCACGTGCACAAACCCCTTGACCAAGATGGCGTCCTGCACGTCACGTCTGAAGTGTGCGCACACATCTTGGATGCCATTTTCGGGACTTAGGTATCACCGTAGCGCCTACAAAATGGGCGCTACATGGCCCAATTTCTCCCCCAGTGCTTCAAGCGCACTCTGCACATGTACCTGTCCAGGTATATGTGCAGAGTCCTATAAATGCAAGTCCGGGGTATTGATGGGTACAGACAAAATGCCTGAGGTGTTGTTGTTGTTCCTGTACCTATTGTCCCCTCTTAAATTTTACTTCCTCATGTAAATTGTGCAGCGTTGTGGAAATCTCCAAAGGAATGCCAATCCTCATTATATTTGGATCTATTTAACTGGCAACAACGAAGAATAATATAAGAATGCAGAAAAAAAACAAAAAATTGCTTAATTTGATAAATTAAGTTGTTAATTTGCTAAACTAAATTGCTAAATCCAGTTTTTCGGACTGGAGTGAGGTGTACAGTGGTGTTCCCCAGGGGTCGGTACTGGGACCACTGCTTTTTTTTATATATATTAATGACTTGGACTTGGGTGCAGAGGGAACAATTTCCAAATCTGCAGGTGACACAAAACTTGGAAGAGTAGTGAACAGTGAGGAGGATAGTGATAGACTTCAAGAGCATATAGACAGGCTGGTGACATGGGCGGACATGTGGCAGATGAAATTTAACGCAGAAAATTGCAAGGTGATACATTTCGGTAGGAAGAATGAGGAGAGGTAATATAAACTAAAGGGCACAATTCTAAAAGATGTACAGGAACAGGGAGATCTTAGGGTATATGTACACAAATTGTTGAAGGTGGCAGAGCAGGTTGAGAAAGCGGTTTAAAAAAGCATATGGGATCCTGGGCTTTATAAATAGAGGCATAAAGTACAAAAGCAAGGAAGTCATGATGAACCTTTATAAAACACTGGTTTGGCCGTGGCTGAAGTATTGCGTCCAGTTCTGGGCATCGCATTTTAGGAAAGATGTGAAGGCCCCTAGAGAGGGTGCAGAAAAGATTTACTAGGATGATTCCAGGGATGAGGGACTTTAGTTACGTGGATAGGCTGGAGAAGCTGGGATTGTTCTTGGAACAGAGAAGGCTGAGAGGAGATTTGATAGAGGTATTCAAATCATAAAAGGACTGGACAGAGTAAATAGAGAGAAACTGTTCCCATTGGCAGAAGGGTCAAGGACCAGAGGACATAGATTTAAGGTGATTGGCCAAAGAACCAAAGGTGACATGAGGAAGAAACTTTTTTACACAGCGAGTGGTTAGGATCTGGAATGCACTGCCCGAGGCTACGGTGATAGGGCAGGGGCATGGGACTAGCTGGATTGCTCTTGTATGGAGCCAGCATGGACTCGATGGGCCGAATGGCTTCCTTCCATGCTGTAACCTTTCTATGAATCTAATTAACAGGCTACCCAGAAAAAAAACACCTAATGAATGGGTCAAAATGCAGCTAAATTTAATTAAAGTTAAAAAAAACATTTTTAACAGTAACTCAAACAATAATCCAATAATCTCTCTTTGAGAAACCAGGTCCCAGGATTCCAGGAGCGTCCACTTGGTATGAGTGAAGTGCATATTGTGGCCCGAGCCTCATCTGTGGTTGTGAAATTCAGTACGGACTAAGGATTCTGGTGAGATCAGTGAGGTTTGTGCATATCTGTAACACTGTCTCTTTCTGATCCCCCACCCTGAAATCATGCAGGCCAGGCATTAGACAGGTGTCCATTTTGAATAGGCAAGGTGAGTTCTAGAAGCAGAGCCAGCCACAGGCAATATGGTGCGGGACCAACTAACTTAATTGTTGAGCCGGTAATGAGACTGTTCTGAAAGCTGGCCAGTTTCTTTGCTGCAAAATGCTGTGCGCAGCACAATTTTCCGACTGACATTTGTCCTAGAAAAGGTTCGGTACTGTCAGCACAGCCTCACAAAATCAGGACTGTAATGTTAGACTGTCCATACAGACCTATAAATTTAAATTAGGACTGTTATTATTTTATTGATATAATCAAAATTATGGTGGGAAATAGAAATAATGGAGAATGGTTTCCTTAGAAGTTCTACTGGACATTCACTATGGCCCCGATATTTACGGGGAGGTGGGGAGGGTCCAGGGGAGGCTGGAAATGGCTGTTACCCGGCAAGGCCGGGAACATAGGAACATAGGAACAGAAGTAGGCCATTCAGCCCCTCGTGCCTGGCTGATCCGTGATCGAGCTCCATATACCTGCCTTTGGCCCATATCCCTTAATACCTTTGATTGCCAAAAAGCTATCTATCTCAGATTTAAATTTAGCAATTGAGCTAGTATCAATTGCCGTTTACGGAAGAGAGTTCCAAACTTCTACCACCCTTTGTGTGTAGAAATGTTTTCTAATCTCGCTCCTGAAAGGTCTGGCTCTAATTTTTAGACTACTCCAAGAATCCCCAACCAGCGGAAATAGTTTCTCTCTATCCACCCTATCCGTTCCCCTTAATATCTTGTAAACTTCGATCAGATCACCCCTTAACCTTCGAAACTCCAGAGAATACAACCCCAATTTGTGTAATCTCTCCTCGTAACTTAACCCTTGAAGTCCAGGTATCATTCTAGTAAACCTACGCTGCACTCCCTCCAAGGCCAATATGTCCTTCTGAAGGTGCGGTGCCCAGAACTGCTCACAGTTCTCCAGGTGTGGTCTAACCAGGGTTTTGTATACCTGCAGCATAACTTCTGCCCGCTTGTACTCTAGTCCTCTAGATATAAAGGCCAACATTCCATTAGCCTTATTGATTATTTTCTGCACCTGTTCATGACACGTCAATGATCTATGTACCTGAACTCCTAAGTCCCTTTGGACATCCACTGTTTTTAACTTTTTACCATTTAGAAAGTACCCTGTTCTATCCTTTTTTGATCCAAAGTGGATGACCTCACATTTGTCCACACTGAATTCCATTTGCCACAGTTTTGCCCATTCACCTAATCTATCAATATCGCTTTGTAATTTTATGTTTTCATCCACACTACTTACAATGCCACCAATCTTTGTGTCATCAGCAAACTTAGGTATGAGACATTCTATGCCTTCATCTAAGTCGTTAATAAATATTGTGTATAATTGAGGCCCCAAGACAGATCCCTGCGGGACTCCACTAGTCACATCCTGCCAATGTGTGTACCTACCCATTATCCCTATTCTCTATAGCCTTTCGCTCAGCCAACTTCCTAACCAAGTCCGTACTTTTCCCTCGATTCCATGGGCTTCTATCTTAGCTAACAGTTTCTTATGTGGGACCTTATCAAATGCCTTCTGGAAGTCCATATAAATAACATCCATTGACATTCCCCTGTCCACTACTTTAGTCACCTCTTCAAAAAATTCAATCAGGTTTGTCAGGCACGACCTACCTTTTTTAAATCATGCTGGCACTCTCTGATTAACTGAAAATTCTCGAGGTGTTCAGTCACCCTATCCTTAATTATAGACTCCAGCATTTTCCCCACAACAGATGTTAGGCTAACTGGTCTATAATTCCCTGGTTTCCCTCTCTCTCCTTTCTTAAAAAGCTGAGTGACATGTGCAATTTTCCAATCCAGAGGGACAGTTCCTGAATCTGGGAATGCGGAGGTCCTGCTGAATTTAATGGCAGGACCTCGTTATCATTTGTTTCTTCCTTTTCCCGCCCGGCAGCCGGACAGATTGACAGCCTGGCTGGCTGCTGGGTGAGAGAACCAATCCCTTTGGGATGGTCCCCGGCAATTGGGTGGAAGGTCGACCATGATCAGTGGCACAGAGAGAGAGGCTTCAGGGCTGAAGCGGGGGCGGTCGGCGATCGCGGCAGCGGGGGGAGAGAGGCCCAATCGGCAGAGGAGAGGCCGAAGGCTTCCTTGAGGGGGTGGGGGGAGTATTCCTGCTCCTCCTGGCCCACATGGAGTGCTGTAAAAGGCACTTACCTTGTGGAGCCAGCAGCAGTTTTCCACCTCCCTTTCACTGCCACGTTTCCTGAACCCTGGGAAGCCCACTCAGCAACAGTAAAATTAAAACCAGGCTCTCAATTGCACTGTGGGAGCCCGATTTAAATATTTTAATGAAGTGTCCTGTCTCTCCATGGCCGGACACTCAGACATTATGAAACCTGCTGCCTTAAAAATGTTAACAGGTGCATAGGCGGCGGGTTGGGGGCAGGTTCGCCATTTTTTCATTTTCAACTGCCCCGCCGACCCTCTCCAATCATTCATGGTGGAGGGGGGGGGGGGTTAATATTGAGCCCTATAACTCTGGAGGGAATCCACCGGAGTCACTCTGAAAGAAAGGTCCAAAGATGGATATGCCTGCCCGTTACAAGGCCATCCATATTAAAGAGGGTGGGGACTCCCTAGTTCCTGCTTCCTTTGCCCATAAGGGACCTGGCACAAGACAGGAGGCTCACATGCCAAGTGGGTGGTAGTGTGCCCCATTGGTAGATCCAGACATGAAGCCCCGAAGATCGGGTAAGCTCTTTTTTTTTTGGATTGTCTCCTTACACAGGGTCGCAAGCAGGGCTACATAACGTCTCTGGGGAAGGGTTGCCCTGCGCACCCTGGCTGATGGTGGCCAGGTGGCAGAGTTTCTGGCAGCGTGGGGTGGGTGGGCACGGGTGCTGCAGCCCCATGCAAATGAGGTATCTTCCGACTGATCCTGCAAAGTCCATCACGGTTAGGAGGGCACCGGCAGATGCGATCCTGGAGTGACTGCCGGGATTGCAGCCCATGGCTTTTTAAGCCTAATACATTTAGAAACAATTTTGATCCAAGTTTTATATTCAGGTACGATATACGGAGCTGGTTATCTAGCTTGACTCTAACATTCAGTGACCTCAAATAATTGGCATCCAGTTCGCCTAGAAAATTCAGTTAATCAGCGGGAAATATTCAAATGACTGTCAGCAGCTCTTTGGAATTCAAGGTTTTCTGAATTGACCATTTGTAATGCTTTTAGCTCACATACCACGATGTTGAAATATACCTTAATATGATTTTTCCTTTAAAGTTTATTTTAATTTTTGTTTTGAATATAGTCCAGTGTGAATTGGAAAGAAATGGGGGAGAAGAAGGGTGCGAGCATGACCTGGGGTGGGGAGGGAAAGAGATGCTGGCATGTCACCATGACAACTGTAAAACAATTAACAATCAAATCTACCAACAGTAGACACCAATACACATACACAATTGCCCACAATTTCTCTGCAAGTAGTTTGGAAATGTTGGGTATTCACTCTGTCCAAGCGCTCCTCTGTGCCTAAGCACAACAAGAGGAAAATCTGCTCTCGTACTCAAAGGACATATTTTCTGTCATTTGTGCCACGGCGATGTTGGATGCCAGAGATATCTGTTCATGGTCAGTGACACATTTTGTGGTGTGGGAGGTCACAGGAGATTCGTTAATACACATCCAGGTGAGCCTGAAGTATGACACAGGAAATGTTCATATGCTAATATTGCAAACAGTATTTTCCAGTTTCCTACAATGATGTTTGTGAACAAGACTCTAAGTAAATTACTTATTCCGTGCCATCTGGAAAGGAATCTTGGATGAAAAGCAAGTAACATGTATAATAAGATAGCACATCCTTCACAGGTCAAAGGTCAAAGTGTATTCTTTATGAAACCTACCTCTTCGGAATCATTTAAAAGAAAAAAAAACAGGAATTAACAGGGAATATTTAGATATTGGTCTTCCATTAACAGATGAACAACATACATATTCAATTTCAACAACTTATGTATATTTTAAGTGGAAAAACAAAATGGGTGGTAAATAATGAATAAGTTACTTTTAGTTTCTGATGATAGTAATCTAAGCTTCACCTCAATCTGCTCTGCCTATTTACATAAGAATCATTGGTAACTATCAAGAGAAATTAGAGCAAAATTCTTCGGGAAGATGGTACATATGGGAAAGAACTCTTTATAATGATAAATGGGAATTTCACTGTAATCGAGTGCACACATATTCACATGCAATAGATTTAAATGAAGACAGGTTAAGACAAATCATCCCACTTACTGTACTCCTTCCCAAATGTTCAAGTGGAAACCCAAGTCACTGATTACAAGGTAGAAGGAATCATACAATCCTACTCATCCTTTGGTCATACCAAAATCTCCCCCCTCTCTCTGTTGACAGATACACTGTGAATTGCTTTTTACAAACCTCTTTATTCATCCAGACTCAGTATTGCTTCCTGTGACTTCCTGTAGAGACCCACCCGGTGCATATATGTATATGGTCTAGATTTTCTTGTCAAAACCACTGTACTGGAGACAGAGAGATCTACCCATTCAGCCATTGTGGGTCCAAATGCTATGGACAATGGGCTAATCTGACAAGTTTATGTAATTATTGAAGTTAAAGCAGGAATAAGTTTTTAAGACCTGATCAACCTGGATTTTCTGATGCCTGGCATCACATTATTACAGTGTAAATTGGACCATTGGTATTGGAAAATGGGCGGCAGTTCTATTCTGCCAAAACTCAATCCACTTTGTGCACTGACACATTTTTTGGTGGGTGAGATGAGCAGTGGTGGGAATGCCTGTCTCAAACAGGTGGGCATTTCATTTAAATATGAATTTGAAAGACTGTCTGTCCTATATGTCATTTCCCCCCATTGTGGCATGAAGGATATGCAACGCAATCACAATCATTTGAAATGGGTGACCAGGGGTTGCTTAACCGCGTTAGATATAAGTCAGCACGGATTTGTTAAAGGAAAATCGTGTTTGACTAACTTGATTGAGTTCTTTGATGAAATAACAGAGAGGGTTGATGATGGTAGTGCAGTTGATGTGTATTTGATAAAGTACCACATAATAGGCTTGTTAGCAAAATTAAAGCCCATGTGATTAAAGGAACAGTGGCAGCATGGATATAAAATTGGCTAAGGGACAGAAAGCAGAGAGTAGTGGTGAACGGTTGTTTTTCAGACTGGAGGGAAGTATACAGTGGTGTTCCCCAGGGGGCAGTATGAGGACCACTGCTCTTTTTGATATATATTAATGACCTGGACTTGGTATGCAGGGTATAATTTCAATATTTGCAGATGACATGAACTTGGAAATGTAGTAAACAATGTGGAGGATGGATCTTGGGCTTTATAAATAGAGGCATGGAGTACAAAAGCAAAGAAGTTATGTTGAACATTTAGAAAACATCGGTACAGCCACAGCTGGAGTATTGTGTCCAGTTCTGGGCACCACACTTTAGGAAGGATGTGAAGGCCTTAGAGAGGGTGCAGAAAAGATTTACTTGAATGGTTCCAGGGATGAGGGACTTCTGTTACGTGGATAGACTGGAGAAGCTGGGGTTGGTCTCCTTAGAGTAGAGAAGTTTGAGAGGAGATTTGACAGAGGTGTTCAAAATCATGAAGGCTTTAAATAAAGTAAATAGAGAGAAACTGTTCCCATTGGCGGAAGGGCCGAGAATCAGAGGACACAGATTTAAGGTGATTGGCAAAAGAACCAAAGGCAACATGAGGAAAATCTTTTTTATGCAGCGTTTAGTTACGATCTGGAAGGATGGTGGAAGCTGATTCAATCATGGCTTTCAAAAAGGAATTGGTTAAATACTTGAATGGAAAAAATTTGCAGGGCTATGGGGAAAGAGCAGGGGATTGGAACTAACTGGATTGCTCTTACAAACAGCCGGCATCGGCTCGATGGGCTGAACGGCTTCCTTCTGTGCTGTAACCATTCTATGATTCTATGATAGTAACAGATTTCAGGAGGACATAGACAGACTGGTGAAATAGGCAGATATATGGCAGATGACATTTAATGCAGAGAAGTATGAAGTGATATATTTTGATAGGAAGAATGAGGAGAGGCACGCAGGAACAGAGAGAACTGGGGGTGTATGTACACAAATCTTTGGAAGTGGCAGGACAAGTTGAGATAGAGTAAATAAGGAGAAGTTGTTTCCAGTGGTAGAAGGGTCAGTAACCAGAGGACACAGATTTGAAATTCCAGTTTCACAACCATTTTCTTCATTTTTCTTTAATGCACCCTTGCAGGCACCAGCAGGCCATCTATCCATGCAGATTTCTCCATGCCCAGGATTTGGAATAGGGTCTCTGTCATTGTACCTGGGCATCTGGGAGGTCCGCTCCACTGAACTTCCATTGGCGGAGCGGGACTCATGGAATTTCAACCCCACCTTCAAATCAGCAACCAGAACGAATTTAAATCACCGTCTGTTAAATTCACAAAGAGCTGCCAATCAAACATTTTTTAATTCATTCTTGGGGTGAGCGCTTCATTGCAAGACCAGCATTTAATGCCCATCCCTAGTTGGCACCACTGAGTGGCTTTCCAGGCTAGTTCAGAGGGCAGTTTAGAGTCAACCAGGCTGTACATATTTGAACAAGTTGCACAGTACGTTTGTATCTAAATTGAATGGCTTTGCCCCTCCCTCAATCAGTTGCCTGACAATAACTACTAAAATTTGCAACAAAGTGCAATGAAACGTTCTTCTATGAGTGAAGTTAGTTTTTAATCCCTTATGTGACCGAGACATAATTAAAGAAGCCAATCCGTCCGTTGTGTTCTGCCCCAGGGCAGGCCCTAAATCAAATTTCACACAAGATTCTTGAGCCACTTGCTGTGCAAGAGCAGCTGAGGTGGTTTCCCGCTGCCTTCCTCACGGCTCTTATTATTGGAGTACCTTCTCCTAAGTCAGCTGCAACCATGGCTAAAGAGACTCATCTACCCTTTACGAATGGGGGGGTGGGGGGGGGGGAAGCCACCCGCACCCATGAGATGCAAGTACCCCCCCTGAATGCCAGCCCAGCATTCACAGCCTGCATCGCCAGGGCTGTCTGAAGTGGGGCCCGAATCCAACCCTTCTGACTAAGAAGTGAGAATGCTACCACCAAGCCAAAAACTCATTCTAAAGAAGGTAATACCAAGCTAAGCCTTAGAAAAAATGCTTTGCTTTTAGCATACTGGCTTCTGTGCTGAACTTGCCCTTCACAATCTTGAGTCTGCATCTTGTCCTACATATCTGAAAGTTTCTTTTTCATGTTTACCAATCTGAATGAGGGTAACACGGAGGCTGGAAAGGTAGGAATCAAGGGCATATAATCAAGGGAAAATGATTAAACAAACAAGTTTCCTAATGCTATTACCCAGTAACAGAGCTAATCAAGCAAAGGTTTATACTTCAACTGACAGCTGTACCCTGAGTTAAGGTGGTGGTTCGAGATCAGCTGAAATAATGACAGCAATGAACGATCTGAGATGTTGAAAGGCCTCACCACCCCACCCTTGAGACTAAAGAGCATCACACAGGCTAGGTCGAATCATCTTTGCAGAGAAAATGGAAGAAATGTTATAAAACTAAAATTAGAAACAAACAAAAGAAAGATTTACACCTAAAGATATATCATGAGTTAAGATAAATTTCTTCAGCGGTGAGGCTGATCACAAATGACAAACTTTCAGGCAGCGTATACATGAACTCCATGATATTTGTATTTAAGATGTAATTTAAAATGTTAGGATCAGATCAGCCATGATCTTATTAAATGGCGGAGCAGGCTCGAAGGGCCGATTGGCCTACTCCTGCTCCTATTTCTTATGTTCTTATGTTTACAATATTGCAAGTGTAGAGATACTGAAATTATAAAGCTGAGTTAAAGAAGTATATAGAACTATAGAATGTGATTGTTATTGCCATATTAGTAAATATTGAATTGCAAAATGTTTTGTTTCTCTTTGGTGCGAAAATGCCAATGCAATTGTTGAAGAGTTAAAGAGCACCTTGTGGTGGTCTCATACTTGGTTATAAATTGTGTGAACAGAAAAGTCTGTTTTTAGGCTGCTAGGCCTCAGCTTGGTGCACAAAAGGTCATAGCAACCCAGAAAGACACAGGTTGGCCCTGTTGAAAACCTCCGTTTGCATTCCGCACGTTAATCTTGAGAGACCTGGTATCTTTTCCATTGAAGCAGAACAAATTGCTCTCCAGTTTTTTTGGACTAGAGCTTAAAGCATGTGTCAGTAAATGGAGCTATTTATTTATTTTATTGTAACTTTAACCGCAGTCTCTCCTCACACAACCGTTCTCCCTGCGTGCTGCAGCCAATCTTTCACACTCAGTTTAGACACGGTTGGCAAGAAATCATTTTGATAGCAATTTTAAAATTATTCCTGTACAAATATGTGGTTTTGCAGCTTGTTAAAAGTCCAACTAAAAAACTTTCAACTACCATTAGCTGTAGACCATGTCATTGCATGAGAGCTAGATCAGAGGAGGAATCCAACGCTAGAAATAAAATTCCAGTTTTACAAAATATTAAGTGGAAAAGGTTGTCATGTTATACAAGACACTGTACATTGTTCATAAATAGAGGAGGATGCAATGACTTAACCAGTAACGTGAAGAGGTCATCCTGTTACCAATTTTATTTGCAACTATTGATTTATTATCTCGTAACTGCATTCCAAAAAAGGTAAAAGTTTAAAAGACAGATATAGGATTTGTGCTATGCCTGCCCCGGCCAAGATGCACCAGAGGATAATGCAAAAGGGTCCTTAACATGGCTCCATCGCAGCCCTGGCACGACTTGCACCAGGGATCTGGGATGTAACCAAGAGCAGAGCTGCAGGTCTGACCACTTGGTTTCCAACACCGTTCACCTGAGGAAGGAGGAAGCCTCCGAAAGCTTGTGAATTTAAAATAAAATCGCTGGACTATAACTTGGTGTTGTAAAATTGTTTACACTTGGTTCAGGGCTTTCTTACTCCAAAATCCAATTGTACCCATAATAAAAAGAAGACCAATTACCTGTTGACCATTCTGTACCTTTTTGCCTGCTCCCCTCAGACTGTCAAGTCTGCGAGACGTCCAGGCACATGACACACTGACAGCTCCTTGGGTCGTTACTGTGAATTGGAACCCTTTAGATGTTGACATAGGAAATTGATGCTAGAGGGCTGGTAGTACCCCCTCCCTTCCCATCATTATGCCAACACCAGGCATGTACCTATTGCAGGTATTATTATTATGTGGTAGAAGTCCTAAACCATGCTTCAACTCAGTGACCCTTCAGGCTACCCTTATCCTACTTCTTAACCTTAGGTTATGTTTTTTCTAATGCTTTCCAAAGTTGAGGACAATCATATGATATAACTATCAGCTGAGGTACATTGTCAAGAGCTTTTTGTTTGACCCCTGGACTTGCTATAAATTACCAGATATTGGGCAGGTAAAGGTGCTTCCTGGTTCATAGCAAGCAGAGTCTGACCTAAGGAAATGGTCTGACACGCTGAGCCTGAGGAAATGTTTAGAATAGAAACCAAAAAAACATAACATGACACATAAAAAAATTATTTTAAAAAAATTAGATTCTGCTGATACGATTGCTGAACAGTACGATGTGCTCTATTTCAATCTATTAAACCTATGATTATGTTTATTGATTTCATTCCTTTCAAAAATTGTAGGTAGAAAGAAAGAACTTGCATTTATATAGCGCCTTTCACAACCTCAGGATTTTTCCAAAGTGCTTTACAATCAATGAAATACTTTTGAAGTGTAGTCAATGTTGTAAGGTAGGAAACACGCCAGCCAATTTACACACAGCAAGCTCCCACAAACAGCAATGTGATAATCTGTTCTTTAGTGATGTTGACCAGGACACCAAGGATAACTCCTCTGCTCTTCTTTGAATAGTGCCATGGAATCTTTTACGTCCACCTGAGAGGACAGATGAGGCCTCAGTTTAATGTCTCATTCAAAAGACAAACACAACTAATATGTTATGTTGCAAATTTATAAGCATATAACATAAATATATATATATATATATATATCAATGACTTAGATGAGGGGACCGAGTGTAATGTATCCATGTTTGCTGATGATACAAAGCTAAGTGGGAAAGTAAGCTGTGAGGAGGACACAAAGAGGCTGCAAAGGGATATAGACAGGTTAAGTGAGTGGGCAAGAAGGTGGCAGATGGAGTATAATGTGGGGAAATGTGAAATTATCCACTTTGGAAGGAAGAATAGAAAAACAGAATATTTTTTAAAAGGTGAGAGACCAAGAAATGTTGGTAGTCAGAGAGATTTGGGTGTCCTTGTACACGAATCACAGAAAGTTAACATGTGGGTGCAGCAAGCAATTAGGAAGGCAAACAGTAAGTTAGCCTTTATTGCAAGGGGGTTGGAGTAGAAGAGTAAGGAGGTCTTGCTACAATTCTATGGGGCTCTGGTGAGACCACACCTGGGGAACTGTGTACAGTTTTGATCTCCTTATGTAAGGAAGGATATACTTGCTTGAGGGGGTGCAACGAAGGTTCACTAGATTGATTCCTGGGATGAGAGGGTTGTCCTATGAGGAGAGATTGAGTAGAATGGGCCTATATTCTCTGGAGTTTAGAAGAATGAGAGGTGATCTCATTGAACCGTATAAAATTTTTAGAGGGCTTGACAGGGTAGATGCTGAGAGGCTGTTCACCCTGGCTAGAGAGACTAGAACTAGGGGTCATTGTCTCGAGGTAAGGGGTCGGCCTTTTAGGACCAAGATGAGGAAACATTTCTTCACTCAGAGGATTGTGAATCTTTGGAATTCTCCATCCTAGAGGGCTGTGGATGCTCAGTCGTTGAGTATATTCAAGACTGAGATCGATGGATATTTGGACACTAGGGGAATCAAGGGATATGGGGATAGGGCAGGAAAGTGGAGTTGAGGCAGCAAATCAACCATGATCTTATTGAATTGCAGAGCAGGCTCGAGGGGTCATATGGCCTACTCCTGCTCCTATTTCTTATATTCTTATAAATTAAGTTAATTTAACATTCATGTTCTATGAATTCCATACTCCACGTTTTATTTGGGTGCAGTTAGTTATTTGTGTGACATCTGCTTAAGGTAGAGCATAGCACCAGTAGGCAAGGTCTGTCCTTCAATTGATTCTTTAAAACAACATTTCATGGCTCCAGCCTCATTTAAACATAAGAGATTGCAAACAGCTGGCATCTTCTTACCATGACCCTCAATCTCTTCTCTCACATATGCCATCCACCCCCAACCAGAGCTTTACTCAGACATAATGCACTGAATGTGCGCTCTGCCTGCAAGGACCTGAATCCCCCTGTATTTCTGAGATCAGGCAGTAGTGTGGCCCAGACACATGCCGCAGGTGGAGGAAGTCCTCTTGGAATGGGCATGTGTCCAAAAGAAAAAAGAATGTGAGCCGTTGCTGCAGGCTTAATGATAATGGCCACCAGTTTCAGGGCCTGCTGGCGGCTGGCTGCTGTCCAGTTCCACTGATCCTTCTTTCTGGCTCAGATCCTCCAATCTGAGGGAGCTGGGCACAATCTCCAAGGCCCCGTTTGAATGGGTGTTGCAGCATTTGGGCCTCTGTCAGACCTTTGGACACTCACCTCCCTCTGCTGCCACTTCTGGCATGGTCCTCGGCCCTCTCCTCACCACCTTCCAGCTCTTACAGACTCAAGACTCCCTTCCAGTGCTTCCAGACCCTGGGACATCCTTGCCCAATTTTTCCAGATGCCAGGAGCCTCTCCAGTCCCTGTCCCAGTGCTGCTACAGCTTATGCACTCGTCCCCAATGCTGGCAAATCCTAGGATCTCACCACACATTGCTGCTTTTCTCTCAACCCCCCACTCCCAGTGCTGCTAGATCCCAGAAATCCCTAGTGAGCCAAACCCCACATTCCAATAAGCAGTTCTACAAAAACCTTGATTCCTGTCCTACTATGCTGCCACACCCCAAAATACCCTGCATGTCATTTCAAACCCTTTCAAAGGACTGCAGTGCCACCAAACTGTAGGATTCTCTCTGCAATGCTGCCAAACGCCATGACCTCTCCCCCTTGGTGCTAAACTCTGAAATCCTCCCAAGTGCTCCCAGGACCCACACCGGACTGCTAGTAAACTTCAGGAGCACCTCGCCCCCTTACTGCTACTAACGCTCCCTTCCCATGAATTGGTTAGATAGGTGTTTGGAGGAAAGGGGGAAAAGGGATATGGGGTCAGGATGGGCACATGAGATTCGGACGACAGGTCATGTGGAGGATAAATAACAAGATGAACCAATTGGGCTTGTTTCCATGTCATAATTTCTATGTAATTCTATTTAATCCTCGTTTCTTTTTTCCTGGAACCTGAAATGTACAAGCAATTTATTGCCCTCTTGATTGATTTCAGGAATGTACAAGCAGTTACAGTTATCTGGATTCCCACAGGGAGTACTTGAGCAGTGGTCTTAAAGGGACTGATCAAATTAGCAGCTGAACATCACAGATGTGCCCTGGACTTATATCACATATATAAATCACATCTCAGATATCATACTTTAAATTGTGTTAATAGTATAATGTCTCTGTTCTAGTTCCTACAACCCGCCGAGATCTCTGCACTTCTCCAATTCTGGCCTCTTGCACATCCCCAATTTTAATCGCTCCACCATTGATGGCCATGCCTTCAGCTGCCTAGGCCTAAGCTCTGGAATTCCCTCCCTAAACCTCTCCGCCTCTCAACCTCTCTCTCCTCCTTTAAGATGCTCCTTAAAACCTACCTCTTTGAGCTTTTGGTCACCTGTCCTAATATGTCCTTATGTAGCTTGAGGTCAAATTTTGTCTGATAATCGCTCCTGTGAAGCACCTGGGGAACTTTTACTTCATAAAGGTGCCATATGAATGCAAGTTGTTGTTGTAGCTAACAGTGTATTTTCCAACTTACAGTGAGTAATGCTAGTAACTATTGCATCTCTCAAAAGGCAGCTGACACTCAGTCAAGGGATGTTATTTGACATGGGAGGTACCAAAGGTAGAGGAGAAAAGCAATGACATCATTAAAGATAACAATGAAATGAAATACAAATTAGATGTGCCCATGAGCAGACTAATCCCAGCGGGAAATTTAGGAATTTATATTTGCATTTTTACTTCGGAAAATTACTGTCATTATAAATTTATATCCAAAAAAAATGCCCAGAATGTGTTTTTTTAGAGTTGTAACGTCTTTCCATATAACACAGAAAATATAACCTTTACTCCTGAAAATTGCTTTGATGCTGGGATAGCCTCCGTTGGATTTAATATTTTTCTTAAAATAATAATAATACTGCACAAGAGGAAGATGATGTAGCTCATTTTGCAGCATTCCCAAATAATCAACATTCACAACTGAGTTTTTGTCACCTTCACAAGTGGGCATATTTATCACACCTAACATCACACAATGTCGCAACATGAATTCATGAATTGAATTGCAACCTGTTACAATGTTGTAAAACATCACTGAAACTCTGGTGCATGACATTGTCACAGTGAAAATGATGCATGGCTTGTAATAACACAATGGCCCAGAAATTGCTCACCCACAGACGCCGTCCCTGAATGGCATCCTGTCTCTCCACTGGCGAATCAATTGTGCAAGTTCACGAATGTGTACATGCGCACTAAAGCCCCCAAATCATGAACTTGCTCCTTTGGTTCACCAGCGGTTTGACAGTTCCGAATTAAAGGGACACGGTATGCTAAAATCATAGAAATCATTAAACATTCGTAAATTTACCCATCTGCCCGGCTGGAACGAAGATACTTCTGCCACCAAAAGGTACGCTGGAAAATACCAGCCCTACACCACTTTTTAAAAATGTGGTGACTGTTAATAACAGTGAAACAACAAAAAATTAAATTTTAAAACTGGAACGTCAAATTACTCTTATTTTAATATTTTTGATCATCAAAAAAAAATTGAAAATTGAAAATTGATTTTTTTTTTCTTTTAACTTCTGTAAGTTTCATTAAATAATTTGCTTGGCTTTTTTATAAGATATTTTACATTTTTATTTAAACTAAAATACAGAAGTTTAAATGAATGATTTCTAGTTGCCTGATTGTGGGCGTGACTTCTCGTGACAGATTTTGTGGGTATGGCTTCCATTCCCACAGTCTCTATCGATAAGAAGGAAGCTGTGCTGAAATCACAGCACTGAACTGAAAAAAAAATCGAAGAGGGAGTAAATGGATGTCGGAGACCACGAGGTAAGTTTTCTCGTAGTCTTTGTCCGCAGGATGTGCGGACAGCCATGCCATGTCAGTCGGAGTAAGTTCCAGCCCATTAAGAACCCAAGGAATGAGAAAAGGTCATTCAGCGCTGCTAGTTTCATTGATCAGGTACAAACTCTACTATTATAAACTTGGCACAGGGAATGAGTCAGACTGTTGGAGCTTTAGCAGAGATGGTGATGGAGTCAAAATGAAAAGGGGAAAGGCTCGTTGTGATTGACATGGACTGGACTGGAGGCAATCTGCAGGTATCAAGGCATTTGGAGCAAATAATGATTAAAAATGCCCAACTAAATAACTGACGCATCAGCCAAGTATCCAAATTGAGCCCCAGGCTCCCAATATGGGAATAAGCCTCTCCAAAAAAATTATATTAAGGGATTTACAACACAACAGACAACTCTATGAGTAAGAATAAGCATTGTATTCAGAATTAATTAATTTTTAATAAGTTTCTATGTGAAAAATGTTACTTTTACTAGTTATCCTGAGGGCATTAAGATTCAATCACATAGAGTGGGACTGGAGTCATATGTAGATTAGAATAGACTACATAGTGCTGGTAGGTTCTCTTCCCTGAAGGACATTAGTGAATCAGAAGAGTTTTTACAGGCAGCTTTCATGATCATTTTTCTCCTGCCATCCTACAAATTACCATGACCAGATTTATTGAATTCAATTTCACAAATTGACATTGTGGGTTTTAAACTCACAAGCTCTGGATTCATAATTCAGTACCATAGCCAATACACTACCCTATCCAGTGTAATGAGCCAGGGCCAACCAACCCGAATTTGTAGCAGAGCCCAAGAATAAAAAACAAAAGATGATGCTAGCCATGAATTGGGGGAAGGCCTCTGATCACTTCCTCCTCCATCTCGTCTACTGCTTCCATGCCAGAATCTCCAGGGCCCTCTTGTTTGAAAGGAATTATGGGTTATAGGTTAGGTGGCCCCAGCATCGGTCTACCTGGGCTGTCATCTATGAAGCGCAGCCTTCTCCTCCAAGCAAATAGAAAAGAAACATGTGTTGGAAAGTGTGCACCCCAATTGCCCAGACCAAGAGCCACCTTATGCAAGTCTGTGAACGTGCACCATACAGGTACCTTTTTTTGACAGTATGTCTGGTGTTTCTCACTTGCCACATGTATTGGGCCACAAGGCAAAAACACTGCCGTAGTAATAATACATAATGGCTTGGTAAACCACGAGCATGCCTGTACCATTGGAAATCACATGAACAAGTGTCATAGCGTTTTGTATTCTCCCTCTCTGATGCTACCCCAAACTTAAACCAAAGTGCTTTAAAATTCCTTGTATGTCACCATTATAAAATGAACCTAAATGTGAGCACACTTACCTTGGCTACGTTCCAGCAAATGTATTCGTCACCTGCTCCCAGGCTCAGGACGCAGGTGAGAAAGGTGACTTTGTCAGCCACCTCCATCCAGGTTGTTCAAGCAATGCTTCTCACTGGAGGGTGACCCTCAGTTCCAAAAGGTACCTCCTCCGCCATCACTTCCAAAGCTGCTTCATTAACTGGTGCCGTTCTGCCACATGTGTTTGCTGTAGGCATTTCTCTTGTTAGGAGTAGAACAGCTTTAAGGATGATGGTCGTTCAAGAATTGCTGATGCCAGAAAACCCACTCTTTGTTCGTTGAGCACTCTCAGAGTACCTTACGCTGTATTCTTGGAGCACCATGACTTCATGCAAATGAGCTGACATCTCAGTATATAGCAAAGGGACAGCTTTGTACACCTTAGGTGCCACAGGCCCTGGGGAGCAGCAGTGTGGCACCACATTATCATCCCTCATATGTCAATAAATGTGACATTGAAGCAAAAGGCTCACTCTTTCAATATATTACTTAATCAGGGTTATGTTTGCACATCTCATTTGAACATGGAATGTAAATAGTTGAAATAGTAAAATGTCTCCATTTATAAAGGTTAGAAATTTAGCAGCTGCCATGACAAAGGATTGGATGATTGCTCTCAAATAATGAGTAAAGGATTTATTTTCTGTTCAGTCCTCTTTAGAATACCAAATTCACCTTGAAGGCAGCAATTTCTCCAGATATATTACTTCCTAAACACCCCAGAGACCTAGTAAGTTTGCCTATTGATGACATAGAGTTTTTGATTACCTCAAAATGCAAACTGACCTCTCAAATTGATAGAATTGTTCTTTCTCGCTATCCTAGGAGTACTTGATACACTGGTGTGGCAAGGGGCAAGGCATCATGATTCCCACTTCAAGGGAGGAGTCAGAAAAGCATATTCAATTATGCAGATAATCTCCAACAGCAAGGGGCTAATGGAGGGCCAGGTGAAGTTCCTGCCCCATTTATACTATACTCTGATACAGATTTATCGCAGACCACTGGAGGGATTTCAGAAAAGCTGGTGACTTCTTTCACATGCACTTAGAGTTTCTGCAGATTTAATCGTGTTGAACTGTGCTAGTCAGGGAAATCAAAGCCATTACTATAATTACCATCAAATGTATATTTCTGCATTGCCTTTTGATACTCTCCTCGGAAATCTAGGTCTGGGCCAGTTAATTGCCCCCGTCCTTATGCTTTACAAAGATGCTCTCTGGTCATGTGGTGCTAGACAATGCTGACAACATGATCTAGCTGGACCCAGAGACTCTGGAAAATAGCCCAGTCAGAAGAGATGATGCACTCTCACCTATTAAATTAGACCAAGTTCCCTCTTATATGAACTCCTTCTGTCACTGACAAGTAGATTATTTTCAGTGCTAAGTAGTAATTGGATGAGGCACCCTCCAAACAAAATAAGGACAGAAGCAATTAGGATGATTAAGGTCTTGTGATGAGTTTCTTCACCTCCACCCTTGGAGGCTTTCTGGATCTTCCGTCTCTTTTATTTATTTAAATTATTTTCTCGTCCTACTCATATTTCTTTCAGTCTACCTTTCCCTTTCTCCTTATCTAATGTATCTTGTTCTTCCTTCTTGTAGAAGGTTTAAACATTACTTATAATTTGTTCTTCTCCTCAGCAGACATCCTCCTCCCAATAAGGCTCAACAATATTGTGAAGGCCACATTAAATACATACAACACACACACTAGATGTGTAGATATGATACTTAGCATATACAGGAAATTTCTTAATGTTACTATACCCATATGAATTGCTCCTGTGTACTTTTCCCCTTGACCTAGTCATAAACCCCAAATTAACAACAACAATTGCATTTATATAGAGCCTTCAATGGAATAAAACGTTCCAAGGCACTTCACAGGAGTATAATCAGACAAAAAAATAAAAATTGACACCTAGCCAAAGAAGGAGATATTAGGACAGGTGACCAAAAGCTCAGTCAAAGAGATAGGTTTTAAGGAGCGTCTTAAAGGAGGAGAGGTGGAGAAGTTTAGAGAGAGAATTCCAGAACTATCTATCTGATTACTTTACAGTGCATATCTGGAACTGTTTTGTTTTGTGTTTTCATGCAAAAATGAAAAAGGAAATGTTAAAAAGAAATTAATTTTTGAATATCCTTACCCTAGTTTTCAGCAATTGTAAACAATTTTACAACACCAAGTTATAGTCCAGCAATTTTATTTTAAATTCACAAGCTTTCGGAGGCTTCCTCCTTCCTCAGGTGAATGTTGTGGAAATTTCCACAACATTCACCTGAGGAAGGAGGAAGCCTCCGAAAGCTTGTGAATTTAAAATAAAATTGCTGGACTATAACTTGGTGTTGTAAAATTGTTTACAATTGTCAACCCCAGTCCATCACCGGCATCTCCACATCATAGTTTTCAGCAGTCATTGGTTCACTTGGCTCTATTGTTTACCAGCAAGACTGAGAATGCTTCTTTGAAATTATTATTAATGTTTTACTGTAAAGCCAGTAACATTTGAGTTGGGAGCCCATTATTGGAAAATGACTCCGTGGGAAAATCGGAGTGTGGACATATTTTCAAGTCTCAAGCTGGTGACCTGGATAAGAGAAGCAAAGCGGGCCTGGGTGGGTTCTTTCCTGCATTATTCACCTACGATTTCTGTTGCGTTAACTAAGGAGACTGAAGCCGACATCTCTGCAGGCTGTTTCCATTCTGCTGGCTGGCAACAGTCTTGTTTTTTTAATTAAAATAATAAAATATGGGGAACAACGTTTAGATTGAAGTGCTCAGTCAGTACTATGCAAAGACAAGGTGAGTACTTTTACAAGGAGCCGTTACAGGATACTGCAGTTTGCATTTCAGTATAACAGACCCGCAGTCAGCCCTCCTCCTAAATCAGGCTGAATACATAAAGGTCCCTGGTTGGTTCATTCTGAATTTATGGCATTTACCTGCCAACGAGAAGCTTGAGATTGGTAATGGGAGACTGCAGCTGTTAATTGTGAAGCCTGTTTGCACAGTCTGTATATTGAACCCTGTACCTGAAAGTTTAAATCAAAGTTGAATAGAAAAAGGCTTAAAGCAAAAAAATCCATCACTGCATCTGCAATGCTTTGTTCCAAACTGGAGATAAAGCAGTTTATTGAGATTACTTGTGCTGTGTGGGATTTAAATTGCAGAATGCTCTCTTGCAGAGTGGTGGTAAGATAAAGGTGACAGCCTGATGTTAATCTATTGGCTTGTCTGGGTGGTCAATCAAAAAACACTAAGCCACAACCTATCCAAATAAACTCTGATGTACTGAATTAAAACATCAAGAACCACAGAACAAAGTGCTATATCAGGATTCCTATCTCGTTCTGCACAGAATGGTATGTCAGATGTTTACCTTCAGCTTCACTGCATATGCAAGCAAAATATTTCAAAACCATTTGCTATCTTTATTGAAGTTGAGATGCAATCGTTTTCAGACTTAACGTTGAATTACTTTGCAGCATGCAACACATTAACAGTATTTCCATTACATAGTATGATAAAAATGAATATTTTGCCGAAATCGTGATGATGGCGATTATAAATTGTAAATGTTAAGGAATAATGGGGTAGAAACTAGACCTCGTTGCGCCTGTTTTATGGGTGTAAAACAGGCGCAACGAGACCCAATTTCGGGGACCATCGTCCTGCGTCTCAAAAATGCCTGAAAGACATCCAACCCTAAATTCTGCTTTGCAATTTTCTTCTTATTCAATGGTGCCAAAGTGGGCAGAAATGGTTTGTAATCCCTGTGATAGAATCAGGTAACTGGGGAGCGGGGGTGAGTTGGAGAGATTATTGCATTGTGTCACTTTCGCCATTAATTTCACCAGTAATGAGGGCAACTAGAAGCAGCCCTTATCACCCACAAATCTCCATTCCTCACAACCTGGGGAGAGGACTGAAATTCCTCTTATTAAAAATAAGAGTGCCTGCCTGTTTTTATCCATAATTAACAACATACTAACAAAATTAGAAATTGCATTACTCAAAGCTGTGTGTTCCTGCAATTTTGTTAATCGTGAAGGAAAATGGGCATTCTCATGTTTATCATTCAAAAACAAATGTCCCCTCACAGCCACCTTCAGAGTTGATTCCCTGATTGGGTGCTCTTGGTGAGAAGTGGTGTTCACAGGGAGCGGTAGTTGAGAAATCATGGGATGCAGCCCTGACTTTCCATCTGTTGATTTAAATGGATGGAGAATTGGTCACTGCAAGCCCATGGTATTTTGATTAGTGCTCCCTGTGAATGTCGCTCCTTGCCAGCTGCACTCATCTAGAGTAAAGCTCTATCACAACATCAATGAACCAGAGGTCCAGCTATATGTTTGTTTGGCATTGAGGGGAGAGGGGGAAAGGGCATGTGGAAGATCATATTTACCATCAGCCAAACATAGAAACATAGAAACATAGAAAATAGGAGCAAGAGTAGGCCATTCGGCCCTTCGGGCCTGGTCCGCCATTCAAAATGATCATGGCTGATCATCTAACTGTTCCCGCTTTTTCCCCATATCCCTTGATCCCTTTAGCATTAAGAAATATATCTATCTCCTTCTTGAATACATCTAATGACTTGGCCTCCATTGCCTTCTGTGGTATTGAATTCCACAGGTTCACCACCCTCTGAGTGAAGAAATTTCTCCTCATCTCAGTTCTAAATGGCATACCCCGTATCCTGAGACTGTGACCCCTGGTTCTGGACTCCCCAGCCATCGGGAACATCCTCCCTGCATCTAGTCTGTCTAGTCATGTTAGAATTTTATATGTTTCGATGAGATCACCTCTCATTCTTCTAAACTCTAGTGAATATAGGCCTAGTTGACCCAATCTCTCCTCATACGTCAGTCCTGCCATCCCAGGAATCAGTCTGGTAAACCTTTGTTGCACTCCCTCCATGGCAAGGACATCCTTCCTCAGATAAGGAGACCAAAACTGCACACAATACTCCAGATGTGGTCTCACCAAGGCCCTGTATAACTGCAGTAAGGCATCCCTGCTCCTGTACTCAAATCCTCTTGCGATGAACGCCAACATACCATTCGCCTTCCTAACTGCTTGCTGCAGCTGAACGCTCGCTTTCAGTGACTGGTGTACAAGGACATCCTGGTCTCATTGCACCTCTCCTTTTCCCAATCTATCACCATTCAGATAATAATCTGTCTTTCTGTTTTTACAACCAAAGTGGATAACCTCACATTTACCCATGTTATACTGCATCTGCCATGTTCTTGCCCACTCACCCAACTTGTCTAAATCATATTGGAGCCTCTTTGCATCCTCCTCACAGCTCACATTCCACCCCAGCTTTGTGTCATCTGCAAACTTGGAAATGTTACATTCCATTCCCTCATCCAAATCATTGATATATATTGTGAATAGCTGGGGCCCAAGCACTGATCCCTGCGGTATCCCACCAGTCACTGCCTGCCACCCGGAAAAAGACCCATTTATTCCTACTCTCTGTTTCCTGTCTGTCAACCAATTCTCAATCCATGCCAGTATATTCCCCCAATCCCATGTGCTTTAATTTTGCACACTAACCTCTTGTGTGGGACCTTATCAAAAGCCTTCTGAAAATCCAAGTACACCACATGCACTGGTTCACCCCTATCTATTCTACCAGTTACCTCCTCAAAAAAACTCCAGTAGATTTGTTAAGCATGATTTCCCTTTCATAAACCCATGCTGACTTTGTCCAATCCCGTTAATGCCTTCCAAGTGTTCTGTTATCATATCCTTTATAATAGACTCTAGCATTTTCCCCACTACTGATGTTAGGCTAACTGGTCTGTAATTCCCTGTTTTTTCTCTCCCTCCTTTTTTAAATAGTGGGGTTACATTTGCCACCCTCCAATCTGTAGGAACTGTTCCAGAGTCTATAGAATTTTGAGAGATGATCACCAATGCATCCACTGTTTCCAGGACCACTTCCTTTAATACTCTGGGATGTAGATTATCAGGCCCTGGGAATTTGTCAGCCTTTAGCCCCATTAATTTCCCTAGCACTATTTTTTTACTAACACTGATTTCCTTCAGTTCCTCCCTCTCACTAGACCTTTGGTTCCCTAACGTTTCTGGGAGGTTATTTGTGTCCTCCTTTGTGAAGACAGAACTAAAGTATGTGTTTAATTGTTCTGCCATTTCTTTGTTCCCCATTATAATTTCTCCCATTTCTGACGGTAAGGGACCTACATTTGTCTTCACTAATCTTTTTCTCTTGACATATTTATAGAAGCTTTTACAGTCAGTTTTTATGTTCCCTGCTAGTTTACTCTCATTTCACTGTTGGCCTAGATTTCCCTTCTTCCTTTTATCCACCAGCAGTATTCAATGTTCTAGGTTTTAAAATGTCTGAAAACTGCTGGCAAAAAAAATCAAATATTTAAAATATGGGTTGATAATCAGCAGCGTTAAATAGCCATCGTGGACACCATGACTGTTTTGTGCCAACAGTAAGTCTCTACCCTTGCAGTCACTGCAAAAATCCAACTCGTTATTACTGAATATTCTCTTAATCAATATAATTGTCTGATTAAAGGTAATTGACCTGAAACGTCAACTCTGTTTCTCGCTCCACAGGTGCTACCTGACCTGCTGAGTGTTTCTAGCATTTTCTGTTTTTATTATTACTCAATTATTAATCCTTTTAATTTATATTATTTATTGTTATAAACTGATAAAATGTACAAGAACAAAAATTACTGCTGCCAATGCTGTTGTACGAATGATTAATACTTTGGTATAAAATTCCTCTCTCCGCTGTTTTCCTGAAGGAGTTAACCCATTTGAAATACACAGATTAATACTCCCATTAAAATAGTGAGGCAGAAATTTGATACGACAGTGTTTGTATGATAACAACACCAACAGTAATTCTACTCTATGTGCATTATCTATTTGGGGTAATTCTGTGCTCTGGCACTCCCAGTGGGGAGTAGCGTCACAGGGAGTGCATCTCGAGAAATGACAGAAAATCAAGTGGATTGACACAGAATTCTGATCTGTGCAGCCACAATTTCCTGAGATGCACTCCCTGCAGTTGCCACTGCTGGGCATGCTGAGTAACAAAATCACTCCTATTATTTATATGAAGGGATTTTTTTGCCACTACCATACACAAGAACAATTTACACTTATGTAGTATCTTTAGCATAGTGAAACATCCTGGGGGAAGGAGGTAATGGACACCAAGCAGGATTTGAGAGGCGGTTAAGAGAGGCGACCAAAGATATGGCCTAAGAGGTGGATTTTGAAGAGGCTTTTGAAGATGGTAGAGATATACCAAGATGGGGGGATTTAGGAAGAGAATTTCAGAATGAAGGCTGTGTCACTGATGGTGGAGCAGAGAGACAGAGAGTGTGAGAGAGAGTTATACTTCATCATATCTTCAAATCTAGAATCCTCCTGATTTTTTGGAGCCATAGAAGTTTACTGTACAGAAGGAGGCCATTCAGCCTGCCATGTCAGTGCCAGATCTTTGCTAGAGCAATCAAAACTAATCCCAATGCCTTGTTCTCTCCCCATATCTCTGTATCTTCATTTGTGTCAAATATTTATAGTACCATAGTAAAGCTATATATGTAATAGAATCTGAGCTTTTCCAGATTAATAATAACAGATTTCATACTAAAAATGGATGGCTTAAAATAAATCTGAAGACATTTGTAACAGCTAGCCCTGTCTTAAAGAACTGTCTTTAGTAATATTAATTAAGAGTGGATATTATTTCTTTGTCTATAAAGAGATTTTGTGCAGAAACTCCCCCATGACGTGGCTACTTTTCTGTCTTACATGGGCTATATATTTCAGTGATGAATGGATTTAAAAGCTATGCAATGAAATGGAACTTTGGATTCAGAAAAGAAAATCATTGACATCAAACAGATCCAGAAAGAAAGATCTGTGGTGCAAATCTCATCGAGTGGCTTTTACCCTGTCTGATGAAGTTTATTCATTTTTGGACCTTTGACTCTATTGACCAAGCAGTGATTGTCTTCTGAGGAATTTGAATTTGTAAATTGGTTGCTACCACACACAGTGAATGTAACATGTCAAAATGTTGAGTCAGGGCTGAAAAATGTTATTTATAGTTTAGTAAAGAGGCCAGTATCTCTGCCAGACTACATTATTCTACCATTCCTCTTCACCATTAGTACTCATGCATAGTAAAATTTGTGTCCTCATGGAAATAAGGAGTTGACCTCTTCAAATCACCCCAGGTGGAGATTTCCTCTGCATGCTCGGTGCAGTGAAATTGTAAACCTGCTCTTTATGAATATGTTTACGATATTGCTGCACCCAGTGCAGGAGAAATCTTTCCTTCCCATCCTTATTTCTTGGTTGTGTTGCTGGCAATGAGCAATATTTTCAGTAGTTCATTTTCTTCTTATAAGTAATGTGTATGACTTCACAACATCAGTATTTTCAAATTGAGGAGTATTGTATAATCATTAATTCTCGGGCTAAACAATCAGATGCACTGTGGGAATGACAACACATAGATGCATGTTTTTTTTTTATTCGTTCATGGGATGTGGGCAACACTGGTGAGGCCGGCATTTATTGCCCATCCCTAATTGCCCTCGAGAAGGTGGTGGTGAGCCGCCTTCTTAAACCGCTGCAGTCCGTGTGGTGAAGGTTCTCCCTTAGTACTGTTAAGAAGGGAGTTCCAGGATTTTGACCCAGCGACGATGAAGGAACGGCGATATATTTCCAAGTCGGGATGGTGTGTGACTTGGAGGGGAACGTGCAGGTGGTGTTGTTCCCATGTACCTGCTGCTCTTGTCTTTCTAGGTGGTAGAGGTCGCGGGTTTGGGAGGTGCTGTCGAAGAAGCCTTGGCGAGTTGCTGCAGTGCATCCTGTGGATGGTACACACTGCAGCCACTGTGCACTGGTGGTGAAGGGAGTGAATGTTTAGGGTGCTGGATGGGGTGCCAATCAAGCGAGCTGCTTTGTCCTGGATGGTGTCGAGCTTCTTGAGTGTTGTTGGAGCTGCACTCATCCAGGCAAGTGGAGAGTATTCCATCACACTCCTGACTTGTGCCTTGTAGATGGTGGAAAGGCTTTGGGGAGTCAGGAGGTGAGTCACTCGCTGCAAAATACCCAGCCTCTGACCTGCTCTTGTAGCCACAGTATTTATATGGCTGGTCCAGTTAAGTTTCTGGTCAATGGTGACCCCCAGGATGTTGATGGTGGGGGATTCGGTTGTCACGGTTGGACAGAAAAAGTGCATGAAGATCCCTTTAAAGGACAAATCTGATGGTCCCCATTTCGGCATTATGCCTGTAAGATAATAAAAGGATAAAGAGATAATAAAGAGATTATTATTTTTTATTCCCCCTCCCCCCTACTACTGTAGACTGAAGAATCATCACTGTTTAAAGATCATTTGTAAGTGAGAAAGTTATGGCCCTGATATATATGGGGAGGCGGGGAGGGTGCAAGTGAAAACGGCAGAAGAACCCGGAAAGGTGGGTGACGGGGAGGTCCTGCCCATCTTAATGGCAGGAGATCGTTTGTACATTGTAGCTCCACCTCCCGCCCAGCAGCCGGCTAAATGGACAGCCTGGCCGGCGGGTGGGAGGGAACACCAGTAGTAGGAGGCGGCAGCTGGGAACCTTTGGAGATGGACCCCGGCAATCGGGAGGGGAGTAAGATCAACAATTGGGAGGACGGGGAGATCGGGGTGGGGGGCGGTGGGGGGGGGCGGGGGGAGGAAGCTCCAACCTGCAATCAGGACAGGGGGACGGGAGGCTTGCAATCGGGAGGGATGGGGCAGTGAGGCTGGAAATTGGTGTTGGAGGGGGGAGGCAAAGGCTTCCTTGAGGGGCCTCGGGGGAGCACTGTTACTTTACCTTGGGGAACTGGCAGCTCCTGCCACAGTTTCGTTGCTGAGTTTGCCAACCCCCGGTCAACCCATGCAGCATGAGTTAATTTAAAATCAGGCTCCCAATTGCACTGTAGGAGCCCGATTTAAATATGTTAATAAAGGTCCCGTCTCTCCACGGTGGGACACTCGGACGGCGGTGGGCGTGTGCGCAGCATGTTGAGGTCGGGTTACAAGGATTTTACTTTTTAATCTCCCCCCACTCCACAACCTGCTTCAGCCTGTTGGGGGAGGAGGTAATATCAAGGGCTATGTCTCCACTAATGTGACTGAATTGTGATGTCAAAGAGATTTGTTGGGGAAAGGGGAAATAGGAAATGTACTGGATTAAAGCTAGTAGACCAGAATATATTATAACAATATGAACAAAATGGAATTCACTGAAACCATCTGCCCCGCCCCCACCCCCCAAAAAATGAGCAACTAGTCAGATGTGCCACCTGAATGCTCTTGCAAATGATGCAGGGAGGAATTTTGTATGATTGTATTAAGCATTTGTACAATAACAGCAGCAAAAGGTAATTTGTATTACATATTTCATCAGACGATAACAACAAATAATACAAATTAAAAGAATAACAGTGATGGTGACAAAATCATTCTTAGATTTTTTATGTCTTACAATTATTCAGTTTTTCTGGAGGGTGCTTGAAAAATTAATCAATAGTAGCAGTTTCAATTTTGACAATTGATTGAGTTTCACAAAACATCTCCTAAGATCTGAGAACAAAATTATCTGTGAAGATGTTTTTTTCTGCAATGCAATGTACTTGGACCATTTAGGGTTAGAAAAATATTATTCCATGCAAAAATCTGTACAAATGAAATTTGGACTAACTTACACACCAAAAAGCAAAGCAACTGACCCCTTCCAGCTTTCCGCCACTCTCCTCGGTCTCTTTCAATATCATCCTTAACTATTCCAACACCATTCAATGAATATGTGTGTCCTATGTTTTTCCTTCTTACGTATAGCGCTTTACAGTTTTTGAATTAAATTTCATTGCCACTGTTCTGCCGACTTACATATTTTGTCCAACTTATTTTTGTTATTTCTGAGCAGTCTTCTCCAAATTCAATGCCCTTCATCTGCAAATTTGGCCACTAAGTTTCTACTGAAATTCCACTCAATTTTTATCATACATTCTGGATGGGGGTGGGGCGGGGTAGGATTTTGGTGTGGAACCTGACACCACTGGATCTCCAACTGGGCCGCGATTTGAAATTCCGACAGGAGTTTGGTGCTCCTTACATCTTCCCCCTTCTGCCATGATGTCATTGAGAGAGGTGGGACCGGCATAATGATGTCCTACACCAAAAATCCTTCGGTTCTGCCTCTCTGGAAGGCAATGTAAAATATGCCTTCGTAATGAAGGCATACTCGCAGCACAGGTGAAGCCCAGAATGCTGTTTCCCAATGACAGTGGATTGCACTGTGATCAATTGCTGCTTAGTACCTGGTAACACAAGTTTTGTCTGCAGTTTTTTTTATAAATCTTCTACTCTTCAGCCTCTCCGATATTCCTAATTCCCCATGGGGCAAGTTTAGACCCATGGGAACACTTACCTGCAATCAGCCTTCCTTTCCAGGCCTTGCACGTGGAATCAATGCAATTCGCACTTTCACCATCAGAAGGAGCTCAATCTCTTAAAGGGAGATGTCTTAAAGGATGCCCCGGAGCATGGTACATTGGCGAGACCATGCAGACGCTGCGACAACGGATGAACGGACACCGCGCAACAATCGCCAGACAGGAGGGTTCCCTCCCAGTCGGGGAACACTTCAGCAGTCAAGGACATTCAGCCACCGACCTTCGGGTAAGCATACTCCAAGGCGGCCTTCGAGACACACGACAACGCAAAATCGTCGAGCAGAAATTCATAGCCAAGTTCCGCACCCATGAGGACGGCCTCAACCGGGATCTTGGGTTCATGTCACGCTACACGTAACCCCACCAGCGAACAAATGTTATCTGTTTTTAATATAACGGGTCATTTGCTGTCTTTCTCTTCCTTCCGGATGTTTCTATGTTTCTGCCTCTCTCTCTCTCTGTTTTTTTTTGGTTGTTTGTATATTCGGTGGCCTTGTAGGTAACACCTCTCTGTCTGCACACTGTGATTGCCTTGGCAATGGGCAGTTGGAAAGACTATTTGTAATCACCAGGTATTGTTCTGTGATTTATAAATGTGAAGGATTCGAGGATTTCATTTCCACAACATTCACCTGAGGAAGAAGGAAGCCTCCGAAAGCTTGTGAATTTCAAATAAAATTGTTGGACTATAACTTGGTGTTGTAAAATTGTTTACAATTGTCAACCCCAGTCCATCACTGGCATCTCCACATCTTAAAGGGAGGATGTTTTTTTAGAAATCTCTTAAAGGTAGCTGGTACCTATTATTTGCTGAAAATAACAGTCTAGTGTCTGCACAGAGTTTGAACGGAGATCAGACATCGCACATGTAAAACACAGATGCAGGTCCCATCCCTATGTTTACACACTAATGAGTTATGTTAAAACATTGAATAAAAGTTGCGCACTACTAAATCCCACATCCTCCAATCTGCACACCAGACCTCACCAACCTGCCGATCTGAGTTGGTACCAGGCCTGTGAGAGTGCGTGCACCAAGGTTCTCTGCTGATGCACTAGAGATCTTGGGTGCAAGAAGTGGACAGAAGGAGGGACATCCTATATCCGCAGGCGGTCGGGGGGCGGGGGGGGGAGACAAGAGGCCCTCCAGACATATACTCAAAAGACAGTGGGAGGCAGCGGGGGACGAAGTCAATCCCAGGCGCACAGCATCATGAACATGGATGCAGTGCAGGAAGAAGTTCAATGCTTTGACACGAGTGGTCAAGGTGAGTGAGGTCAACTATCAAGTGGTGTCTCCTACCAACTGCACCATGCACTACAGCCCCCATCCCCCACATACCAATAAACTCTTTCCATCAGTACTCAACTCTTCCAATCAGATGCTTCCTTCCACCCTTACACATTACCACTGTTTCAAGCTGCCCACCCACAACTCACAGGCCACACACACTGGCAGCTATTCAACCATGACAGGCATATCACCCAGACACACGTCCCGCTTTCTTTCAGAAGGTGGAGCATATCAAGAGGCAGCAAGTGACAGTGGCATTTAGCCCATCGAGCCTGTTCTGCCATTCAATGAGATCACGGTGGACCTGTGACCTAACTCCATGTATCCGCCTTAGCCCCATATCCCTTAATACCCTTGATTCACAGAAATCTATCAATCTCAGATTTAACATTCACAAGTGAGCTAGCATCAACTGCCGTCTGCAGGAGAGTGCACCAAACATCTCCCACCCTTTGCGTGTAGAAGCATTTCCTAACTTCACTCCTGCACGTCCTGTCTTTAAATGTTAGGCTATGTCCCCGTGTCCTTGTATTCAAGTATAGGAGACCCCCAAAAACAGTTACAAATGTTTCGGCAGCCAGAAGCAATAATTCAGCCACTAACCTGTAAATCCTACATGGCATGGTCCCTTTAAATAGTGCTGGTGTGGGGTCCTCCAGGCACTCTAAGACACATTTAGATGGTCGGGGTTAAGACTGTGCGTTGAGTTGAGCGTTAAGTCCCAAAATGGTGTCTATCACTTTAAATCAGCATTGCACACTGATTGAAGCCATTTTCTCCCTACTTTACAGGATTCCAGCGTTCGCTTTCTGTGCCTGCGCAAACTCCTATACCAAGATGGTGTCTGGCGCACGTCACGCGGGAAACGTGCATGCGCATCCAAGACGCCATCTTGGATGTCGGCGAGGCCGTGTAGCGCCGAAACAATGGGCGCTACATAGCCCAATTTAGCACCCTTTATGTTTTGGAGATTTTAACTCAGCCTCTCCTTAATCTGTGGGAAAAAAAATCCTATTAGCTGAAGTTGCACATGGCTGGTCTTCTGCCTGTTCTCAGACATTGTATGAAGCAGTAACACTAGCTCTCCATCCATTCAGCAGCCAGTTTACAAATTAGGGAAGGGATCTGATGATATTGACAAATTGGGAAAGATATTTGAATTTCTTTTGTGTTGATACTGATCATCTGAGCTATAAAACCACACTAATCCCACAATTCACAAGCAAAACGCATGATATTTGAGGCTGTCACAGTCTCATAAATTTAAAGAAGTGCAGTGTCATGAGGGTGAAGTGTCATGCTAGACATTTTATGATGTTTATAAACTGAAAAGGGGGCAATGAAGTTTTAATATATTCTAGGATAAACAATGCCAAGACTGCATGGTAAAAGTCTGTGCTTCAGAATATACAATATCCATGTTCCACAGCGGCCACCAAGGTAGTGTGACAGCAGAGTGTTTGGAACAGACTGCTCTTGACTGTTTCAGCAACTGAACCTGCCTGCAACTCCCAGATGAACCAATATTTAAGGGATAATTTTACGAGTCGGCGCTGCTGCCAGACAGCCTCGCCTACTGGTAACGCATAGCAGAAATTCCACAATTTTCCAATCACCAATCAGAAACTCACTACAGTTTTGTAATCATACAAAGTTATAGGCACAAGATTTCAATAATATATAGATCGATGTGTTAGAAAATATCATGAAAGGCAATAAATATCTCTTTTAGGCCACACATTTATAAAAGTTATATTTGACTATCGACATACATAGAAAACTGCAACTTATCTATTATCATAATTTTTTTAATCCACAGAATCCTGGTAACCACATTATAAGCCATTGCTCTGGTGATAATCAAATGTATGATTAGCATTTTTAGAATTTTGTGTCTCTGCAGATTAAAAATTGATATCTCATATTTCCCAGATGCATTTCTTTAAATACAGATTTCAAAGTCGTAACGCATATATGTTTGCAAATGCTTGTTGTTCAAATTTGTTGACATCAGAGGCCACACTTTATTAGATGCATAAATTCTGAGCATGGTCTATGCTGAAAGTAAGTCTGAGATTTCTCCGCTCTCCATTTGGCTTAAGGCCCAGGTTGGATTGAGATCGTATACACTAAGCAGAGATCCAGCAGCAAAGTTAACTGATGACCAGCTGACTGACCTGAAAATACTATTGACTGCTCCAAGACAGTTCAAAGAATTAAATGTGATTAATACACTGAATTGGAATAGAAAACAATTTGCATTATTGGCATTGAATTCAATGGACAGCAAAGTATGAAGCTGGAAACTGATAGTGCCTGAATGTTCTGATTCATTCTCAGATTTCCTTCGCCTTCATTAATTCAGTGCCAGTCAATGGAATATTTTGTACAAATCATTAAAAGTTTTGTTTAGTTTAAGATACTGGAAATATTGGTGCCTCCTGGTACTGGTGTACACTGCTGTATTTTCAAACTTCTTGTTTCAATTGACATTCATTTCCATTTTATAATTTTACACAACATGCTGTGATATCACAAATTTTAATCAAAAGTTAGAAGGGTTCTGTGGAATTGGATCTGCTGTTATGACTGGGAAATTCCCTTCAGGTCTGATTATTAGCAGCTTTAAAATAAAAAGCTGATGTTTCTTACCTGGCAGAACTTAAATTGTAACCAGAGGTATCCAGAGGCACAAAGGGTCAGTCCTCAAACATACAAAGGTCAGTCCTCAAACTGCCATTTCATTTCACTATCAGACAATGTACATGTTCCTGTTTAGTGAATATATTTGTATCTGTCCATTTCTGCGATTACTTTGCATTTTGTTCAGTTCATTGTCAAAATTTTTGCTTGTTTTTTAAAAAATGTTTAGTCAGGCTGTTTAAACTGAATAAAATTTTTGGTTTTCACTACAGTCTGTCTTAAAGTATAGCAGATCTCCCATGACGTTTCTCACTGTAAGTCAGATAATGCACAGGTTGATGACAAATATTATATAATTTAACACATAAAGTATTATTCTGCTGCTAATGTGAGGCTGCGTTTAATCTGGCCTGCTCTCTTAAATCCACAGAGCGGAAGGTTAATTGCTGTTGGTGAGGGAAGTTTGAAGATTGGCCATTGTTTGTAAATTCCTGGCTCCAAGTCAGAAGAAACCAAGTCAGCATGAAATGCCTGGTTTTATTTATATATATTTTTTAAACACCTTTGACACTTTCAAGGAGTATAGTGATTATGCTACTGGGCCAGTGATTCCAGAAGCCTGGTCTAATAATCTAGAGAATATGAGTTCAAATCCCACCATGCAGTTTGATAATTTGAATTCAGGTAACAAACATATCTGGAAAGAAAAAGGCTGGTATCAGTAAAAGTTGTCAGATTGTCGTGAAAAACCCAACTGGTTCACTAATGTCCTTTAGGGAAGAAAACCTGCTGCCCTCACCCAGTCTGGCCTTTACGTGACTCCAGTCCCTCATCAACGTGGTTGACTCTTAACTGCCTTCTGAAATGGCCTAGCAAGCCACTCAATTGTATCAAACAGAAGAAGGCCCACCACCACATTTTCAGGGTAACTAGGGATGGGCAATAAATACCAACCTTGCCAGTGATGTCCACATCCCGAGAATGAATAAAAACAAACATTTTCAAGTGTGATATCTCAAATGTGGCATTTGAAGTAAGATGCACACTCTACGCAAGACCCCACAAGAGAAAAGATTTCTACGTGCCTCGGAAGGCCTCTTTGTCCTCTCAACAGCTGCCGATCTGGCAGGAAAGCCGCAGTGGCTTCCCTGCCCAGGCCTGGATTAAAATGCAATCGGGACCCCACTGACGGAATAGAACCCCAATTTGCATAAATTTAAGAGGCTACTGCCTGCTTCTGGCAGGCACCTCAGCCACATAACTGCTGTTAAAACGGTGACCACCTCGATTCCAGCAGGAATAAAGTAGTAAAGCTGAACGCTCAATTTGAAAGGCCCCCACCACCTCGTTCCCAACGGGTAGGGTGGGTTAAAATACCCTGCTAAGTTTCACTTGTTAAACACAAATCTTTTGGGATAAAATAGTAATTTGACTTTTACAAATTGAAATATCCTCATGCTGCTGAGTCACACAAATGATATCATCTCTATTATGGTCAGTTAAGCAGAACATTTCAGTTATATCATTCCTGAGACATGAGTAAAACATAATGATCAATCAGGTTCAATTCTTTACAAGAGTGAATAAAAGACCCAGCAATACCACAACACGAGAGAGCTGCTTTAGCTTGCCTTCATTACAGTCCACATGATTTTCGTTCTGTGCTATATGCTCTATCTTTTCACTTTCCTACTTGCACATTGAACAGCAGGCCTGGGATTACAGCATTCTTTTAGGTGAGGCACTAACCCGAAAACACGCTTGGTGAGAATGGCATCCATCCAACCCACTGCAGTCTGTTTCATTATTGTCTCTCAGATGTTAGTACTGTGCTTATGTCCTACAACATTTTCATTATAAAATCAAGAGTGTATCCAGATCTATTCCAAATTATTCTTTTGCTAACTTTGCTGATTTCCTAATAGAGATTACTAGCATGCTTATTCCTCATTAATAATGGACTATTCAATCTCATTGTTTCAAAGGTCCAGCAACATTTTTAATTGTCCAGAAATGCTTATTTAATCCTCTGAGTACTGAATATCCTTCACAATTTTAAATATGTGTTCAATCATACAGAAGCAGGTGCAATAATGTTCTGTGTTCTCTGCAGAGACTAAATTTATTATTGTAAATTTGTATTTTACAATTAAACTTCCCTCTTCACATAGCCAAGCATTGTTCCAATCTCTAAAGCTGTTCTATAGACAATAGAAGTCATTACTCATTTGCCCTAAACAATTGTAGTTATATTGATTACACAGTTATCAGAGTAAGGCTCAAGCAGGAACATCAAAGCATGATTGATTTCTTAATGATGTGATAATTGCTTTCAAATGGATCAAAACAAATTAATTATTACAATATTGTAATGTATAATAAATGCAATGATTTATTTCTCAATGTAGTACCTTCCAGATCGAAGGAAAAAACTGTGGGGATAAGAAAATTGGGAGGGGTGTAAAACGGGCTGCCGATTCCAGTTTCACTCCCTGGGCTAGATCTTGACTTTGTACAATAGTGTAAATGGATGATAGCGAATCAGCAGCCTGTTATCCATTTCTCCCCATTTTTGAAGTCAATGGAAATTGAAATTGGGAGAGATGTAAAACGGGCTGCCGACTCGCTATCAGCCATTTTACACTATTGTACAAAGGCAAGATCTACCCTCCCCCCCTGTGTTTGTATAGTGACCCAGTAAATTCAAGTGGTGGGTTGTCTGCTTCCCACCCAAATGGTTATGGGGGTGATTCTGCGTCAAAAAGCTCTCCACTGGCTCTCTGTGCCCCACCAAATTGACCCCAGGATTCTCATCCTCATTTTCAAATTCCTCCATGACCTCAGCCCACCTTACCATAGCAACCTCCTGCAGCTTATGTGGCCACCTGCACCCACTACTCCTCGCTACCATTGTTTCCCGCACTCTCTGCTCCCCCATTGGCAGCTGCCTTTTCAGCCACTACACTCCTGTCCTCTGGAATTCCAGCCCTAAATCCCTCCACCTTGGCATCTTCCACCTGCCTTCGAACGCCTCCACAAAACATTCTCTTTAACTATGCCGACAGCTGCCAAACCCCATCCCTCTCCATTTTCCCTTTCTCCCTGCTGCTCAGCATGCACGAGTTTTCCTCCATAACTATAAAACACTTTGCGACGTCTTCCAGTATGCGAACAGCACTGCAGGAATGCAAGTTGCTGTAAAAATTGTGCAGGTCGGATTTAGATTTAAATTTTACTGTAGCATGGCTTGAGGAGCATTTTGCTTTATTGTATATCTAGTTTTGTTAGGCTCGTTGGTATCACCGGTAAGTTCATTTTGGGATCTGCCGTGAGATTAAATCACTGAAAACAAATGTGCAGAGAGCTGCAGTTCAATATGAATATGTTGCCCACGAAGCCGAGGACGCTTAGGCTGATGGTTTAATAGGCTGCTGAAAGATGCTGGATTCAGTTCCTCCCTTCATTTAGTTAAGTCATTTTCTTACCCTCTATATCCTCGAGCATAACCAGATGGTCACTCACATGTAACCTGTTCTCAAACCTTTAACAAAGCTGCTCTTGAGTCAGATGCTAAGGGTGTGTGAGACTGGCACAGGCTGAATCTCTCTTTACCCCCTGAGGGAAACCTTTTCTTCCATCTGGCATCTCCTTCAGATGGCCAGCTGAGAACAGGAAATAACAGCATGGGGAAGGCGAGGGGGAGTTCTTATGTGCTACCCACGCCGAGGCATAGCCTAGCGGGGGATTACTGAGGTGGATTTTTATACCTCACTGATAAAAAGTGCAGTAGCGCTTTCCCAGTCATCTTAAGTCTGTTAATCAATAGCAGTATCTGTGAGCTGTGTTCAGTTAATCCTGCAAAAAAAAGGTCTGTTTGCTTAAATCCCGGTAGGTAAGAATAGCAACAACAATAACAACTTACACATGGACCTCTACATAACCAAACGTATTGGGCCAGAATTTGCTGGCAAAATAATAGCAAGTTTAGTGAGCACGCCTTTATTAGTTTGCAAATCGTCCAGCAATTTGTGGCAAGGAAGAGATACCTCGTGAGTTGTGAATGGCCACAAGTTGCTGAATGATTTGCGCCACTCTGTCATTAGACTCGCGAAAACGGCAGCTTGCCGTCAACCTTCCCGCGAGTTTCAAGAAATTGCTGCATTTGCCTTGTTAAAACAAATTAAACCCACCGCAGAAAGTTAGGGCTGGTAATTAACAGTCTATGTACCCTTTTAATGAGGAGATTTATGTTCCTGCAATGTCACTCAACCTCTAAGGTCCAGAAAGGGAACAGTTGAAACTGTGGATTCTTATTCCTGCAGGTGGTAAATTGTTGTTGGAGATTTTAAAAATGTTACATTTTAAATTTTGATTATTTTTTCTTACTTTTCCTTTCTGTCTCTTTTTTCTCTCTCTCTTAATCCAATCTTTCTTTCCCTTTCTTTCTTTCTTTCTTTCTGTACCTGATATGATTCTAATTCGTCCTATTTCCTTCTCCGTCATTCCTCTGTTTCTTTCTCAATCCTTAAATCTCCTTGGTGAAGGAGAGAGACTGTTGTCCATCTTTGTTCATTAAGCTCACAGATGCCCCATTGTTCCTCACCGTACCGTTATCAGCTCGCACTTCCAGCAGTTTGTGGCACTAAATTTTTTTGAGCTGAACAGTGAGGGAAAAAGTCTAACGGGGCATGCAGCGTGATGCCCTGCTCCAGCAAATTCTGGGCCAGGGTGTCAGCCTTGGCTCAGTGGGTAGCACTCTCACCGCGGAGTCAGAAAGTTGTGGGTTCAAGCCCCACTCCAGAGACTTGAGCACAAAATCTAGGCTGACACTCCACTGAGGGGTATTGCACTGTCGGAGGTGCTGTCTTTCGACTGAGATGTTAAGCCGAGTCCTGTCTGCTCTTTCAGGTGAATGCAAAAGATCCCATGGCAGTATTTCGAGGAGGAGGCTGCTGTCATTGACCCTGTTGTAAGCTGCAGAGAGATTGAGGGAAGATGGGGAGGGATAACACACTGCAGGCACGGTGTACTATTGTAGGGTTGGATAGGGTTAGATGAAGTAGGGAGGAGGTCTGTGTGGAGCTTAAACACTGGCATGGACCTATTGGGCTGAATGGCCTGTTACTGTGCTGTACATTCTATGTAAGTTTGGCAAGTCCAGGATCCAAACCACAGTTTCGACTAGAATTTACAATCTGGCCCACCTCAAGGAGAAGAGAGAAGGGAATGGCCAAATCACTTTCTGAAATGTAGCTTGATCAGAGGGCCCTGGGACTGTCAAAAATATATATTTCTTTCTTTAAAATCATTCCCAAGGCAGCTGTTTAATTGTTAACGCTACCGCCCACAGCCACCTTTACAATGTTAGACACCAGGGAAGCAATGACTTTCCTGTTGTCCAAAGTTGCTAAGATGTAATTGGTGGGATATATTCAACATCCGCTGATGGAAAATCCCTGAAGTCGTGGAGGATGCCAGGAAGCTGACTGAATGGATCACCACCACATCTCCCATTCTGTTACAGCCAAATCAGGGGGCAAATCCAAGCCTATATGTACTGAACTGAAAATGCTCAATTTGCTTTTCTTTTCTATTTGTCTAATTTCAGGCAAATTACTTTGTTCCTTGACTTGTTGGCTTTTTCACTTACAAGCCAATGCTACTTTCAAAACATAAGAGAACAGTGAGAAATTATGCCCAGTTTATTTTCCACCTTTGCTAACAGCCACCTTTTCATAATGTGCACATTTCAGGGGTGAAATTGGTCAGCAGTAACGCAAAAAGTGCTGATAGTGAATCAACTGCCTGTCTTAGAGAATCAGGCAGGGTGTAAAATGGGCTGCCAATTCGCTATCGGCCCATTTTGCCATTTTGCGCTACTGGCATTAACCAATTTCATCCCCTTCGAGTTTTCTATTGCAATGTGAACGGCCTTACATTAATCTGGATTAAAATCCATTTGCCATTCCTTGGTAAATCCACATAATTGGTCTGTATCAATCTGGATGCTATCAATGTCTCTTATATTCATTACTACCAACATAGTGTTATCAGCAAATATTTCCATCACAAGAAGCACCCTCTTGCATATAATTTCTAAATACTGTGAAAAGCAATGAACCCATTAAATGTCTTAACATAACTCCACGAACCATTGGTCTCATATCTAGCTTCCCCTCATTTATTATTGTTTCTCTCCATCGCGAAGCACATTTTCAACATGATTAGCTTATATGTTATTAATTCTATGACTCTTGATCTTCTTAGGAGCCTCACATGTGGAACTTTGTAAAGTGGGTTTCGGGATTGGATTGGACCGAGCCCAGCATTGCTGGACCTCTTCTCAAGTTCTGCCACCATTTAAAAAGAGACACTACAGGAAAAAGGCAACAGTTTAACTGATGACATAGCTAAATATAGACAGTAAAGATAGGGTTGATTCATAGTCATTCAGGTACATACGAAAGACTTGAATATCTCCAAGCATTTAAAGGAATTCAATGAGCACAATATGCGATTGACAGCAGCGACTCTAGTAAATGCTACCACCAGGAAAAAATACAAACAATTGGCGGGGGGCAGGGGGGGGGAGTTTTATGCCCAAACAAAGTGCTTGTTTCAGACAAATAATAATTAAAAAATGAGCATGCAGTTGGGCTGGATAGTCAGTCATGAAATGTTTCCGACAAATCAATGTATATGTTCACTCATATTCTATGCTTACCTGAACCATGACTTTCTTGACGGTTTTGGGTTTTTTTAACATTATTTTTCCTTGTTCATTATCACAGGAAACTAATTAACAAAGTCATTAAAGTGGTATATTAGCATAATTTCATCTAACCTACCAATGGATGATTTAAGTTACTGCTATGTAAATGCAGAAATGTGGACTTGCCACAGCCAAAGAGCAGCTGTTGCAGCAGAGATTTACTGCCAAAACAGTGCCTTAATGACACCACCCAGGATGATTCTTCCTCAGATTTTTTATAGCTGATCTAAAAATATAGTAAAAATTATAGACTGGAATGGAAACCTTTAATAAATACAAACCTCTCATGGGGTATGAATTTTGTGTAGAATACATGATGCATTTCACAGTTTCCATCTTTTTCACACTGTGTTTTCTAAGATGTTTATATAAAGGAAAATCTACTGGAAAATCATCAGAAAAGGGTGAAAAGTGTGTGATATATGAGATTTAGCAAAATTGCTTGCCTCAAATGAAATATTATTACCTGGCTTATTCCACCAAATAGTAAAACATGCAATTCAAAATACTAAATAGAAAATTATGTCCAGACTGACAGTAGATCCATGTATGAATACCCACTCTGGACCGATACACATGAACAATCATTCCAGAGGGATTAGAAGGTTGTTGGTAATCACCAAAAGCAATACACGAGTTGAACAGAGGAACCTGACCTACACCAAAGAACAAGGACTTCAAGTAAAATTTGAACTATGAGACAACAACTGTACCTAGTCCAAACTACAATTATAGAGGAATTGACCCATTATGTATGAGTCAGCAATTAGCACAGAGTTACATTGGTCCTTAGGGATCAGCCAGCTTTGGCTTTCAGCCAAGCCAAGAAAATATTAAAGCAAGACCTGACACCATTCTAGAAGGAAATGCTCTATTAGACCACCCCCTGAGAGAATAACAAAACCTTTGATCTGGATTCCCTGTCCTTAACAAAAACATACCAAATCCAACTGCCCATCTCTTGCAAATGGCCAGAAGCCAATTTAATCTTTTGTTGCACCAACAAGGCATTATACAAACATAAGGTTTATGAATTGTGAACCACTGAACGAGACTTGCTGAGGTGTATCTCCAGATCACAGGAAAGTAATAAATTGTGCTATTAGCAATCTCTCATTGTCTGTTCTGTACTTTTTTGACACTATGAAATCAAATATTCATGCCCACTTCTCAAACTTGTCAGCTTCTTTAAACAGACGCTGGATATGCCATGCCAACATTTTGCTTAGCTGTACCCACAGGATGCCAGTCATCAGAAATGTCTTTTTGATCAAGTAAGCTCCAAATATGGTGATCGCAAACAAAAATAGTTTTCTGCATGTTTTCTAGCTTCTGATCAATTTTTTATAAGTCTTTCACCTTTCGTCCTACCACTGCTCAAGTGAAAGATTTTTCTTTAGAAAGCTGCAATTTGGTCAAACTACGCTTGCTAAAGATGTGATTAATCAGCCATTGAAATCCCTTAATTTATGCTTAAAGCTTTGCTCATTGCTTTCAGATGCACTGATCCACAGCAGGTGTGGGTCAGCACTGCAGGAGATATTATTTTCCTTGGACTAAATGGCGACTACATAAACAATCATTTAGTTATCAGAGTGAATCAGTGGCCTGGATTTTAACATCAAAACGGGAACTCAGCAGATGGGTGGATTCGTGCTTGGGGAACCCGGAAGCAAAGTGAGCGGGGTTAAACCTGCGATCGCATCTCGATTGCAGTCAATTATCTTTGCTTCCGGATTTTGTGTCTCCAAGCTGCTCAGCGGGCGTACTGCACACCCGGATGACGCGATCGGAGCTGCATTATTTAAAGGGCCAGTTAGCAATGGATTTTGAAGGAGAAATGGAGTCGAGGAAAGCAAAGGCAGTGCCTAGATTTGGTGATGCCTCCCTAGATGTGTTACTGGCTGCAGTGAGAGCTAGGAAGGAGGTTATTTTTCCAAGGGATGGCAGGAAGAAACCTGGCTCTATCACTAAAAAGGCTTGGCTGGAGGTAGCACAAGAGGTAACAAGCAGGAGCACGGTGCCCAACTCTTGGCTGCAGTGCAGGTAGCGATTTAATGACCTGAGCAGGTCTGGAAAAGTGAATATATATCCTTATTTACCCACATCCTGTTGTGTACAACACCGCCCCCTTCATCACTCTGTCTTGGCAAGCCTATTCCATCACAAGACTCCTCACACTGACTTAATAGTCACCAGCCACCATCATTCACTTTCTATGTATTTGCTCACCTCCCCATTTATGAACCTGACACTGTCACTCACCCCAATCCTTATGCAATGTGATGTATCTGTGTGACAGTTAACCTGTGATGCATCTGTATGATAGTCATCCTCATCCAATGCACTGCATCCATCAGTTGAATACAGCACTCAGTCACTCATGAGTCTTTTCCATTGCCCCTTATAGGAGAAGAGAGCACGAAACGCAAGAGAGAGGGCGAGGACTGGACGTGGACCTCCAAAGATTGTGGCATTAACTGAAGCGGAAGAGGTGTCAAAGGAGATAAGTGGCACATCTGCGGTCCTCTCAATCAGAGATGGAGAGACTGGAAGTTCACATAAGGCTGGTGACAGAATATAACACACATTTCACAAAGATACTGACTTTATTTAATCCATGCCTAAAGTATGAGAAGCCTGAGAATGGAGATTGGCAAGACTGTTATTGTGCCAAGACTAATTCATTTTGCTTTCTTTTGTCTTCCAGGGCCTTCACGCCTACAAGATTCTACTAAAGTGGATGTTGTCAATTGCACACAGGACCTCATTCCTTCTGAGGGTGCACCATCACACAACATACAGCCCTGCACCAGTGCAGATACTCGCACTTCGGTGGGTCAAGTTAGACAGATAGTTTGGTTGTCATCTGGTGAATCACAAGTTACAAGTGAGCACAAGCAGATACAGGTGGCAGGAGGTGCAGTGGAGAGTCCACCTCGGGAGGCGCATTCCTCTCCAAGCTCTGCTCAGCTGGACACAGATGCTGAACCCTGGGGGCAATCATTGAGAAGAAGAATGATTGAGGTACAGTTGCAACTTTGCAAGATATTGGACAATGTGCCATGCACACTCTCCATAAAAGCTGAGAGGATGGAGGAGTCCAACTCCAGCATTAGTGGATTGGTGTCGCAGGTAAGTGCTAGAATGTCTGCACTGGAAAAAGTGGCCACTTCCATTGAGCTTCAAGCACGGCTCTCCAATGAGTCTAGGCAGGCCATGACCACGGCCGTGCAGATGTCTGCCTCCTTCAACAGGATGACAGACCTTATCAGTGGCCTTACAACACGTCACTGATCCTCACCAAGCTGCTCTTCAGCAGAGTGGTAGGAGTGATGATGGCGAAAGGGGACATGGAAGTGGGGACTCCACTCAAAGCGCTCCAACATCTCACCCGTTGCCCCCTCACCTCAACAGATACCCACAATGCTGCCTCCTCTTCCAATGGCTGAGTCTGCCCCTTATTTAAGGAAGGATATACTTGCATTGGAGGCAGTTCAGAGAAGGTTCACTAGGTTGATTCTGGGTATGGAAGGGTTGTTTTATGAGGAAAGATTGAACAGTTTGGGTCTATACTCATTGGAGTTTAGAAGAATGAGAGGAGATCTAATTGAAACATTGTGGTTGAGGCACTCAGCAAGCATCCTCTGTCAGCGGCAACATTGAGGAAGAGGAAGAAGATGAGGAGCACGAGGAGGAGGATGAGGAGGAGGATGAGGAGGAGGAATATGGCAACGGTGCGCGCATCGCTAGACCAGCTGTGCACATTGCTGTCCGGGATGCCAGGGATGCCTTTATCTCTCAGGGGTTCTTATTATGACATTTCAAAAATAAAGATCTTTGACATACTCATGCCACCTGGCAAAATCATCACCACGACCCTCCCTCTGCACAAAACAGTCCTTCAGCCATGCGTACACCCATTGCATGGCCACCCAATGGGTGTCGTCATGTATTGGCATTGATCATGAAGCAACTGAAAGGTCCACTTGAAAGTCTGGAAGCAATAATGTAGAAGACTTGGAAGTGGTGATAATTAATAAATTTTATGTGCCAACATAAAAAGAAATATAAGTTACAACATAACATTTCTTCAAACACCCTTGTGCACACCCTTGGTGAACTACAATTGCTTGAATTTACACTTTCTACCGCTTCTACATGGTGCATCCCCTGTGGCTTCAGCAGAGGTATTGGTCAGCTGCTCAGATCCCTGTACTGATTGCTGAGATGCTTTTGGCCTACGACCTCTGGGTTTTGGAGGCCGTGAGGGCCCCACCAAAGTCTGCTCCACCTGCATCTGTGCATAAGACCATAAGAACATAAGAGATAGGAGCAGGAGTAGGCCATTCGGCCCTTCGAGCCTGCTCCGCCATTTAATGAGATCATGGTTGATCTGATTTTTACCTCAACTCCACTTTCCTGCCCTTTCCCCATATCCTTTGACTCCCTTGCTGATCAAAAATTTGTCTAACTCAGCCTTGAATGTATTCAATGACTCAGCCTCCACAGCTTTTTGGGGTAAAGAATTCCAAAGATTCATGACCCTCTGGGAGAAGAAATTCCTCCTCATTTCCATCTTAAACGGGTGACCCCCTACTCTGAGACTATGTCCCCTAGTTTTAGATTCCCCCATGAGGAGAAACATCCTCTCAGCATCTACCCTATCAAGTCCCCTCAGAATCTTATATCCTCGTGCTCCTCATCTTCTTCCTCTTCCTCAATGTTGCCGCTGACAGAGGATGCTTGCTGAGTGCCTCAACCACACGTAAACCTCTCTGTAGTGCAGTGTTGTGCAGGACGCAGCACACCATGATTATCCTGGAGATCCTCACTGGCGAGTACTGGAGGGCTCCCACAGACCTGTCGAGACATCTGAAGCGCATTTTTAACATGCCTATGGCTTGCTCAATGACACACCTGGTGGTCATGTGGCTCTGGTTATATTGTTGTTGTGCTTCGTTGGTGGGTTTCCTCATGCAGATGTCATGATCTACGTCTGCAGGGGGTATCCCTTGTCCCCAAGGAGCCAGCTCTTAAGTCTGTCTCCTGTTTGGAAGAGGTCTGGAATGTTGGACTGGTGCAAGATGAAGGCATCGTAACAGCTGCCAGGGAATCAGGCGTTCACCTGCAGAAATCTCTTGCTGTGGTCGAACACCAGCTGCGCATTGATGGAGTGATAGCCCGTTTGGTTAATAAATACTGCTGGTTCATGTGGTGGTCCTTGTATTGCCATGTGTGTGCAATCAATTGCGCCCTGCACCCGTGGGAATCCAGCCAGAGAGGAAAAACCCAGTGCCCACTCATTCTGGCTGTTGTCATCGTGGGGGAAGTTCACATAATTGGACGCCCTGGCAAACAACCCATCCGTCACCTGCCTTATACACTTGTGTGCTGACGATTGAGGAGGAACCAGAGGCAAAGAAATTCAGGGCTGTGGTTACTTTCAGTGCGATGGGCAATGCGTGGCCACCAGGTCCAGCAGGGAGCAGCTCTTCCTGAAGGAGGCTGTAGATGTCTGCGACCGCCTGTCAACTCAACCTGAGACTGGGTAGGCATTGCTCCTCATTGAGGTCCTGGAAGCTCAGCCTCTGCCTGTATACCCGCTCACGTGGGTAGTGCCTCCTGCAACGTCGGCCCCTCTGTTGGTCCCATCTCTGCTGTTCTTCAGATCCTTGTGGCATACCTCTGTCTTGTGCACCTGGGGATCCCAGAACTGCACCCGTGCCTGCCCTGGATGGTGATTTTCCTCCTCCTCAGATGTACTGTGGAATAGATCAATTGCTCCCCCCACCATCCTGATAATGTCAGTTTGAGAGGCTCCAAAATGTGGGTAAATATGTCTGAACATAAGAATTCTCAGTCTCAACAAAGAAATCTCAGTCTAAAAACAAAGAACTCTCAGCCAAACGATTGCCTGAGAGAACTGAGTGCCCAGCGGCAATACCTGACCCTTTATTGCGATGTCTCAATCACAGGTTTAAAGGTCCAAATGAGCTTCTGCTGCATCTCGCCTCCGTTTCAATGGCTTTCAGAAGCCGTGCGAAACACGTGCAGGTGAAGTTAAATCTGTTTCTATTGCAGAATCCACAAAAAATTAAGGACCTCAAGTGTTTCAATTTCCTACATTGTCCCTTTAACAATTGGCCTGTCAGCTTTAAGTGGGAATGGGACTTCCGGGTTTCGGTTGCACGGGCATCCTAACGTGCCTGAGTTAAACCCGGAAGTGGGCGTGTTGAAGCCAGGTTGCAGTCCCGCTTCCAACTTCTGTCATTTTGACCTCACACCCACCCCCGACCTACCCGTTCTTAGGGGTTAAAATTCCCCATAGTGTTTCTGCTCAACCTTAATTATCATTAGTGTGGGCTATTTATAAAGAGAATGATGCAAAGAAAGTAGACATTTGACTTTTGCCACCTGTCGCTGTTTTATCACGGAAGCATTGGGGCAGAAATTGCTTTCAAAAGAACGATGAGCTCAATGGCGCTCACCGTAGTTAGTGGTGAAATCGTGGAACAAGTTCCGGCATTCGCACATTCGCAGTGAAATGCGGACAACCAGGACTTGCTCCTAGTGGTTCGCCGGCGACATGACAGCTTCGAATTAAAGGTATATCGCACGCTGCAATCAGGAAAAACATTGAAAAAGCGCCAACTTGCTCATCTTCCCAGCTGGAAAGTGACTAATATCGCCACCAAACAGGTACACTTAAAAATACCAGGTCTAAACTAAGTTTTAACAGTCTTGATGATTGTCAAACATCTAAAAATTAACTTTGAAAAATGTGGAGTCACATTACTCCTTCTTTTAATAATGTTTGGTCATTTAAAAAAAAATTAAAATAAAAAAATTAAAACATTCTTTTTTGTTACTTTTGCCTTCTGCCTCTTTTATTTCATTCAATAATTTCTTACCTTTGTTTTTTTTCGCTGTCTATAACTGTTTTTACAATGATTATAATGCTGTACCTTTCACTTCCTGGTTTTAACATTGGAAGCCTGCAGAGACAGTTAACGCAGCTTGACAAATATGCTGCAGTCTGATTGGTTGAAGGGAGAGCGCGCTCCTCTTGCTTCTCCCATGGGTCCTAGCTTCACTGGCACTAACGCTGGGCTCTTCTCCACTTCCTATTTGAGGAATTGTGCCCAGTAAAGACAGATGGCAGATGTCAGGTTGATAATACGAGTGAGAAACAGGCTGAATATAGAAAGTACAGAGGAGAAGTGAAAAAGGAAATAAGAGGGGCAAAGATAGTATATGAGTCTAGACTGGCGGCTAAAATAAAAGGGAATGTAAGTTAATGGGTTAGTATAAATCTATGGAGCGGCCAGCACTGTTGGTTCACCATTCCGAGCAATTTCTGCCTCATTAAGTCCCACATTATATTTTACTTTTTGATTGTATGGTTGCTACATTTGTTGTGGAAAGTTTTAATGCTTCTGGTCTAATTGCCATTGAACAAACATAGAGCATTAATTATTAATCCACATTTGTCCAAGGCAGATGCAAAGTACTCATTTAGTACCTCAGCCATGCCATCTGCCTCCATGGGTAGATCTCCTTTTAGGTCCCTAATCGGTCCCACATCCCTCACACACAGTGTATATGTGGAACCTGATGTGTTTTCGGATGATGTCACCGAGGGGCAACATGTAGATGAAAAATAGGAGGAGGCCAATGATAGATCCTTGGGGGACTCCAGAGGTAACGGAGCGGGAGCAGGAAGAGAAGCCATTGCAGGTGATTCTCTGGCTACGACTGGATGGATAAGAATGGAACCAACCGAGCGGAGTCCCACCCAGCTGGACCACGGACGAGAGGCATTGGAGGAGGATGGTGCGGTTAATTGTGTCAAAGGCTGCAGACAGGTCGAGAAGGATGAGGAGAGAGAAGCAAAAAGAAAAACTACTGGAAGAGAAGCAACAGAAATAAGCGAAAGAGAAAGACAGAAGCAGAAGAGAAGAGACAGGGAGAAACTGCAATACAAAGGCATCAGAGACAGATAAAAGAGTAACCATATTCCATTCCCCAGGAGATTAACTAATATATATATAAACGGTCTTACATCTTATGCACATCCCTTACACACGAGGGGTAATTTTCACTTTTAGCGGGGGTAGAAATCTGGCAGTAACGGATTGGCTGCCCATTATACTTCCCTTTCCAATGGACAAGGAAAATCGGATGGGGTGTATAATCGGTGGACAATGTGCTGCTGCCAATTTTCTGCCACTGTCGAAAGATAAAATTATCGCCCAGATGTCACACTTTTTACAGATGCAAAACAACCTTAAAAAAAGAGAAAAAAAAAACAATCGTTGGCCTGGATTCTAAAATTTACAAGCAATTCCAACTGCCCTCTGATCGACCTGAGCAGTTTCTAATTGGCTACAGTTAGCTGGAATTGTCTATATAGATCAGTGGGCCTAAAGGCACAGGCCAGTTTCACAGTGACCCATCACAGTCATGTTCCAGAACTAAGACTACCCATGAGCAATGCCACAGAAGATTGCCCAATACTATTAAAAGAGTGGCTTGATTTTTATTATCACTCAGAAACTTCTTCAGGAGCAAAAATGCTAAGTGTTAATAAATGCCATGCTCAAAATATAATTTTATCCAGCTGTGAAAAGTAGATTTTATTGGTGCTGGAGGATTATTTAAATTTGTACTTAAATGTTCTTTTAATGTACTTTTATTCTCACATCGTCATAATATTGGAAGAAATGGCCGTAGCTGGAAAACGAAGACCCTTCCTCACATAACCAGAATTTTAAAAATTGCTTAATCTCTATTGAGAATTCCTTCCTTGTAACACACAGAGGTTGGGGTACATACATTTCACTTTCAGCCTACAATTTATGAAGCAATCTGACCTGTGAAGTGCCTTGGGACATTTTTCTACATTAAAATGCAAGTTATATTGTTCCTCATCGCTGATATAATCCTGGTAAACTACACTGTACATTCCATACAGCTTTAATAATGATGAAGGGAAGTCTCTTCCTATATCATATGATGTAATACTTGGGCCACATGCAGGTGGGTGTGAGGTGCCAGTGCACCTGCTTCTCCTCCCTCTTCACAAACTCCTCTTCCTCCTCCAAATCCAAGAGAATCATTGGTAAGCCCAGTTGAATGCACACGGACAGCACTGCTTGTAGCTGCAGCACAAACTGGTGGCAGGAAGGATGCCGCTGTGGGAAGTGTGCGCCAAAGGAGTGCGGAATTGGAGGAAAATAGAAGCAAGCAGCAGGAGAAACAAAACACCAGCAATAATGTACAAAGTTCAGTTTGTCAAGTCAAAAGCAGTGGTCGGAATGCAAGTCTCATAAATATGGCATCCTAGCTTTTAAAGTGGTGGAGTTCTTCAACTATGTTTTACATAGTTACTCAGCATATCAAGCATTTGCCCAGGGAATCCAGAGTGGGACAATTTACATAAATTTACATCACCTTACCAGGCCGATGGGGCCAGTGTGCACCCATGGTGCTGCCTTAAAAATTTTTTAAATATATATCCTCCAAAGAATCAGGAGTTCAATGTGAGGCTTACTTCCTCCATCTCGTGGGCCGCATGTGCTGCTGGTGAGGAGCTGCTACCCTGGAGCAACGCCATGCAATCAGCCCCCGTGTTTCAATAGCACAAAGCCACAGCAGGGTGGCACAAGATGTCTACCTTGAAGGCATTATAATAGTGACACCTGGGCCATCATTTTAACATGGCAGCAGGAAACCAGTGGGTTGGTGGATTTGCACGAGGGGAACCCGGAGGCAAAATGAGCGCATTTAAACCTGCGATTGTATCTCGATTGTAGTCAATTACCTTTGCTTCCAGGTTTCACATCACCAAGCTGCGCAGCGGGCATACTGCACACCCAGATGACGCGATTTAAAGCCCACTATTTAAAGGGCCAGTCCAAAAGAGAAAGGAGAAATGGAGTCCAGGAAAGCAAAGGTTACTCCAAGATTTAATGATGCCTCCCTGGATGTACTGCTGGCTGCAGTGAGAGCCAGGGGGGAAGTGATGTTTCCAATGGATGGCAGGAAGAAACCTGGCTCTGTAACCAAAAATGCTTGGCTGGAGGTGGCAGAGGAGGTGAGCAGGAGGAGCATGGTGCCCAGGTCTTGGGTTCAGTGCAGGAAGCGTTTTAATGACCTATCCAGGTCAGGAAAAGTAAGTACAGTTGATGATTCACCCACACCCTGTGTTGTTCAACACCCCCTACCACCCCACCCCGTCACTCTGTGTTGGTACGTCTGACCCATCATATAACTCCTCACACTCACTTAAGTATCAGCAGCAGCAATCATCCTTCACTTTCTATGCAATTCCTCACCTCCCCATTTATTCACCCACCACTGCCACTCACCCCAATCCTGATGCAATGTGATGTATCTGTCTGATAGTCACCCTCTGATGTATCTCTTTCATGGTCAACCTCACCCAAAGCAATGCATTCATCGGGTGAATACGTCACCTTCAGTTACTCACAGGTCTGTTTTTTCTCCCCTTGTTGTAGAGGAGAGCGCAAAACGCAAGGGAGAGCAGCTGAACTGGAGGTGGCCCACCACAAATTTAATCACCGTGGAGGTGACAGATAAGGAGGAGGAGGCCATGGAAATAAGTCTGGCTGTTGCATGCTTATCCATCAGAGATGGAGAGACTGGCAACACACAGATGGCTCATGACAGAACTTTAACATCTTTCACACACAATGAATTGAATTTGTCAATGATATAACTGTGCCAGACCTCAGTATGGTCATTGGAAAGATTGTCACTTTAGCAATGAATCATTAAGATCGCTTTCTGGTGTTATCCAGGGCCTTCACGTCTTCACGAGGAATCAGCAGAAATGGAATAAAGCAATTCCTCAGAGGAGCTCATTCCTTCTGAGGGCGCACCATCACAGGACATACAGACATGCATCAGTGCTGATATCAGCACTTCGGTGAGTCCTGTTAGAGAGTTAGTGGCCTGGTGATTCACTACTCACAAATGAGCATGTGCAGACACTGGTGGCAGAGGCAGCTGGGGAGAGTCTGCGTCGGGTGGGGGGGGGGGGCACGCAGTGCTTCCCAAGCTTTGCTCAGCTGGACATAGATGCTGAACCCCGGGGGCCATCGTTGAGAGTGAGAATGTTAGAGGTGCAGATGCACCTTTGCGAGGAAATGGAAAAATTGTCATGCACACGGTCCACAATAGCAGAGAGGATGGAGGAGTCCAATTCCATCGCTAGTGTATTGGTGGCGCAGGTAAGGGCAACAATGTCTTCAATGGAGAAAGTGGCAGCCTCCATTGAGCTTCAAGCACGGCTCTTAAATGAGTCCAAGCAGACCATGACAACAGCTGTGTAGGCTCTGGATGCCAACATGTCTGCTGCCTTAAACAGACAGACAGATACTTTAGCTGTGACCTGACAATGCAGCACATCTCCTCACCAACCTGCTGGCCAGCAGAGTAGTAGGAGTGATGTTGAGCTGGGCCGGGAGAGGGATGATGGCAAAAGAGAACATGGAAGTGGGGACTCCATTCAAAGCGCTCCCACATCGCACCCGTTGCCTCCTCCTCAACCAGTACCCACAATGCTGCCTCCTCTCCCGATGGCCGAGTCTGCCCCTGCACAGGTGGAGGTGGAGCAATCTTTGGAGGGGCCCTCATGGGCTCCAAAACCCAGAGGTTGTAGGCCAAGAACATCTCAGCAGTCAGGGCAGAGATCTGAGCAACCTGCCACTACCTCTGCTGAAGCCACAGGGGATGCACTACGTACAAGCGGTAGAAAGCGAAAGGTTAAGCAATTGTAATTCACCAAGAGTATTCACAAGGGTGTTTGACGAGCTGTCATGTTGTTAATTTATATATTTTTTTATGTCACATTAAATGTAATCATTATCACCACCACTGCCACGTCTTGGCCATTATTGAACTCCTTTTGTGAATTCGCCCTTTCATGTGCTTCATCATGAATAACAAGATATGGTGCCACCCATTAGGTACGTGTTCAATGGGTGTACGCGTGGCTGAAGGACTGTTTTATGCAAAGGGGTGGGGGGATTGGTGGTGTTGTCGTTCCAGGCGGCCTGAGTATTTCAAAGTTTTCAATTTGCACATCTCATTATGAGAACCTGTTTGTGATGAGGGCTTCCCTGGAATCACGGGCAGCAATATGCGTGGCTGATCTGGCGATGAGTTCCCCATCCTCATTCTCCTCCTCCTCCAATGTACTGTGGAATAGAACCATTGCACTCCCCCATCCTGATCTAGTCAGTTTGAGGGGGTCCAAAATGTGGGTAAATTTGTCTGAGCACAAGAATTCTCAGTCTCAACAATGAAATCTCAGTCTACACACAAAGAACTCCCAGCTAAACGTTTGTCTGAGAGAACTGAGTGCAATTCTGCATTACCTCACCTTTTATTGAGATGTGTCAATCACTGGTTTAAAGGACCAAATGAGCCTCGACTGCAACTCGCCTCCGTTTCGATGGCGTGTTTCAGAAGACACGGGAGACACGTTCAGGAGTAGTTAAATCTGTTTCTGTTGCAGAATCCACAAAAAGTTAAGTACTTAAAATGTTTCAACTACCTGAATTGGCCCTGTAAATATCATCCCGGCAGCTTTAAGTGGGGACGGGACTTCCAGGTTTCTGTTGTGCACACGCATCCTAACGCTCCTGAATTAAAGCCAGAAGCAGTCCCACTCCAAAAAGCTGCTACTTTCACTTCCCACCTGTCCCCAACTTACCCATTCATGGGAGTTAAAATTCCACCCCCCCCACCCCACCCCAGTGTAATCAGAAAAAAATGATCCCTGAGTTAAAGAAGGATATATTAGGAGGGGTAATCATAAGCTTGGTCAAATGTGTGGGTTTTAAGGAGGGTCTTAAAGAAGGAGAGGGTGGTGGAGAAATGGAGCAGTTTAGGGAGGGGCCTAGGTGGCATAGATGAGGGTTTTAGCAGCAAGTGAGCTGAGCTGGGGATGGAGGTGGCCGATGTTTTGGAGGTGGAAGTAGATGGTCTTTGTGATGAAGTGGATATAGGGTCAGAAGCTCAAATTGAGGTCGAATAAGATGCCAAAGTTACGAACAGTTACGAGCAAACACTTGAGATACTACTGTAATTTCCACTGGAGTAGAAAAGGCATTTAAAAGAGTTTTAATAGACTGTATATGGAAAGTTTATTCCTCTAGTTGGGGTCATCAATTTAAATTGTCACCAAGCGAGGGAGGAGAGAGGTTAGGAGAAATTTTCTCCCTCAGAGGTTTGTTGGAGCATGAAACTTCCTGCCACACGGTAAACTGAATAAATATTAGATAAATAATACAACTAGATTCCCCACTTCATCCCTGAATGGTCCTAGCCTCTCTTTAACTATTCCTTTATTTATTAATTTATATAAGCCCTTACTATTTCCTTTTATATTATCTGCTAGCCTTTTTCTATATTCCCTTTAGCCCATTTAATCTCCCTTTTCTCCTCCCTATTGCTCTTTCTACATTCCTCGTGAATTTCTTTAGTACGGTTAAACCTAATTTTATCATGTCTCCCTTTTAAGTTTCAGTTTAATTTAATCTCTCTAGCTATCCACAGAACTATATCCCTTCGTCCACCCCTTTGCATCTGATATTAATATATCTTTTTGTACACTATCCATCTTATATTTATAGACTTCTACACAGTTCATTTGGGCTAGATCCCTTTTTATCTCAAGGAACTTTGCCTTCTTCTAGTCCAGCACCCTTATTTTTGACTCTTTGTAATCTTTTTATATTTTTACATTGACCTAATGATTTTGTGATCACTATTCCCCCCAACTGTTCTGCTCTCACATTAGATACTTGCTCCACTTCTTTTCCCTGAACAAAATCAAGCAATGCTTCTTTTCTTGTTGTATTAGAAACATACTGATCTAAAAATTTAACGGGATTGCATTCTACATAAAATTCCCACTTTGGCTACATTGATTACCTTTATTCAGTCTATCTTGGGATAGCTAAAATCACCCAATAACATTGCCTTTTGTTCTTACATATCTCTGAACTGTTTGCAAATCTCCCCTTCTATCCCATCTTCACTGTTTGATGGCCTGTAATGCACATTAAAAATTGTACTATATCCCTTCCTATTTCTTAACTGTACCATCAGGATTCTGTCATAGTGCAAACCCCTAGAACATTCTTAAATGCTAGCACTGTGAGAGAATCCTTTATTGAGACTGCCACTCCACCCCCTTTTAGCTCTCTATTTCTCCTAAAAATGTTAGAACCAGGAATATGAATTTCTCAGTTCTGTCCAAACCTAAGCCACATCTCTGTTAAAGTTATTGTATTGTAGCCCTACATGGTTATTAATGCATCCACGTGCATAGCACTGAATCCTGAATCTTACTTTACAGCCTTACTTGCCACAAACTACATGAAAACGTTACATAGAATTTCATAGGATGTACAGCTCAGAAACAGGCCATTTGTCCCAATTGGTCAATGACGGTGCTTATGCTCCGCATGAGCCTCCTCCATCCGTACTTCATCTAATCCTATTAGCATATCCTTCTATTCCTTTCTCTCTCATGTGTTTATCTAGCTTCCCCTTACATACATCTATGCTAGTCACCTCAACTACTGTTTGTGGTAGCGAGTTCCACATTTTAAGCACTCTCTGGGTAAAGAAGTTTCTCCTGAATTCCCCATTGGATTTATTAGTGACTATCTTATATTTATTGTCCCTAGTTCTGGTCTCCCCCGCAAGTGGAAACATCTTCTCCATGTCTACCCCATCAAACCCTTTCATAATGTTAAAGACTTCTATCAGGTCATCCCTCAGTCTTCTCTTTTCTAGAAAAAAGAGCCCCAGCTTGCTCAATGATAGATATAACTTCAGTTCTGGTATCATCCTAGCAAATCTTTTTTGCACCTTCTCCAGTGCCTCTATATCCTTTTTATAATATGGATTTGAGAACTGTTCACAGTACTCCAAGTGTGGTCTAACCAAGGTTCGATAAAAGTTTAACATAACTTCTCTGCTTTTCAATTCTACCCCTCTAGAAATGAACCCCAGTGCTGGTTTTGCAATTTTTATGGCCTTATTAACCTGCATCACTACAGTGGAGCAAGTGTCAGTGGGAGAGCATTTAGGGAGCAGCGATCATAGTATCATAAGGTATAGAATAGCGATGGAAAAGGACACGGAACACTCAAAAGTAAAAATATTCAATTGGAGGAGGGCTAATTTCAATGGGATGAGAACAGGTAAATTGGAATCAAAGATTGGCAGGCAAAACTGTGATTGAACAGTGGGCGGCCTTTAAAGAGGACATAGTTCGGGTACAGTCTAGGCACATTCCCACGGGGCAACTAAAACCAGAGCTCCCAGGATGACAAAAGAGATAGTGCGTAAGATGAAATGGAAAAAAGCGGCGTATGACAGATGTCAGGTTGATAACAGATGTGAGAACCAGGCAGAATATAGAAAGCTCAGGGGGGTATGTGAAAAAGGAAATAAGAGGGACAAAGAGAGAGTATGAGAATAGACTGGCGGCCAACATAAAAGGGAATCCAAAAGTCTTCTACAGGCATGTAAACAGTAAACAGGTAGTAAGAGGAGGGGTGGGGCCGATTAGGGACCATAAAGGAGATCTACGCATGGAGGCAGAGGGGATGGCTGAGGTACTAAATGAATATTTTGCATCTGCCTTTACCAAGGAAGAAGATGTTGCCACAGTCTCAATAAAGGAAGATATAGTTGAGATACTGGATGGGCTAAAAATTGATAAAGAAGAGGTACTTGAAAGGCTAGCTGTACTTACAGTAGTTAAGTCACCCGGTCCGGATGGGATGCATCCTACGTTGCTGAGGGTAGTAAGGGTAGAAATTGCAGAAGTACTGGCCATAATCTTTCAAACATCCGTAGATACGGGGGTGGTGCCAGAGGACTGGAGAATTGCAAATGTTACAACCTTGTTCAAAAAGGGAGTAAGGATAAACCCAGCAACTATAGGCCAGTCAGTTTAACTTCAGTGTTGGGAAAACTTTTAGAAACGATAATCTGGGACAGAATTAACAGTCACTTGGATGAAGGTGGATTGATTAGGGAAAGCCAGAATGGATTTGTTAAAGGCAAATCGTGTTTAACTAACCTGATAGATTTTTTGATGAGGTAACAGAGAGGGTAGATGAGGGAAATGCAGTTGCTGTGGTGTATATGGATTTTCAAAAGGCGTTTGATAAAGTGCTGCACGATAGGCTTATCATCAAGATTGCGGCCCATGGAATAAAGGGGGCAGTAGCAACATGGATACAGAATTGGCTAAGGGACAGGAAACAGAGAGTAGTGATGAATGGTTGTTTTTCAGACTGGAGGGAGGTGTACAGTGGTGTTCCCCAGGGGTCAGTGCTGGGACCACTGTTTTTCTTGATATATATTAATGAATTGGACTTAGGTGTACAGGGTACAATTTCCAAATTTGCAGATGACACAAAACTTGTAAGGGTACTAAACAGTGAGGAGGATAGTGATAGACTTCAAGAGGATATAGACAGGCTGGTGGCATGGGCAGACACATGGCAGATGAAATTTAACGCAGAAAAATGTGAAGTGATACATTTCGGTAGGAAGAACGAGGACAGGCATTATAAACTAGAGGGCACAACTCTAAAAGGGGTACAGGAACAGAGAGATCTGGGGGTATATGTGCACACATCATTGAAGGTGGCAGGGTAGGTTGAGAAAGTGGTTAAAAAAGCATACAGGATCTTGGGCTTTATAAATAGAGGCATAGAGTACAAAAGTATGGAGGTCATGATGTACCTTTATAAAACACTGGTTCAGCCACAACTGGAGTATTGTGTCCAGTTCTGGGCACCGCACTTCAGGAAAGATGTGAAGGCCTTAGAGACGGTGCAGAAGAGATTTACTAGAATGATTTCAGGGATGAGGGACTTTTAGTTACATGGATAGACTGGAGAAGCTGGAGTTGTTCTCCTTGGAACAGAGATGTTTTGCGAGGAGATTTGATAGAGGTATTCAAAATCATGAAGGGTCTAGACAGAGTAGATAGAGAGAAACTGTTCCCATTGGCGGAAGGCTCAAGGACCAGAGGACATAGATTTAAGGTGATTGGCAAAAGAACCAAAGGTGACATGAGGAAAAACTTTTTTACACAGCGAGTGGTTGGGATCTGTAATGCACTGCCCAAGGGAGTGATGGAGGCAGATTCAATCATGGCCTTCAAATGAGAACTGGATAAGTACTTGAAAGGAAAAATTTGCAGGGCTATGGGGAAAGGGCTGGGTAGTGGAACTAGCTGGATTGCTCTTGCATAGAGTTAGCGTGGAATCGATGGGCTGAATGGCCTCCTTCAGTGCTGTAACCTTTCTATGATTCTATGTTTCTATGATTTAGTGATTTGTGTATCTGTACCCTGAGATCCCTCTCCTGCTCTACTCCATTTAGACTCTTAATTATCCAAGCAGTATGTAACCCCCTTATTCTTCCTACCAAAATGAAATACTTCAAACTTATCTATATTGAAATTCATTTGCCAATACACACCCATTCTGCAAGTTTATTAATTAACCGTATTTTGTCACAGTACTCCTTGGTATTAACTATACTCCCCAATTTGGTGTCGTCCGCAATTTTGAAATTATACTTCTGATTCCAGAGTCCAAATTGTTTATGTAAATGGTGAACACCAGTGGTCACAGCACCAATCCTTATGGAACCCCATTTCCCACCTTTTGCCAGTCTGAGTAACTACCTTTAAACCCTACTCTCTGTTTTCTGTTTTGTAGCCAACTTGCTATCCATTCTGCTAATTGGCCCCTGACTCCACATGCTCTGAGTTTAGTCATGAGTCTACTATGTGGTACCTTATCAAAGGTTTTTTGAAAGTACAAATATATTACATCTGCTATATTGCCCTTGTCTACCCTTTCTGTTACTTCATCAAAGAATTCAATAAGGTCAAGCATAACCTTCCCTTTTGAAATCCGTGCTGACTGTTCTTTATTATACTTTTGGGTTTCTAGATATTTTTCTATTACATCTTTGAGTAAAGATTCCTTTATCTTTCCTACCGTCGAAGTTAAACTAAATGGTCTATAGTTCCCTGGACTGGTTCGAGCTCCCTTTTTATATATAACATTAGCTGTCCACCAGTCCTCTGGCACTATTCCCTTTTCTAATGAATTTATATATATATATATATATATATATGTAATAGTGCCTCTGCTATTTCTTCCCTAACTTCTTTTAATATGTGCAGATGCAATCCATCCGGACCTGGGGTTTTATCCTTTCTAAGTTTGATTAGTTTATCAATTATCTCCCCCCTTTCAATCTTAAATGTCTTTATATCTTTTTTGATCTCTTCTGCTAATGTCATGCCTAACATATTAGTTTCCCTGGTAAATACTGAAGCAAAGTAATTATTTAACATTTCTGCCATTTCGCTGTCATTACCTGTGAGTTTATCATGTGTATGCCTTAGTGACCCTATCCCTATCCTGATTTTTCTTTTATTATTTATATGTCTGTAGACTATTTTACTATTGTTTTTATACTCCTTTAATTTCATAGTCTCTCTTTGCCTTCCTAATTGTTTTTTTAAATTTCTTTCCTAGCCTTTTCATAGTCCCTTTTGTCTTCCTCTCCTTTGTTGTCTATGTACTTAGTGTATGCCTTTTTCTTTAGTTTCAATTTTGCCCTTATTTCTTTATTCATCCATGGTGCATCATTACTGGCTAGTTTGTTCTTGCTTTTTAGTGGGATCTATTTCTCCTGGACTCCTATTGGTCACCGTTTTAAATGTTTCCCACTGCTGTTCTATTTCTTTGTTTATCAGTAAATTTTTCCAGTTTATTTTCCCTAGTTCCATTCTCATCCCCTGAAAATCAGCTTTTTTTCCCAATTTAATACTTTGATCTTTGTCTTACTTATGTCCTTCTCAATCTTTATCTTAAACCTTATTATGTTGTGATTGCTATTGCCTAGATGATCCCCAATGCTTACTTCTCTTATCTGTTCTGGTTCATTTCCCATGACTAGATCTGGCAGTGCTTCCTCTCTTATTGGGCTTTTTACATACTGGGTAAGAAAGGAGTCCTGCACACATTGTAAATACTCCATTCCTTGTACCCCTTTACTTACCTCTTCTTGCCTGTTTATTTGGGGGTAGTTAAAATCTCCCATGATTATTATTCTATGTCCTTTACTCATTTCACATATTTGCTTACATATTTCTTCCTCCACCGCCTTCCCATTATTAGGTGATCTATAGTATATCCCTTTTAGCATGATCAATCCCTTCTTATCTTTTATTTCAATCCATATGGATTCTGCTTCTATCCTTCTATTAGTAATGTCCTTTTTTCATACTGCCATTCTGTTATCTCTAATTAGTACAACTACTCCACCCCACCTTCTTCCTTACCAATCCTTTCTGATTATGTTATAGCCTGCAATATTTAGTTCCCTTCCTGTTTTTTATGTATCTACATTTCAATTATTCCTATTTCACTTGGTTCCTCACTTTGGATTATTGCTTGCAGTTCCCCCATTATATTTTGGAAGCTGTGCGCATTGTTGTACTGACAGTTTAATTCATCTTTAATGTTGTTCCTTTTACTTTATTTTTAATAGTCCTTTTATACTTCTGTTTTCTAACTGTATTTGTTCCTTGGCCATTTATGTTATCTTTATTCCTTACTCTGATCTGACCTTTACACTCATCTCCTGTTTCTTTTATTTTTAACCTTTTGTTATTGCTACCAGAACCCTTCCCTCCATCTTGCTAGTTTAATGCTGTATACACCACCCTATTTATCCTTTCTACTCGGACTCTGGTTCTATTTCGTTCAGGTGGAGCCCATCTCAGCGGTACAGCTCCTTCCTGTCCCAGTACTGGTGCCAGTGCCCCATGAAATGGAACCCCTCTTTCCCATACCACTCTTTCAGACACGCATTCACCTTTCCATTCTACCTATCCCTGTGCCAATTAGCATGTGGCTCGGGCAGTAAACCTGAGATTACCACCCATAATGACCTACTTTTTAATTTAGTTCCTATCTACTGATATTCCCTTAGCAGGACCTCCTCCTCGTTCTTCCTTACGTCATTGGTGCTGACATGAACCACGACAGCTGGATCCTCCCCCTTCCTTTCCAAGTTCCTCTCCAGTTGCTCCGAGATGTCCTTTACACCAGTTAGGCAACACACCCTCCTTGGACTCTTGGTCGCGACTGCAGAGGACCCCCTCATTATAGAATCCCCTATGACTACAACCTTTCTATTCTGATCATCCCCCCAACCCCTTGGACTACCTCATGCTCTATGGTGCCATGGTTAGTGTTCTGGGCATCCTCCCCGCAACCTTCATCTTTATCCTCACAGGTATCAAGTACCTAGTACCTGTTGGACAGGACCAGTGTCTGTGGGACCTCCTTCTCTACCTCCCCCTCCCTTACATGTCAGTGTCTCTAACTCACACTCCAGCTCAAAGACTCATAGCCGGAGTGTCTCAAGCCAGAATCATTTACTGCAGATACGGCAATCCGGGACAGTCTCACTGCCCACAAACTCCCACATAGTACAGTCCTGACACACAGCCCGTACTGCCATTTCTAGTTTTTATTTATTTAATCAGTAGTTTATTTCTAGGACTAATAGAATCACTTGAGATCTAGATTATATTTAGTGAATGGATTTAGCTTGATTGCAAAACAATTAGTAATTACTTAGTTTAAAAAAAGGTATGTATTTTATGTATTTTTTACTAAGTTTTAAAAGTTGATAGATTAGTTTATAGTCCCTTGGTATAAATCACTTAGTACCTCCTTCCCCTTCTGCACCTAATTCCCAAACACACCAAATTCCCAGTTGAAAGTCCTCACTCCATTAACAATTCAATTCGTTAGAGGATCACTCTCTGTCTTTACCAATCTCTGTGCTCAAACGTTAATAAACATGCAGAATGGGGTGTAAATAACAAATGAATTTCAAAAGTGTGAGGTGGTGCATTTTGGTGGGAGGAATAAGGAGGCCACATACACATTGGAAAAGAAGAATCTAAGTGGGGTAGAGGAGCAAAGGGATCTAGAGGTGCAGATACACAAATCACTAAAAGTAGCAATGAAGGTTAACAAGGCCATAAAAAATGCTAACAAACCATTGGGGTTCATTTCGAGTGGAATAGAATTGAAAAGCAGAGAAGTTATGTTAAACTTATATAGAATCTTGGTTAGACCACACTGTGCACGGTTCTGGTCTCCATATTACAAAAAGGATATAGAGGCACTGGAAAAGGTGCAAAAAGGATTTACAAGGATAATATAAAAATTGAGAGGTTATACCTATCAGGAATGACTCAACAGGTTGGGGCTCTTTTTTTCCAGAAAAGAGACGACTGAGGGGTGACTTAATAGAGGTTTTTAAAATTATTTGAAAGGGTAAACGTAAAGAAGATATTTCCACTCGCAGGGGACTTCAAAACAAGGGGTCATAAATATAAGCTAGTCACTAATAAATCCAATAAGCAATTCAGGAGAAACTTCTTCATCATAGAATCATTGAATCATAGAATGGTTGCAGCACAGAAGGAGGCCATTCAGCAAATCCAGCCCATGCCAGCTCTTTGTAAGAGCAATCCAATTAGTCTTATAACCCATTCTTTCCCCTTGGCCTTGCAATTTTTTCTCTTCAAGTATTTATCCAATTCCTTTTTGAAAGCCACGATTGAATCTGCTTCCACCACCATTTTAGGAAGTGCATTCCAGATCATAACTACTCGCTGCATAAAAAAGTTTTTCCAACTTTGGTTCTTTTGCCAATCACTTTAAATCTGTGTCCTCTGACTCTCAACCCTTCCGCCAATGGGAACAGTTTCTCTTTATTTACTTTATCTAAACCCTTTGTGATTTTGAACACCTATATCAAATCTCCCCTTAACCTTCTCCGCTCTAAGGAGAACAAGCCCAGCTTCTCCAGTCTATCCACATAACTAAAGTCCCTCATCCCTGGAACCATTCTAGTAAATCTCTTCTGCGCCCCCTCTAAGGCCTTCACATTTTTCCTAAAGTGTGGTGCCCAAAATTGGACACAATACTCCAGTTGTGGCTGAACCAGTGTTTTATAAAGGTTCAACATAACTTCTTCGCCTTTGTACTCTATGCCTCTATTTATAAAACCCAGGATTCCGTATGCTTTTTTAACCGCTTTCTCAACCTGTCCTGCTACCTTCAAAGATTTATGTACATATACCCCCAAGTCCCTCTGTTCCTGCACCCCTTTAGAATTGTACCATTTAGTTTATATTGCCTCTCCTCGTTCTTCTTGCCAAAACGTATCACTTTACACTTCTCCGCATTAAATTTCATCTGCCATGTGTTCGCCCAGTCCACCAGCCTGTCTATGCCCTCTTGAAGTCCATTACTATCCTCCTCACTGTTTACTACACTTCCAAGTTTTGTGTCATCTGCAAATTTGGAAATTGTGCCCTGTACACCCAAGTTCAAATCATTAATATATATCAAAAAAAGCAGTGGTCCTAGTACCGACCCCTGGGGAACACCACTGTATACTTCCCTCCAGTCTGAAAAACAACTGTTTACCACTACTCTCTGTTTCCTGTCACTTAGCCAATTTTGTATCCATGCTGCCACTGCCCCTTTCAATCCTTGGGCTTCAATTTTACTGACAAGCCTATTATGTGGCACTTTATCAAATGCCTTTTGAAAGTCCATATACACATGAACCGCATCAACCCTCTCTGTTACTGCATCAAAATGCTCAATCAAGTTAGTTAAACACATTTTGCCTTCAACAAATCCGTGCTGGCATTCCTTTATTAATCCATACTCTTCCAAATGACTATTAATTTTGTCCTGGATTATTGTTTCTAAAAGCTTCCTCATCACCAAGGTTAAACTGACTGGCCTGTAGTTGCTGGGTTTATCCTTACACCCTTTTTTGAACAAGGGCGTAATATTTGCAGTTCTCCAGTCCTCTGGCAGCACCCCTGTATCTATGGATGTTTGGAAGATTATGGCCAGTACCTCCGCAATTTCCACCCTTACTTCCTTCAGCAACCTAGGATACATCACATCCGGACTGGGTGACTTATCTACTTTAAGTACAGCCAGCCTTTCTAGTGTCTCCTCTTTATCAATTTTTAGCCCATCCAGTATCTCAACTACTTCCTCTTTTACTGTGACTTTGGCAGCATCTTCTTCCTTGGTAAAGACCGATAAAAAGTATTCATTTAGTTTCTCAGCCATGCCCTCTGCCTCCATGCGTACATCTCCTTTTTGGTCCCTAATCGGCTCCACCCCTCCCCTTACTACCTGTTTATATTTATATGCCTATAGAAGACTTTTGGATTCCCTTTTATTTTGGCCGCCATTCTATTCTCATACTCTCTCTTTGCCCCTCTTATTTTCTTTTTCACTTCTGCTCTGTACTTTCTATATTCAGCCTGGTTCTCACTTGTATCTGTTGCACGCCCCCTTTTTCTGCTTCATCTTACTCTCTATCTTTTTCATCATCCAGGGAGCTCTGGCTTTGGTTGCCCTACCTTTCACCCTAGACTGTACCCAAACCATTTCCTCTTTAAAGGCCACCCATTGTTCAATTACAGTTTTGCCTGCCAATCTTTGATTCCAATTTACCTGGGCCAGATCCGTTCTCAATCCATTGAAATTGGCCCTCCTCCAATTAAGTATTTTTACTCTAGATTACTCATTGCCCTTTTCCATAACTAATCTAAACCTTATGATACTATGATCACTGTTCTCCAAATGATTCCCCACTGACACTTGCTCCACTTGACCCACCTCATTCCCCACAACCAGATCCAGCAATGCCTCCTTCCTCGTTGGGCCTGAAATATAGTTATCAAGAAAGTTATCCTGAACACACATCAGAAATTACTCTCCCTCTTTGCCTTTTACACTATTACGATCCCAGTCAATATTAGGATTGTTGAAGTCCCCCATTATCACTATTCTATAGTTCTTGCACCTCCCTGTAATTTCCCTGCAAATTTGCTCCTCTATATCCTTCCCACTAATTGGTGGCCTATAGAATACACCCAGTAGTGTAATGGCACCTCTATTGATTCTTAACTCTAACCAAATAGATTCTGTCCTTGAACCCTCAAGGACATCCTCTCTCTCCAGTATTGCAATGTTCTCCTTAATCAATACTGCCATGCACCAACCCCTCCACCCCCACCCCACTCCTTTTTTTCCTTCCCTATCTTTCCTGAACTCCTTGTATCCAGCAATATTTAGTACCCAATCTTGCCATTTTTTTGAGCCAGGTCTCCGTTATCATGACTACATCATATTTCCATGTGGCTATTTGCGCCTGCAGCTCACCAACCTTATTTCCCACGCTTTGTGATTTACACACATGCACTCCAAACCTATCTTAGACTTTCTCTTATTCCCTCATAGTCTGATCCCACCTAATACTGTACTATTTCTTACTCTAGTGCTATCTGTCTCTCCCAATCCTTTGTGCACCTTGTTTCTCCTTTCTAATGCTACATCCTGGTGCCCAGCTTCCTGTCAAATTTGTTTAAACCCTCCCCCTCATCACCAGTGAGCCTCCTCGCGAGGACATTGGTCCCAGCTCTGTTGAGGTGCAACCCTTCCATCTTGAACAGGTCCCTCCTGCCCCAGAACTGGTCCCAATGCCCCAAGAATCTGAAGCACTCCCTCTTGCACCATGTCTCTAGCCACACATTAACCTGCCTTTTCTTCCTATTACTGTACTGACTTGTGTGTTAAAAATAAAAACTCCATGAGAAGAGTGTTCCAACTGTGGCTAACTAAAGTAGTTAAGGAGAGTATGAAATTGAAAGTAGAGTCCTATAATGTTGCCAAGAAGAGTAATAAGCCTGGGGATTGGGAGAGTTTTAGAAACCAACAAAGGACGACCAAAAAATTGATAACAAGGGAGAAAATAGAATAAGAAAGTAAAATACCAAGAAATATAAAAATGGATTGCAAGAGCTTCTACAAGTATATAAAAAGGAGGAGAGTAGCAAAAGTAAATGTTGGTCCCTTAGAGACTGAGATAGGAGAAATTATAATGGGGAATCAGGAAATGGCAGATGCGTTAAACAAATAATTTGTATTTGTCTTCACAGTAGAAGACACAGAAAGCATCTCAAAAATAGTGGGGAACCAAGGGGTAAATAAGAGTGAGGAACTTAAAATAATTAATATCACTGGAGAAAAAGTACTGGACAAACTAATGGGACTAAAAGCCAACAAATCACCTGGACCTGATGGCCTACATCCAAGGATTCTAAAAGAGGTGGCTGCAGTGGATGCATTGGTTGAGATCTTCCAAAATTCTCTAGATTCTGGAATGGTCCCAGTGATTGGAAGGTAGCAAATGTGACCCCGCTATTCAAGAAGGAAGAGAGAGAGAGAAAACAGGGAACTACAGGCCAGTTAGTCTGTTTTCGGTCATTGGGAAAATGCTGGAATCCATTATTAACAAAGTGGTAACAGGGCACTTAGAAAATCATCACATGATTAGGCAGAGTCAACATGGTTTTATGAAAGGGAAATCGTGTTTGACAAATTCATTACAGTTTTTTGAGGATGTAACAAGCAGGGTAGATAAAGGGGAACCAGTTGATGTAGTACATTTGGATTTTCAAAAGGCATTTGATAAGGTGCCACATTAAAGGTTACACAAGGTATGGGCTCATGGGGTTAGGGATAATATATTAGCATGGATAGAGGATTGGTTAAAGGTCAGAAAACAGAGAGTAGGGATAAACGTGTCATTTTCAGGTTGGCAGGATATAACTAATGCGGTGTCGCAAGGATCAGTGCTTGGGCCTCAGCTATTTACAATCTATATTAATGGCTTAGATGAAGGGACCGAGTGTAATGTATCCAAGTTTGCTGACGATACAAAGCTAGATGGGAAAGTAAGCTGTGAGGAGGTCACAAAGTGTCTGCAAAGGGATATAGATAATCAATGGATATCCACAACCAATGGACCAGATCAAAGCTCTGCAGTCCTGCCACATCCATTTGTGAATGTTGGTGGACAATTAAACATCCAATGGGAGGAGGAGGCTCTGTAAACATCCCCATCCTCAATGATGGCAGAGTCCAGCATATGAGTGCAAAAGACAAGACTGAAGCGTTTGCAACCATCTTCAGCCAGAAGTGCCGAGTGGATGATCCATCTCGGCCTCCTCCCGATATCCCCACCATCACAGAAGCCAGTCTTCAGCCAATTCAATTCACTCCACGTGATATCAAGAAATGGCTGAGTGCACTGGATACAGCAAAGGCTATGGGCCCCGACAACATCCCGGCTGTAGTGCTGAAGACTTGTGCTCCAGAACTAGCTGCGTTTCTAGCCAAGATGTTCCAGTACAGCTACAACACTGGCATCTACCCGACAATGTGGAAAATTGCCCAGGTATGTCCTGCTCACAAAAAGCAGGACAAATCCAATCCGGCCAATTACTGCCCCATCAGTCCACTCTCAATCATCAGCAAAGTGATGGAAGCTGTCGTCGACAGTGCTATCAAGCGGCACTTACTCACCAATAACCTGCTCACCGATGCTCAGTTTGGGTTCCGCCAGGACCACTCGGCTCCAGACCTCATTACAGCCTTGGTCCAAACATGGACAAAAGAGCTGAATTCCAGAGGTGAGGTGAGAGTGACTGCCCTTGACATCAAGGCAACATTTGACCGAGTGTGGCACCAAGGAGCCCTAGTAAAATTGAAGTCAATGGGAATCAGGGGGAAAACTGTCCAGTGGCTGGAGTCATACCTAGCACAAAGGAAGATGGTAGTGGTTGTTGGAGGCCAATCATCTCAGCCCCAGGACATTGCTGCAGGAGTTCCTCAAGGCTATGTCCCAGGCCCAACCATCTTCAGCTGCTTCATCAATGACCTTCCCTCCATCATAAGGTCAGAAATGGGGATGTTCGCTGATGACTGCACAGTGTTCAGTTCCATTCGCAACCCCTCAGATAATGAAGCAGTCCAAGCCCGCATGCAGCAAGACCTGGACAACATCCAGGCTTGGGCTGATGAGTGGCAAGTAACATTCGCGCCAGATAAGTGCCAGGCAATGACCATCTCCAACAAGAGAGAGTCTAACCACCTCCCCTTGACATTCAACGGCATTACCATCGCCGAATCCCCCACCATCAACATCCTGGGGGTCACCACTGACCAGAAACTTAACTGGACCAGCCATATAAATACTGTGGCTACGAGAGCAGGTCAGAGGCTGGGTATTCTGCGGCGAGTGACTCACCTCCTGACTCCCCAAAGCCTTTCCACCATCTACAAGGCACAAGTCAGGAGTGTGATGGAATACTCTCCACTTGCCTGGATGAGTGCAGCTCCAACAACACTTAAGAAGCTCAACACCATCCAGGACAAAGCAGCCCGCTTGATTGGCACCCCATCCACCACCCTAAACATTCACTCCCTTCACCACCGGCGCACAGTGGCTGCAGTGTGTACCATCCACAGGATGCACTGCAGCAACTCGCCAAGGCTTCTTCGACAGCACCTCCCACACCCGCAACCTCTACCACCTAGAAGGACAAGGGCAGCAGGCACATGGGAACAACACCACCTGCACGTTCCCCTCCAAGTCACAGACCATCCCGACTTGGAAATATATCGCTGTTCATTCATCGTCGCTGGATCAAAATCCTGGAACTCCCTTCCTAACAGCACTGTGGTAGAACCTTCACCACACGGACTGCAGCGGTTCAAGAAGGCACCACCTTCTCAAGGGCAATTCGGGATGTGCAATAAATGCTGGCCTCGCCAGCGAGGCCCACATCCCATGAACGAATAAAAAAAAACACAGGTTAAGTGAGTGGGCAAGAAGGTGGCAGATGGAGTATAATGTGGGAAAATGTGAAGTTATTCACTTTGGGAAAAAGAATAGAAAAACAGAATATTTTTTAGATGGTGAGAAAATATTAAATGTTGGTGTTAAGAGAGACTTGAGTGTCCTCGTACAAGAAACACAAAAAGTTTATATGCAGGTACAGCAAGCAATTAGGAAAGCAAATGGCATGTTGGCCTTTATTGAAAGGGGGTTGGAGTACAAGAGTAAGGAAGTCTTACTACAGTTGTACAGAGGTTTGGTGAGACCTCACCTGGAGTACTGTATACAGTTTTGGTCTCCTTATCTAAGGAAGGATATACTTGCCTTAGAGACGGTGCAACAAAGGTTCACCAGATTAATTCCTAGGATGAGAGGGTTGTCCTATGAGGAGAGGTTGAGTAGAATGGGCCTATACGCTCTGGACTTTAAAAGAATGAGAGGTGATCTCATTGAAACATATAAGATTCTGAGGGGGCTTGTCAGGGTGGATGCTGAGAGGTTGTTTCCCCTGGCTAGAGAGTCTAGAACTAGAGGGCATAATCGTAGGATACAGGGTCGGCCATTCAAGATTGAGATGAGGAGGAATTACCTCATGCTTTCCGTTATTAGCCGAGGTATAGAGTACAAAAGCAGGGATGTAATGATGGAACTGTATAAAACGCTGGTAAGGCCACAGCTGGAGTATTGTGCGCAGTTCTGTTCACCACATTACAGGAAAGACGTAATTGCTCTGGAGAGAGTGCAGAGAAGATTTACAAAAATGTTGCCAGGGCTTGAAAATTGCAGCTACGAGGAGAGATTGGACAGGCTGGGGTTGTTTTCCTTGGAGCAGAGGAGGCTATGGGGAGATTTGATTGAGGTGTACAAAATTATGAGGGGCCTAGATAGAGTAGACAGGGAGTACCTGTTTCCCCTAGCGGAGAGTTCAAGAACTAGATGACATAGATTTAAGCTGATTGGCGGAAGGATTAGAGGGGACATAAGGAAAAACTTTTTTACCCAGAGGGTGGTGGGTATATGGAATTCGCTGCCCGAATTGGTGATAGAGGCAGGGACCCTCAACTCTTTTAAAAAGTACCTGGACCTGCACCTAAAGTGCTGTAAGCTGTACGGCTACAGACTGAGTGCTGGAAGGTGGGATTAGAATGGGCACCTGGTTGTTCTTCGAGCCGGCGCGGACACGATGGGCCGAATGGCCCCCTTCTGTGCTGTATCTTTTCTATGTTTCTCTGGTTCTATGGTTGTGAATCTTTGGAATTCTCTGCCCTAGAAGGCTGTGGATGCTGAGTCATTGAGTATATTCAAGGCTGAGATGGATAGATTTTTGGACTCTAGGGGAATCAAGGGATATGGGGATCAGGTGGGAAAGTGGAGTTGAGGTCGAAGATCAGCCATGATCTGACTGAATGGCGGAGCAGGCTCGAGGGGCCGTATGGCCTACTCCTGCTCCTATTTCTTATGTTCTTATGTTCTTATAGGGTTAAATGAAGTATGATGGGAGGAGGCTCATGTGGAGCATAAACACTGTCTTAGACCAGCTGGCTGAATGGCCTGTTTCTGTGTTGTAATTTCTATGTAATCTATGTGAGGCTTGAGAAATTATCAAAGGTCATTTTTGCCTGTCGTGTTCTTCACAACTACGCCATTAGAAGAGGGGAATCCATGCAGCTAGAAGGCCTGTAAAGCAAGCTTGCACCCTCACCTGCAGAGAAGGAAGAAGAGAATAAAGTGAAAGAGAAGGAAGAAGTGGTTATGTATGGCCTAGATGACTGGTGCATCAAGGACTGGGGCCAGTTCAAAGTAGCCCTGTTTGGATTTAATACTACTCATTTATCTGTTTATTTTTTAACAAATATGATTAATACTTTATAACCTAAGCTATCATCTGGTAAAGTATTTATTTTTGCTGCTGCTGAAGATAAGGAAACTATGTTAAGGTGTGTGGTGTATCCAATAAGCCAGAATCTCAGGGGTCTCTCTTCAACCCCTATGCTCATTACATTTACATAGATAATGAGCAGGTAAAGGCACAGTCCGACTCATGGTAGTGGGGCTTGTTTATGGAAATGGTCTGTGGCATGCACCTGAGGAAAAATATCTTAGGGCAGGGCATACTGGAACATTGTGCACTGCCCGTGATTTTCTGCCCATTGATTTCAATAAACACACATCCATGATTTTCAAATATGTGCTTCAGTATCATCTGGTAATGTTTGATAACCTGGCTGATGAAATAAGCCCAGAACATTGGACTCATTTAAGAAACAGCTAGATACTGTAATGGGGACATGCTGGGATTGATATCCTAGGAAGGTGTAGCCAAATTAGCTGAAAGGCTTTCTTCATCCAAACCTGATTTGCGATTTTGCACAATCTTTCTTCATCACCAAATTAATTACAAGTTTCCTTCTCAATGTTTGTATTTCTTCATTGGCATTATTTTCCTGATAAGTTTAATGTTAATCATCCTAATTAAAAGCAAGGATGTTTTCCAATGACTAACATTGGAAAAAGACACGCTAAATGCCATCCAAACACTATAAAACAACATGCCATACACTCAGAAGAAAAGAAAGTCCTGCACAATCACTGCTCAATTTGAAAAATTAAATCAGCAAAGGCTGCCAAACCTACTTACATAATATAAGATTGATAACCATTATAGGCAATGGTTTCAGTGAAGCATAAATGAAGTACAGGAGGTCGGAGAGAGACTCTGCCTCTGATAACTGTTGCTTAGGGCTTTAGTTTGCGATTTCTCCAGGGTCAAATAATACTAGGCGTTAGTTAAAGCAACTGGAATGACTGGATAATGATGGATGGATATACTGATGCAGTTATAAATTAAGCCTAATTGACTCCTTTAGTGTATAAGATTGCATTTAATTCTAATTATAGCAGGTTAATGGATTTTATTTTCAAAATATTTTTCAACAGTCAGATGTATTGGCTCTTGTCGTGAAAACTTTCAAGCAATGAGGTTTTGGGTTTCCTTAAAACAAAATGATTCATGTATAAGTCTGCTTTCATGTTGTGTGAGAATGTAGAAAATGTGCCAGCATTAGCAGAAAAATGAATGTTCAATAAAAGGGCGCAGATACAGTAACTCGCCAGGGTACTTTGATACAACATCATCTTAAAAGGCCTCAGAAGACAGACAAGTCATGCCAAATCAGTAATAACATTTCAGTGGAGACTTTAATTCCATATCACAATTGCCTAAATGGTTTCAAATGTCAGTTAATGAGCAAATAAATTGGCTTTCATCAAAACCAGATTCTGCAGGAATGCATTTGTACCTAGTTAAATAAGCAAGGCCGGGGACATGGAGGCACTCACATAGTCCTTGTGATGTTTTAAATGGAATTGTTTGTTAATATTTTTTTTCCCATAATGTTTAATGGTGTAAACCTACATTTTAAATTCTCACATTAATTTCAACATTATTTGCTATGACCTCAGATACATTTTCTTAATTCAAAACTCAGGCTATTCAACATTTTAATGAAAATGCTTAACAATAGTAACTTACCGGAAGTTGTGGAATGATCAACCTTTTAATTGCACTGCATTGTATTTATTATTACACAAGGAATCAATTGCTGATCTGACCTTTCATTTTAAGCATGGTTTTTCTTACCATCTGACTGGATTTTCAAACCTAGGTATCAAAGCATTTGATTTTCTGTCATTTCTCTCAAGGTTTGTAATTTCCTACGAGATGTGCATCTTCTTTTTCCACCATTTTCTTCCCTCACAAGCTGTTCCCTTTTGCATCTAAGAGGGCAGGGGTGCAGCTATTCCTGGGCTTCCACCAGTGCCGCTCTTGGCTGGCTGCCAGGAGACATGTAATAGGGTTGGTTGGAGCTACTCTGGTCTCTGTCCACTGCCTTTCTGCGCCGTGCAGCTGAGATTGGGAAGTCAAGGGAATAGGGATCAAAAAGATTTCCTTTCACTCAATGCTGCCACAGTGTAATCCCAATGTACAATATCACTGTTCCAACAAAAAAGGTCACATTTATTTAATACTTTTTGTTCTAATATATTTTGCTAGAAGAATAGAACAGTTGTCAACTTTCTCATTATCGAGCACTCTCAAGTTGAGAACGGGTTTGATTCAGGGTGTAGCTCTATCGATTTTTGGCCCAATAATGTGCCTGAATGTGGAGAGTATCTCTCAAATCATTAACACTATCATTGATCAGTGCTTGCCCACAGAGTTTCTCCATGGTCTCAGATAATGTTTTCTACGTGTAGCTTTTACTTATCATTATTTTTCGTTTTCCCCGTGGAGTGCTGCAAATGTCCTTTTGCAGGTGCACAGTGAGAAAGATTTGAGATCAGTGGGAATATTTTGAAGACTTGGAAAGAAACATTAAAATCAGCCAGATTGGCTGCCAATGAACAGAGATCCCTGTGCTATAGAGTGGACATGCTCCAAAGGGATCGCCTGCCTTATGTCACACTGATATGCCCAGTCTATTCACTGATGCTGAAAATTGATGTTTTCAGGATTCTCAAAGGAAGTCTTGGAAATGAAGGAAATTTAAAGCCAAGCAGAACTACTTTCCGACACAGCTGTCTTCCTTTTTAAAGCGTTTCAACTTATTCAAAGCTCAGCCGCTCATATCAGTTAAAACTGCCTGGGAGATTTACCCGCTGACCTCCCTCTCTCTTCCAGCTCGTACAAAAATGCCAGAAAGCTCAGAGATCCTGGCTCCTTGTATCTCTCAATCTACCCTGTCGAATCTCTTTATTATTTGATCCATTTGAATCCATTTATCATTTTAAACACTTCAATTAGATCACCCTTCAACCTTCTAAACTCTAGGGAATACAAGCCAATTTAAAGCAATCTGTCCTCATAATTTAACCTTTTAAGCACCGGTGAATCTGCACTGTACCCCCTGAAGAGTTGGGAGCCAGAAGAGGCCCAAACGGGTAAGTTTATTCATTTTTTTTCTAATTTTCCTTGTGGGGCCAGAGAAAACAGATGCATACCTTACCACTACCTACATCCATAACCTACCAATAGTCCATCAGGGATCTCTCCATACGCATATTCCACCATACTAGACTGATGTAGATTTAAGAAAATAAACAAGCCACCTACTACTATGGCCTTTATTCACCCATCTCGCTGGAACAGATTAAATGGTCAGTCATAGCCACGGTGGGACAAAATTTCTCTGCAACATGTGGGTAGCAATGAGAAGACACGGAAAGCATTTTTAGTCTGAAGTAAAACTCAACCCCCAGTGGATCCTAATTTATCTTTTAACTGAAGATACTTTGGGTCTGAAATTCAGATCAGAGTTCATCTCTGCTACCAGTGGAAATTTAAACTGAGGCGAAGATTTGTTCAAGAATTTGACAGTTCCAAATAGTGTAGATTCCAAAAAGCCAAAATGGTGAAGACGGGTGGAAAAGGATACTAAAATAATTCAGAAATTCAAAGATGCAGCAGTTTAGGTCATGAGTTTGGATAACTGGAACAATACTGTATTGGTTTGTCCAAATCTTTACATACGTTGATCCTGCTCAAGCTTATATCTGTTCTAGATTAAACAGGGGGCTAAAATGAGAGTTGATTGAGAACTGTAACAATTTTTTTTCGGAATTGCATTCACCTCAGAGCTCTTATTCTTCTATATGAGAGCTTCCATTCTGACATCAGGATGATCAGAGCTAGCAATGAAAAATAATAAACACTCACATCCATAATCTTATGACAATAATAATACTGAAGGTATGCTTTCATCTGGGTTTTGGTCCACTTGGCCCTCTTTTAGCACTTGACTTCATCATATGTACTAATCTCCATGGTCACCCCAATGACTTGTTAGGTGTAATGGCTTTTTCCTATTCCTAAAACTTCAAGGCCTAAAAATTTGGCCACGCGGCGCCCGTTTTCTGGGTGCTAACCAGCCTACTAAACCCCCAATATGGCGGGCAGGAATCGCGGGCACATTTCCAGCCGGAAATGTGCCACCTGCCATATCGGGAAAGGGATAAAAAATGTTGTACAGTGCCCACACCTGAAACATCCCATTAGGCATATGCAAATAAGGGGCCTAATGCCTGTTTGAGGCCCCGACTGAAAGTTTGGTCAGTGCTGGCTGAATTCAGTAAAACCTGGGACCACCTGCTACCAAAAAGGTAAGTTTTTGAAATGTACTGACCTGAATGTAGAACCGAGAGGAGCAGGAATGCTTCTCCATTCTGCAACCCCCTCCCTGGCTTTCGATCCCCCTCCCGGCCTTTGATCACCAACACCCCGGCCCTCACCTGAGGGCTACTGCAATGCTAGCAGCGGCCCAATCTTCACCAGCTGGCTGTTCCGGTCACACCGGCTTGTCGTTAATGAGGTCCAAGGCCCAATAACAGGGGTACCTCGGACCTCACCATTCAGGCACAGGGATCCAAAAATGAGCACTCCAAATTTCTGCCCCCAAGTTCTAAATACACACCTATAACTTCAATACTGCCTAAATCACATTATCTGATGGGCTCAATTACAAAGCGTCTTCCTTACCATTTCTAAGCATTCCACCCAATCTGCACAAATGAAAAAAGTATGAAGATGATTAACCTTTCTTTTTTTTTGATAACTATCTTGGGAGTGCAAGAATATAATGAAAAGAAATGCACTGTTTTGAGGAAAACCTAATCTGACAACATATATAAGTTTCACATTTTACTGTGCTTTGGGAATCTGATGAAATAATTTTTTATCTTGCGTCGTGTTACATTGACGCACTGAATGATTACATTCATTTTGACAATCTGGAATTGATTTTTAATAAAGCAATTAAGGGATTATATTGAAATTTACATTCATCTGCATATAATTATACTTATAATTACTAATGGAAATACCACCTCTTCCTGACCATGCAAAAGCAATTTATCTTAACTATAATGGGAATGCCTGACTGTGACCTCTGCCTGGTCTAAAATCAAGTCAAATTTGCATTTTTGTACTTCAGAAAATTTCCAGTCCCAGTATGTATTTAATATCAACTTCTTTTCAAGAATATATATTCATAATGAATAAGAAGCTGTTCATTCACAGTCAGCAATACAGAGCAGTGGTGATCATGTGTCTACCCAGAGTCGACACTCACAGTTCAGCAACAACACATACATTGTGCTTATCACTTGCCTCATAGAACGCATAATCCAGGAATCAACTTGTGAAAAATGACTAAAATGATGTTTACAGCCAAGTGCCTCTTTCCAACAGGCTATGTTCCTCAGGTTTTCGCCATCACATACCTTCTCAAACCTTTTCTGTAAGGAGATTAAGAGGGTGCTGAGAATTCAGATTTATATGATTATACTGAAACTGTAATTTGAATGACAAGGTAAGGACGTCTGAGGTCAGATTGTGTTATTTAACTATATATATGGACCTATAAAAAGTGGTAAGCCTCCCATAGAAACATACAGCACAGAAGGAGGTCAATTGGCTCATCGTGCCTGTTCCGGCTCTTTGAAAGAGCTATCCAATTAGTCCCACTCCCCCACTTCTTTCCCCATAGCCACGATACACTGTTTTAGTTATTTTATTGGTTTATCTGCTTCATGCCACCCTATGCATTTGCATAAATTAAATTTAGTGCATTATGCACATTTGAATTTCATGGGACTGTTGGGTTTGTGGAAGAAATATCTAGTTTAGAAATGGTTAAGAAGTGAGAGGGTGGGGGTGCACACTGTGTACAGATACAATCTTTTCAACACTGACACCTGAGTATGAAGTCAGCTCAAACTCATGGGCAATGGTTTACTATTTCTGCAGGCTGTAAGGGTCCTCGGGGAAATGGATATGGCCAGTCTCAATCCAGTTCCTGGTAGACAAAGAGTTCACAGTAAAAAATTCCTCATAATTGGGCGGTAAATTGGTAGTGAGTTGTCAACCTCACAATGAGAAGCCACCTAGGTACTTAGTGTGGGAAACGGAAATGTCATCATGCAAAAATGCCAACTCAGAAAACTAGCAACACACTTCAAACAATCTGACACAGACCCAGACATCTAGCAGCTCAAAAATAAACTTGAGTATAGGCCTTATGACAAATGAAGATGAAAGGTTACACTGAAAGTGCATTGGGACATGGGCAGGTGAAAACTTCGCTGCAGATATAAGAACATAAGAACATAAGAAATAGGAGCAGGAGTAGGCCAATCGGCCCCTCGAGCCTGCTCCACCATTCAATAAGATCATGGCTGATCTGATCCTAATCTCAAATCTAAATTCATGTCCAATTTCCTGCCCGCTCCCCGTAACCCCTAATTCCCTTTACTTCTAGGAAACTGTCTATTTCTGTTTTAAATTTATTTAATGATGTAGCTTCCACAGCTTCCTGGGGCAGCAAATTCCACAGACCTACTACCCTCTTAGTGAAGAAGTTTCTCCTCATCTCAGTTTTGAAAGAGCAGCCCCTTATTCTAAGATTATGCCCCCTAGTTCTAGTTTCACCCATCCTTGGGAACATCCTTACTGCATCCACCCGATCAAGCCCCTTCACAATCTTATATGTTTCAATAAGATCGCCTCTCATTCTTCTGAACTCCAATGAGTAGAGTCCCAATCTACTCAACCTCTCCTCATATGTCCGCCCCCTCATCCCCGGGATTAACCGAGTGAACCTTCTTTGTACTGCCTCGAGAGCAAGTATGTCTTTTCTTAAGTATGGAGACCAAAACTGTATGTAGTATTCCAGGTGCGGTCTCACCAATACCTTATATAACTGCAGCAATACCTCCCTGTTTTTATATTCTATCCCCCTAGCAATAAAAGCCAACATTTCGTTGGCCTTCTTGATCACCTGCTGCACCTGCATACTAACTTTTTGATCTTCTTGCACTAGGACCCCCAGATCCCTTTGTACTGCAGTACTTTACAGTTTCTCGCCTTTAAGAAAATAAATTGCTCTCTGACTTTTCCTGCCAAAGTGCATAACCTCACATTTTCCAATATTGTATTGCATCTGCCAAATCTCCACCCACTCACCCAGCCTGTCTATATCCCCCTGTAGGTTTTTTAAGTCCTCCTCACTCTCCACTTTCCCTCCCATCTTTGTATCATCTGCAAACTTTGATACGTTACACTCGGTCCCCTCCTCCAAATCGTTAATATAGATTGTAAAGAGTTGGGGACCCAGCACCGACCCCTGCGGAACACCACTGGCTACTGGTTGCCAGTCCGAGAATGAACCATTTATCCCAACTCTCTGCTTCCTGTTAGATAACCAATCCTCCACCCATGCCAGAATATTACCCCCAATCCAGTGATTCTTTATCTTGAGCAATAATCTTTTATGTGGCACCTTGTCGAATGCCTTCTGGAAGTCTAAATACACTACGTTCACTGGTTCCCCTTTATCCACCCTGTACGTTATGTCCTCAAAGAACTCGAGCAAATTTGTCAGACATGATTTCCCCTTCGTAAAGCCATGCTGACTTTGTTCTATTAAATTATGTTTATCCAAATGTTCTGCTACTGTCTCCTTGATAATAGATTCCAAAATTTTACCCACCACAGATGTTAGGCTAACTGGTCTATAATTTCCAGCCTTCTGCCTACTACCCTTTTTAAATAAGGGTGTTACATTAGCAGTTTTCCAATCTGCCGGGACCTTTGCCGAGTCCAGAGAATTTTGGAAAATTATTACCAAAGCATCCACAATCCCTACTGCCACTTCCCTCAAGACCCTCGGATGTAAGCCAACAGGTCCAGGGGATTTATCCGCCTTGAGTCCCATTAATTTACTGAGTACCAATTCCTTAGTGATTTTAATCGTATTTAGCTCCTCCCCCCGTAGAGCCCCCTGTTTGTCCAGTGCTGGGATATTCTTAGTGTCCTCTACCGTAAAGACTGAAACAAAATATTTGTTGGAGAAGCTCAGCAAGTCAGGCAGCATCTGTGGAGAAAGAAACAGAGTTAACGTTTCAGGTTGTAGGCCTGTCGTCGGAACTGGAAGATGTTAAAGAGTTAAAGTTTTTGAGCAAGTACAGAGCAAGGGGAAGGCCGGGGGAGGGAGGGGGGGAATGAACAAAAGGGAAGGTCTGTGATAGGGTGGAGGGCAAAAGTGATTAAATGACAAAAGGGATGATGGTGCAAGGTAGGGATGGTGGTAATGGGGCAGGTAAAGAAACAAAAGATCGGTTATGAGGAGCTGTAAATGGCAACAGCAGAACCATAACCAGCAGATGCAATCCAATAAATTAAAAATAAATTAATTTTTTAAAAAATGGGAGCAATGATTATAAGCTGAAGTTATTGAAATCAACTCTGAGTCCGGAAGGTTGTAAAATGCCTAAACGACACATGAGGTGCTGTTCCTCGAGCTTACGTTGAGCTTCATTGGAACAGTGTAAGAGGCCAAGGACAGAGAGGTCAGAGTGGGAACGGGACGGGGAATTAAAATGGCAAGTGACCGGAAGCTCTGAGTCATGCTTTCGGACTGAACGCAGGTGTTCAGCAAAGTGATCACCCAATCTGCGTCTGGTCTCCCAAATGTAGGGGAGACTGCATTGTGAGCAGCGAATACAGTATACTAAATTGAAAAAAGTACAAGTAAATTGCTGTATCGCATGGAAGGAGTGTTTGGGGCCCTGGACAGTGGGAAGAGAGGAGGTGAAAGGGCAGGTGTTGCATATCTGGCGTTCACAGGGGAAGGTGCCGTGGGGAGGAGAGTGGATGTTGGGGGTAATGGAAGAGTGGACTAGGGTGCCGCGGAGGGAGCGGTCCCTTCGGAATGCTGAAAGGGGAGGGGAGGGGAAGGTGTGTTTGGTGGTGGGATCATGCTGGAGGTGGCGGAAATGGCGGATGATATTTTGAATGTGGAGGCTGGTGGGGTGGAAGGTGAAGACAAGGGGGACCCTATTATGCTTCTGGGAGGGAAGGGAAGGGGTGAGGGCAGAAGTACGGCAAATAGGATGGACACGGTCGAGGGCCCCGTCAACTACAGTGGAGGGGAATCCTCGGTTAAGGAAAAAGGAAGACATATCGGAAGCACTGGTGTGGAAAGTGGCAGCGTCAGAACAGATGCGACGGAGACAGAGATGCTGAGAGAAGGGAATAGAGTCCTTACAGGAAGCGAGGTGGGAGGACGTGTAATCAAGGTAGCTGTGGGAGTCAGTGGGCTTATAATAGATATTGGTTGACAGCCTATCCCCAGAAATGGAGATAGAGAAGTCGAGGAAGGGAAGGGAAGAATTGGAGATATACCATGTGAAGGTGAGGGAAGGGTGGAAATTGGAAGCAAAGTTGATGAAATTTTGCAGTTCGGGGCCAGAGCAGGAAACGGCACTGATACAGTCATCAGTGTACCGGACGGAAAAAGAGGTGAGGGAGGGGACCTGAGTAGGACTGGAACAAGGAATGTTCCACGTATCCCACAAAAAGGCAGGCATAGCTGGGACCCATATGGGTTCCCATAGCGATACCTTTTATTTGGAGGAAGTGAGTGGAGTCAAAGGAGAAGCTGTTCAACGTAGGAACAAGTTCAGTCAGGCGGAGGAGGGTGGTGGTGGATGGGGACTGGTTGAGTGTCTGTTCGAGGAAGAAGCAGTGGGCCCGCAGGCCATCCTGGTGGGGATGGAGGTGTAGAGGGACTGGACGTCCATGGTTAAAAGGAGACTGTTGGGGCCGGGGAACTGGAAACTGTTTAAGTGACGGAGAGCGTCGGTAGAGTCATGGATGTAAGTTGAAAGAGACTGGACAAGGGGAGAAAAAATAGAGTCGAGATTGAAGGAAATAAGTTCCGTGGGGCAATAACAGGCTGAAACAATGGGTCTCCCGGGGCAGTCCTGTTTGTGGATCTTGGGAAGGAGGTAGAAGCGGGCAGTGCGGGGTTGGGGGACTATGAGGTTGGAGGCCGGTGGGGGAAGATCTCCAGAGAAGATGAGGTTAGTGATGGTCTGGGAAACTATGGCTTGATTTCGGCGGTGAGGTCCAGGGGGAGGTAGGAGGAGGTGTCGGAGAGTTGGCGTTCAGCCTCCGCAAGGTAGAGGTCTGTTCGCCACACAACAACAGTGCCGTCCTTGTCAGCAGGTTTAATGATAGTGTCAGGGTTGGACCTGAGAGAATGGAGTGCTGCAAGTTCAGAGGGAGGGAGGTTAGAGCGAGTGAGGGGAGCACCAACTGTTTTATTGCTTTGCACAGGAAATCTTGCCTCCCGACCTCTGTGCTTCCAATCCATGAAGCAATTGGCCACAAACAAATGAGGAGACCTTGGAAAACCTGAGAAGGTCCATTCCGTGCACCTGAATATGCCACACAAAATGTCTTTGTGCTATCTTTGTGCCTAATTTCAGCTCCCATGGGAAAAGATTAGTCAACAAGTGAGTTTTAGCAAAAAAAGAACCTTAAGGAGTGGAGAAAGTCCATTAATTGGAAAGTGTGATGAGAAAAGCAATCACTTACACATGACTACTGTTGGACATCAGGATGAGAATTAGAAAGATTTGCATCAAGCTGAGTGATCATCATTGGACTGGTAATAAGACAGGAGTGACTGAAGCATCAGTTATTGTAACAAACTATTAGATAAGAGCGGAAACATTAATGAGAAACAGTAGAAAAGGAGCAAACAGGAGGAGAGCATCATTAATTTCTATTGAAGGAACATTCTAGGAACTCGATTCTCCTCCTTAGGGTGGACCAGCGGTGGGGTAGGACTTCTGCCCACCTCTCCCAACTCCACCCCAAACCAACCTATTTACCTGGGCCGGGAGTCATTGAAAATGCACGGCAGGTTCCCGGAAGTATTCCCAATGCCAGGATGGACCCAATCAGTGCCCAGCTGCAAAGTCCCAGTGGTGCCGCAGTGGGACTGCTGCTGCAGCATCGGAAGGGACGTCTGGGCATTTAAAGGGGCAGAGGAGTTCCAAGATCAAGAGAACCACAGCCTTGTAGGTTCAGCAAAGACCAAAGCCTACATAGGTAAGTGAGAGGCGGCTGATGCAGAGGGAGAGGATGCCTCTATTAGACCCTCTCACTCCATGCCCCGACATTGGGGCCACTATCACTGCCACCTTGGGCCTACCGCCACCTGGCACATGGGAGTCCTGGGAAGCAGCAATAGCAGGGATGCATGAGAAATAAATCAGCCGGGGCCCTGGATCCCAGCCCCCTGCCGACATTTGCATGCGGCGAGTGGGGAAGGAGCAGCCTTGACAGAGATGGGCTGGACAGAAATTGAAATAGGACAGTGAAACCTGATTTTACCTCATTCTTCACTGCTATCTTCCCTGCTTTGGGTAAGATTGCAGGGATGTATCCAGCTCCAATCACTTTATCAGGGTATCTTTACCAATTAATTGGTGTTCGTACTCAATACTATACTTTAGGGGTCGATTTTAACTCCTCCCGCCTGGCAAAAATCAGGTCGGGGGGAGGCAGTTAAAATGAAGCGGGGGATTTATCCATTCCTTTCCCACCCCGATCTGACTGACTGCAATTTTAAATCACAGGCATCAAGGACACCCGCCCCATGCCAGCATATTTAAATATGCAGATCAGGCTCCGCTGATGTAATGGGAGCCCAATCTGCTATTTTACTTGAACAGTGGTAGCAAAACCAGTCGGCCAGGATTAGAAGAAGCCCAGCAAGGTAAGTTTAAAAAAAAGTCATTATCCTTAGCCCCGGTTTTAACCTAACCCAGTGAGAACAGGGCAAGTTTGAATTGGATGACTTTACTGGACTGTAAAATCAGGCAGGTGTAAAATGGGTGTCCGATCCGAACACGCCCGTTTCCCACTCAGTGGGTTAGCTTGAAATGACCCCCCTTGTGGGCCAGGAGGAGCACAGGAAACGATGGGCCTCTTCTGCCCGGGGCTTCACCCCCAGCCCTGAATGGGACTCCCCTCCCGGAGCACTTACCTTGTGACAGGAACCATTCCCCATGTCCCCGGCAGGGGTTTTTGGCGCTCAATTTTAATGGCCGAGCAGCCGCTTCCCGCCAGCTTCCTGGACGTTTTGGTTGGAAAGTTGGTAAGCGGCATGTTAATGAGGCCCACCTGTTAAAATCGGCCCAGCCTCCCTGCTTCGGCTCCCGGATGGGCCAGCCGCTTGCTTTTCCACATTCTGGTCTGGGACTGAAAAGTAAGCCTCAGTATTGATCCACTGTACTGGTCCTGTGATGAAGTATGATTTTTTTTGTGTCACAACATAAACTGTGGGGAAGGAAGGAATATTTCTCATTTGGTAGGTGGTGAAGTGAATGAGGAAAATGTTACCGTAGTCAAAAATTACATTCCACTCACCTTTGTTGATGGACATGAGGTCAATGCCATCTTGTCTGGTTTCCTTCACAGTTGGTCCCAAAAACTTTCTTTACCCAAAAAAATCCATCGCAACTCATATTTTTCACTTTTCCTCCCTAAATAATAAATCGTACTGATGCAATCATACATGAACAAAAGAGTAACAAAATTACTTGGCCTTTTTCCCAAAGCAGGAAATCATTAAGAGTCAACTGATGTTGTTAAACATTTTAGTACGTGAAGCATGTGGCATTTATATAGATGAAAAAAATGAAATAAAGTTTACTGCAAAACTACAGGCTACTTAGCAATTATATTAAAGTGGTTTTTAGCCCTCATCACTGATATATCTAATGCTTCCTGATAACTGCATTTTACAGCTTTTTTTCCAATGTGAGATAAGGATGACCATTACAAAACAGTAGTTGAACAGCCAGATATTTAAAGCTTTCAATTTTTCATTTGATGCAGCAGCACAAATGCTGTTTCTGTTGGAACGGTACAATCTATCACTCCTCTGATGGAATTTTTCTTAGTACCAGGGTATGCAAGGTGCCTCCATTCCCCTACTTGTACCTTGCTTTAGCAATAAACTGCACCATCAAGCAATATTAAATACATTTGTTCTTAATACTCCTTCCACACTAAACCCATTCAAATTTAAGGTGGACTTCATAATGCCAGAGCTATGAAAAATTGCATAAATTCATTCAGCTAACAGGTACGTCCTGACAAAGATGATACATGATGATGCATTTGCCTGCCTGCTAAGTCTAGAATATAATGAATGATTGTATTCAGCAATTCCCTTCCTGTGTTCATAACAACAGCTGTCAATCTCTATTAAGCCTATAACCTGTATCTGTAGAATAAGACATTAGACACTGATTAGGTAACAGACACTTATATACATTGCCATAAAAAATGACAGGACCAAACTATTCATAATACCTGTGCCTGCCTGCTCTTTTTAAACATCATTCCATCCATTTGAAATGTTTTCTTTCAAGGTCATCAAATTTTTTTTAGGTCAATGCAGAATTCTGATAAGATTGATAAGATTAATCCATGGAATTGATGATGCAGGGAGGTTGTTCTTTAGTTTGAAGAGCCATGTGTACTGCAAGAAACAGGCTCAAAACAGCTACATAGCCTCTCAGTTTCCTAAACCTGGAGTGAACTCAGCCATGTGGCTGCTCATTAGCAGGCTTTATAGGGTAGATTTTATGAATTAGTGCTCTTGGAGCTAAGCTTCCTGCACTGGTTTTTACATTTTGGGAATTCAGGTGAGAAGGTCAGCAGGTGCCTAATAGAAGGAAAATCCTGGTCGAAGAGGTGAGTTGAAGGTGGTTCTTAAAGAAGGAGAGGGAGATGAAGATGTGCAGCTGTTTAGGGAGGAAGCACCAGAGGTGGTCCTGGGGATGGCAGTGAGAAGGGTGGCAAGAGGGAAATGGTCCAGGACATTTGGACTCACCTCACTGCTGGCATTTGCATATGGCACATTGATTGCGTGATTGTGGTAGTCTTAGTGGGGTGAGGGAGGGTATATTAAGGTTGGAGTAAGGAAGTTGCAGTGGAGCTAGATGGCTAAAAGCATGGCTTATCAGTGGTGGGATGAAGGGATAGGGAATGCACAAGAGGCCGTAGTCAGATAAGTGGAGGGTCTAAGGAAGCAATTGTAAGGCTGCAGGAAGTTACAGAGATAGGGATGAACGAGGCCATGGAGGGATTTAAATACAAGATGAGAATTTAAAATTTGAGGTGCTGGGGACTGGGAGCCAGAGGCCAGGAGTGACAGGTGAGCAGTCCCAAATTGGGCAGGATAGCCGTGGAAACAGCAGGGAAAATAGAATGCTCCAACCTTAAATTCCAGCCCCCCAGGACCATCCCAGTCACCTGTTTCCCAACCTGCCACATGCAAATGCCAGCAGTGAAGCGAGGCCCAGGGTTCCCTCCTGTCCTTCCCTTTTACTGCCGTTCCTATGACCACCACGAGAAGCCTGGCAGTAGTTCATGGGATAGTGGCAGGAAGGCTCCACAATCTCCTGATGGGGGGAGAGGGCCTCCTCTCCTTCCATTTTGGCCCAATCACTTACCTGTTGAGGCCTTCGGTCTTGATCAAGGCCTTCAGTAAATGACTGGCCGAAGTCTTCCAGTATACAGAGGTGGCAATTTGGGCCAGTAGTGCTGGAAGTGTATAAAGATGAGAAGTGGAACCTGCCTGGTGATTCACTACTGGATTCAGTAGGAGCAGGACTGGGGGAAGGGAACTGAGGGAGACCTAGTTGTGCTGATTTGTGCCCCCTGTAGCTTTGATGGTTCAACCCTCAGATATTTTTCATTGATCAACATTCTTGGTCTCTATTGCCACTGATGTGGAGATGCCAGTGATGGACTGGGGTTGACAATTGTAAACAATTTTACAACACCAAGTTATAGTCCAACAATTTTATTTGAAATTCACAAGCTTTCAGAGGCTTCCTCCTTCCTCAGGTGAATGTTGTGGAAATGAAATCCTCGAACCCTTCGCATTTATAAATCACAGAACAATACCTGGTGATTACAGACAGTTTTTCCAACTGCCCGTTGCCAAGGCAATCACAGTGTGCAGACAGAGAGGTGTTACCTACAAGTCCACCGAATATACAAACCACCAAAAAAAAAGAGAGAGAGAGGCAAAAACATAGAAAAGACAGCAAATGACCCGTTATATTAAAAACAGATAACATTTGTTCGCTGGTGGGGTTACGTGTAGCGTGACATGAACCCAAGATCCTGGTTGAGGCCGTCCTATTGCCACTGACCACAAATGGAACACTCATACCAGTTTTCCTCTTCTGTGCCAAATACTTTCCCGTCAACAACTTTTAACTTTTTATCAAGCAAAAGTCCACGCAAAAAATTGAATAATGCTCCCTTATGGGGAAACTCCTGACCAACTAGCCTGCTCGAAACATTCTATCAACACACACTAAGCCTAACTATTCTTGAACAATGCTTACACAATCTCCGTGCCATTGCTCCACAACCATCAACCAACCTAACCTGGCAGCAAAAGCTTGTCCCATGCTGTCTACCCATTGGATACAAATTGAAAATGCATTCTCTGTATGGCTAGCTGTGCTGTCAATCACTCACTCACTACCACACTTCCCCTATGAAATTAGATTGACTGGAACATATTATTTTTACGTGCTGGATGGTAAATTGAATAAGGCCAGTGCCCTTGTTGTTGCCTGTCAGCTAACCCACTTTATTATAGGAACATAGGAAGATAGGAAAAGGAGTAGGCCATTTAGCCCCTAGAGCACGTTCCGCCATTCAATGAGATCATGGTTGACCTGTGACCTAATTCCATATACCCACCTTAGCCCCATATCCCATAATTCCCTTGGTTCACAGAAATCTATCAATCTCAGATTTAAAATTCACAATTCAGCTAGCATCAGCAGCCGTTTGCAGAAGAGTATTCCAAACTTCTACCACTCTTTGCATGTAGAAGCATTTCCTAACTTCACTCCTGCAAGTCCTGGCTCTAAATGTTAGGCTATGTCCCCTCATTCTAGTATTCAAGTATAGGAGACCTCTAAAAACAGGTACAAATGCTTCAGCAGCCAAAAGCAATAATCCATCAACTAACCTGTAAATCCTGCACAGTCCCTTTAAAGAACGCTGGTGGGGGATCCTCCAGGCCGTCTAAGACATGTTCAGGTGTTCGTGGTTAAGACAATGTGTTGAGTGGAGCCTTAAGTGCCAGAATGGCGTCTGTTACTTTAAAGCGTTCGTTATCTGCGCATGCGCGAAACACTTTACCAAGATGGCGTCTGGCGCACGTAACACTAGAAGCATGCACACGCATCCCAGACACCATTTTGGAGGCCGCGTAGTGCCAAAACAGCAGGCGCTACATGGCCAAATCAAGAGCCCGACTACTTGAATTGGGGTCTCTTCAAAGCCGAATCCAAAATTAAAAATTTACCAGAACCACTTATATCTGTTCCCCACTAGAAAGTAAGTTCTGTCAGAGGGTTAGCCTTGTGTTCCCACACTAAAGATTCTTTGAACTTTTTCCGGGTGGTTTGTTCTAGATCCGTCACAGAGCTTAACACGGCTGATTTGCAACATTGATCATCTCATGTTTGTTCCATCAGTATGACAGTCAAAACATTGTCTCAAATGATTTGAAAGTACTGATTTTACAAATGGCATAAGTCTGTTTTATTCTATATTAAAATGAAATGCAATTGAGACTGGATTCCTAGCTGTAGGAAATAAGTTTCATTAAGGATGTCTGTCACCCACTGAATATGTAGACCTGACCTTTACAGTAGATCAGGATGGGTCATACATCTATACTGCAGAGCTAGTGATTTATGACTGTCATTTCTGGTAGATTATGAGTTTAGGTAACTTATCCAATAATTCTTTGCATTCAAGCAATAACAAATGGGTATTCCAAGCATAATGTAAAGAATTCAAAAAATATTGTTGCTATATTTTTTGGTTAGCTTGTTATGCTTTTGTTAATGTTTAGATTTTTCTTGTTGAATTTACTTGTGGAGACATGGAACAATGCACAAGATCAGGTGATGTATGATGAGAGTCAACTATTTGCTGTTGTAGGCTAACTATTTAAAATTAATCCTGAGTCTGGTGTTTTTTCATGGAGTGTATTCAACAGATCTTAGCACCACTTTTATAGTATAGCTATTTCTTTTGAATGACTTTTGAAGTGTGGATAAAGAGACTTTTGTGAGTACTGATATCTTTATCATTTATTCCTCTTTCTGTACCTGATTTGATATTGAATTCACCCACTCTAATTTACACTTCCTTCTCAGTCCTTGCGCTGTTAATTTCACAATCCTTCAATCTGATTGGTTAAGGAGATACAGAGTTGTTCACTCAGGTCCCACATGCCCTGTTCCCCTCACTGCGACATTATCAGCTCACACTTTCAGCAACTTGCCACGCAAAAAATGTAAAAACCTAAACATGCAAGGGAAAGTCTAACTAACGGCAGACACTGTTCGATGCCCTGCCACAGCAGATCATGGCCCAATTTTTTTTGTTTGAGTGTGTGAGCGATGTGGGATAGAACCCGGCCAATTACCCCTTCCTGTTACAGCCAGCCCAGCCAAGACTGGTAAAACCTGCCCTATAAGGCAAGCCTGCGTGTGAATGTAAATTAAGACTGGTATTTGAACTCAGGTCCATTGGTTGGGAGTCCACTACATTAATATTGTGTCAGACTGAGCTGTTTTATTGAACAGGATTATTGTCCTTTCATTCAGTCCTATGAGCTTGAAAGAAATCAACATTCTAAAGGCCACAGTAACACAGTGGGCTGGACAAGCTTCACACACACAGGAAGGGAAAGGAAAATCAACAGGTGACTTGCTCAGGAGAACTTGCTCACGACCTTATGTTCAGTTACAGTGGCATAGATAGAGGACATGCCTCTCCTTTCTCCCAGAGCATAAGTCATGACAGGGGAAGACTAAACCTGGAAAAATAATACCAGACCAAAGTTCTTGCTGCAAAGTTCGAGTAACTCTTTTATCTCTGTTTCCTTAGTTGATTGATCAATTGCTCTGTTGTTGGAGCCAGTGAGCCATTGTTAACACTCGTGACAGATGATTAACCTTGAGCAGTCACAGCCACCATTATGTGGCTTTTTGTACTATTTTCATGACCACATTTCCAAAATTCCTGGAAAATAAATGGTGAAAATAAAAGAGAAAATGAAACAGTTATTGCTTGTTTGATATTTTAATCAATACCTATGTTTAACTTGTGCCATTGCCTTTCCCGACCAATTGTAACATTAGGGCCATGTACATTAGCAAGGGACCATGACCTGGCTCTGTGTACCACAATCATGCATTGTGCGTGTAACCTAACTGACTTCAGTTAGTGTTGTAATCCCACATGATTCTGCCAATACTGACTGAACTGGCAGTTGAACAATTAGACAAATATTGAATTAATAACCAAACTTTCTTACACACAGACCTCCTGTAGAACACTGAATAGAAATGTCTCACGCATATCCTGCAATGGTATTTTGAAGTGAAATATGGGGCAGAAGCCGCACGTTATCAAAGATTGAGCAGCACACCGATCCTTTTCTTTGTTAGCTGTGTCGTCACAAATTGGTCATACTACTTCTAATAAACAAGTGTTAAATAGAAGCAAACATATGTGTCCCAAGGTTAACTCGGCACATTCAGCGAAGATACTTACTTATATTCCACAAGTTTACTGAGTCTAGGAACCAGGGTTGCGTTTCTGAAGAGCTACTAAAACGTCACCAAACTTTTACAGCTTTGACTCACTGAAATAAGTGCCGTCTGGAGCAGTTGCTGGTTGCGTGCAGCTGGCCCAGCAGGAAGGTTGAGGTCAAGCTAATGAACATTTCTTTCTTCCTCTCTTCTTAGGAGCTTTGAGGAGAACACTTAAAAAAAAACCCACAGTCCTATAACTGAAGGTACCTGTAGGCAGCACATTAGAACTCTGTGCCATGGGACTGAACAAAACTCTGTAGAAAATACACACAAAACTTTCAATCACCAGATTAGTCTTTTCTATTAGCTGAATCAGTCTTTCCTTGCTGGCCTCCCCTTTCTTTTGCACTTTGCGTTATCTTTCATCCTCCCTTGTTTTATTCGTTCTTTAATCCTTTTAATACTGACTCTTGACAATTTCATACTATTGGGAAATTTTTGCTGTCAATAAAATTTTGCTATATTTTATGCATGGTTCCCATGAATTTAAATTTATTACAATCTTGAACAGATCCATTGTGTGGAGCAGGCAGTCATTTGTAGTTCTGTTAAACCACACTTTGGGGTATTTTACATTAAAGGCGCAATATAAATGCAAGTAGTTGTTTAGTTCAGATTGCAGGAGATCACTGTCAGACGTGCTGGTTCCCCTCCTTTATACTGCTAGAACTGCCTCTCTTATCTCAATAATGGAATCATAGGCCCAAATCTTGCTGGAAAAGTAGTGGCGAGTTCACGTTGCACACCATTCACACTGATATTAATGAGCAAATCGGCCAGGCGAAGAAGAGATATGCCATGAGTTGCGAATCATCATAACTTGCTGGTCGATTTACGTCGCTCCACCATTTGCCTCGCACAAACGGCTCCTCGCCCTTAACCTCCCCGTTATTTTTAAGAACTTGCTGGATTTATACATTAAACTCAAATTAAACTCGCCGCAGAAATTTAGAGCTCATACATACCAGAGTAATTACTTTTTTAACAACATGATAATTGTGAACGCAATGCCAATAAACCTCTCCGACCCAGAAAGGGAACTATTTAAACAACAAACTAGATCATTGAAGTGTCATGAACAGGTGCAGAAAATAATCAATAAGACTAATGGAATGCTGGCCTTTATATCTAGAGGACTAGAGTACAAGGGGACAGAAGTTATGCTGCAGCTATACAAAACCCTGGTTAGACCACACCAAGAGTACTGTGAGCAGTTCTGGGCACTGCACCTTCAGAAGGACATATTGGCCTTGGAGGCAATGCAGCGTAGGTTTACTAGAATGATACCCGGACTTCAAGAGTTAAGTTACGAGGAGAGATTACACAAATTGAGGTTGTATTCTCTAGAGTTTCGAAGGTTAAGGGGTGATCTGATCGAAGTTTATAAGATATTAAGGGGAACAGATAGGGTGGATAGAGAGAAACTATTCCCGCTGGTTGGGGATTCTGGGAGTAGGGGGCACAGTCTAAAAATTAGAGCCAGATCTTTCAGGAGTGAGATTAGAAAACATTTGTACACACAAAGGGTTGTAGAAGTTTGGAACTCTCTTCCGCAAATGGCAGTTGATACTAGCTCAATTGCTAAATTTAAATCTGAGATAGATAGCTTTTTGGCAACCAAAGGTATTAAGGGATATGGGCCAAAGGCAGGTATATGGAGTTAGATCACAGATCAGCCATGATCTTATCAAATGGCGGAGCAGGCACGAGGGGCTGAATGGCCTACTCCTGTTCCTATGTTCCTTTGTTCCTAAACTGCAAAATTTGCATTCCTGCAAATTTCATAGAGATTTAAAAAAATTTAAGTTTAAATTTTTTACATTTTGTTCTTACTTTTCCTTTTTTCTTTTTTTTTCTCTCTCTTAATCCAATCTATCTTTCCCTCTCTTTGCACATGGTTTTAACTCAGAAAAACCATCCAGCAATTTCTTGAATATTTTTTGTTGAAGTGCTGGGGGAAGTGACTTGGCAGTGTTTAGCACCAGCAATGTCCCACCATCAGCAATAAGATGAGCAGTCCATTTATTTTTGGTCGTTTTGGTTGAAGGAAAGATGTTGGCCAGGACACCAGGAGAACTCCCTGCTCTTCTTTAAATAACATCAAGGAATTTTTAACATTCACCTGAAAAGACAGACTGGCTCTCAGTTGATAAAATGGTCGAAAATTCCTGAAACGAGAAATTGGGTTCTTCTGATCTAATGCCAGAAATTTACAAACGGGGACAATTAACCTCTGAATTACCCAGATTTGTCTATTTAAACCATTTCCCCGCAGGGTATACTTAAATGGATTGGCCAGGTGAATCACTGTGGCAGTTAAATATCACAACCATGCTCCAGGCTGTAGAGTACCCATGAGCAATGCAACAAGAGATCGACTAGTATGTTTAATAAGCGATCGTGCAGTTGAGAGTATCAATCGGGGACTGTAGGAACAATAGAGCCTGTTAGAATGTCAGTCAGACATTTTAAAAAGAAGCATTTTTTGATGATCAAAAAGCAGGACAAATCCAATCCGGCCAATTACCGCTCCATCAGTCTACTCTCAATCATCAGCAAACTGATGGAAGATGTCATCGACAGTGCTATCAAGCGGCACTTACTCACCAATAACCTGCTCACCGATGCTCAGTTTGGGTTCCGCCAGGACCACTCGGCTCCAGATCTCATTACAGGCTTGGTCCAAACATGGACAAAAGAGCTAAATTCCGGAGGTGAGTTGAGAGTGACTGCTCTTGACATCAAAGCAGCATTTGACCAAGTGTGGCACCAAGGAGCCCTAGTAAAATTGAAGTCAGTGGGAATCAGGTGGAAAACTCTCCAGTGGCTGGAGTCATACCTAGCACAAAGAAAGATGGTAGTGGTTGTTCGAGGCCAATCATCTCAGCCCCAGGACATTGTTGCAGAAGATCTTCAGGGCAGTGTTCTAGTCCCAACCATCTTCAGTTGCTTCATCAATGACCTTCCCTCCATCATAAGGTCATTGCACAGTGTTCAGTTCCAATCACAATCCCTTAGGTAATGACGCAGTCTATGCCCATATGCAGCAAGACCTGGACAACATCCAGACTTGGGCTGATAAGTGGCAAGTAGCATTTACACCAGACAAGTGCCAGGCAATGACCATCTCTGACAAGAGAGAGTCTAACCACCTCCCCTTGACATTCAACGGCATTACCATCGCCGAATCCCCCACCATCAACATCCTGGGGGTCACTATTGACCAGAAACTTAACTGGACCAGCCACATAAATACTGTGGCTACAAGAGCAGGTCAGAGGCTGGGTATCCTGCGGTGAGTGATTCACCTCCTGACTGCCCTAAGCCTTTCCACCATCTACAAAGCACAAGTCAGGAGTGTGATGGAATACTCTCCACTTGCCTGGATGAGTGCAGCTCCAACAACACTCAAGAAGCTCAACACCATCCAGGACAAAGCAGCCTGCTTGATTGGCACCCCATCCACCACCCTAAATATTCACTCCCTTCACCACTGGTGCACCGTGGCTGCAGTGTGTACCATCCACAGGATGCACTGCAGCAACTCGCCAAGGCTTCTTCGAAAACACTTCCCAAACCCGCAACCTCCACCATCTAGAAGGACAAGGGCAGCAGGCACATGGGAACAACACCACCTGCACGTTCCCCTCCAAGTCACACACCATCCCGACTTGGAAATATATCGCCGTTCCTTCATCGTCGCTGGGTCAAAATCCTGGAACCTTCACCACATGGACTGCAGCAGTTCAAGAAGGCGGCTCACCACCATCTTCTCAAGGGCAATAAATGCTGGCCTTGCCAGTGACGCCCACATCCCATGAATGAATAAAAAAAAAGGCTCTCTGCTGATGCACTAGAGGCCTTGGTGCAAGAGGTTGACAGAAGGAGGGGCATCCTATATCCACAGGTGGTTGGGGGTGGGGGCAAGAGACTCTCCAGACAATATGCTCAAGAGGCAGTGGGAGGCAGCGGGGGACGCAGTCAATTCCAGGCGCACAGCACCACAAACATGGATGCAGTGCAGGAAGAAGCTCAATGCTTTGACACGAGTGGTCAAGGTGAGTGAGGTCAACTGTCAAGTGGCATCTCCTACCAACTGCACCACTAGCCGCATCCACTGCTCCACACACCACACCCCCATCACCCACCTACCAACAAATTCTTTCAATCAGTACTCAACTCTTCCAATCAGATGCTTCCTCTCATCTTCACACATTACCACTGTTGCAAGCTGCACACCCACAACTCACAGATCACACACACTGGCAGCTATTCAACCATGACAGGCACATCACCCAAACATCCTTCAGGACACTCACCGACACACTTCCCGCTTCCTTGCAGGAGAAGGTGGGGCATAACAGGAGGCAGCAAGTGACAGTGGCTCCATGGAACATGAACCTGCTGTCCTTTCTCAGGATGACAGCATTCCTGTCCCATCCCTGCCACTCCGCCAGTGCCCTTGCTGTTGTCTGTCAGCTAGCCAGCCCACTCCCTGTAGAGTATTGAAACTTTATTATAGGAACATAGAATAATAGGAACACGAGTAGGCCATTTAGCCCTTCCAGCCTGTTCCACCATTCAATGAGATCATGGTTGATCTGTAACCTAACTCCAGATACTCGCCTTCGCCCCATATCGCTCAATACCTTTGGTTAACAAAAATCTATCAATCTCAGATTTGCAGAAGAGCGTTCCAAACTTCTACCACCCTTTGTGTGTAAAAGCATTTCTTAACTTCACTGCTGCAAGTCCTGCTACAAATGTATCAGCAGCTAGAAGCAATAATCCAGCAACTAACCTGTAACTCCTGCATGATCCCTTTAAATAGCCCTGGTGGGGGGTCCTCCATGCTGTTTACGACCTGTTCAGCTGTGCAAGGGTAAGACAGTGTGTTGGCTGAAGCGTTTAGTTCCAAAATCATATCTGTCCCTTTAAATGAGCGTTGCACACTGATCTAACGCATATTCTCCTTGCTTTATATGCTGCCGGCGTTCGTTATCTGCGCGTGTGCAAATGCCTTTACCAAGATGGCGTCTGTTGCATGTCACGCTAGAAGCATGCGCGCATGTTCCAGAAGCCATTTTGGATCCTTAGGAGGCCGCATAGCGCATACAAAACGGGCGCGACGCTGCCCAATTTATAGCCCTTAGAGTTAGGTCAAATGAAAGCGATTGCGGAGGGGTGGGGGGTGGCGAGCTGGAGGCAGCAGTGACCCACATTATTCTTATGAAACCCAGAGAAGAACTCCTTCCTCACAAGAATAATTTTAGACTTATCTTTTAGGGCTTCTTCCTCTTGACCACCACATTTTACTGATCTGAGCGTCCATGACGCAGAGTCTGCCCAGTAGGCACGCTAAATTGCATTGAGGTCCCATGTGCATCATAGGACCCTGATTTGCATAGATTAATAAGGCCCAAGGTGAAATGGTGGCAAATCGGGAAGGGGCCAGTAAGTCAACCATCTCGATTTTAACTCCACTTCCACCCCGTTTACACCAGTTAAATTCATCTCTGTTCTTTCAATTCCAGGTTTTCATATATTTAAGCATTTAATAACGCCAGATTCCATCAACTCATTTGTGATTTGATCTGCTTCTTGTTGCCAGGTAATTGCAAAATGATTGTTTAGGACAAAATAATCAGGTTGATCTTCATTTTACTTTGAGCAATTCAAATTATCATGGAAATCATTCTTAAAATGAAACATTTATGTTGCTGAAGGGCAGGTCTTCATGAAAACCTGACCTTTTCCAAGGATTTGGGGATTTCAGGATCTGTCGAGATTTATTGACAAGATGATATTTGCTACTAGAAAGGATTAATTTTAAAATTATTAGAACGAATGTTTTTAGCACAAAAATCAATAAATATTTTTCTGATATCAATTCCATCAGTGGACAACAAAACTTGTTATATTTAGATTTCTGGGAGTTCTTGGGTTTAGCATCATCTGTCAGGAGGTTCCTGAGATTTGGTCGCTGAGGGTTCAATGGCACATTTCTGTGTCTTGAGCAGTGTGTACCATCCACAGGATTCACTGCAGCAACTCACCAAGGCTTCTTCAACAGCACTTCCCAAACCCACGACCTCTACCACCTAGAAGGACAAGGGCAGCAGGCACATGGGAACACCTCCACCTGCACGTTCCCCTCCAAGTCACACACCATCCCGACCTGGAAATCTATCGCCGTTCCTTCATCGTCGCTGGGTCAAAACCCTGGAACTCCCTTCCTAACACCACTGTGGGAGAACCTTCACCACACGGACTGTAGCGGTTCAAGAAAGCGGCTCACCACCACCTTCTCAAGGGCAACTAGGGATGAGCAATAAATGCTGGCCTTGCCAGCGACGCCCACATCCCATGAACGAATGAAAAAAAAAACTAGAGCACAGTGTGAGCTCAGGCTGCACTGGGCGAGGGTGAAGGATCTTGGGGCCTGGCAACACTGGGGGTTTAAACTAGAGATTGCATTGACTGCTTCAGCAACTATCCTCCATAGGGTCTGAACCACACTCTTATGAGTGCCTCCCAACGATGGTATCACAAAAAAGAACATTTAACCATGCCTAACTCACTCTGTATGGATATTAAGGGCCCCAGGAGGAAACTTCAGCAGATTAGTAGCGGTCATGTGGAGAGGTAGAAGTCCTGCCTACCAATGGGAGGAAAATCTAGACCAGTGATAAATGTTTGGAACAAACTGCCAGGTAGGGTTATAGAGACATTCAAAATGCAGTTGGATACTAAGATGGGAGAGTTGGAACAAGTTGCATGGCCCTTTCTCATCTAGACATTTTTTTGTGGGTGGAGTAATTTTCCTCTATTACAGCCTGCAAAATGGGTGGGAGAATTAAGCAAAATGAGAGGGGAGGCCTTCTGCTGAAACCCTCACCCCTAAAATTGGATGCTGAGACTTTCCTCCAACCTTTCTGCTTATGATGGACAGACATCCAACCACCCCTCTCCCCCACCCAACATCTGCCCTGCTGCATGGAAATGATGGTGAGGAATCTCCCTAGGATCTTCCTCTGCTCCCATTTCTGCTCCACTGATGGCAGGGAAGGCCTGAAAGGAAGAGATGTTGATGAACTATGGCAGTGAGAGGCAAGAGGAATGAACAGTAAGGAATCCATGGTAGATGATCTGGGCGCTTCTTCTTCTTCTAATGTCTCCATCTGCTGGTAATGTACAGCTGGACTCATTCAGAGTCAATGAAAAATTTGAACCCATCTGCTGCTCCCTTTAAAATTGGGCCCATTCATTTCAGTTGCTGCAGCACCACGGAGGCTGATGTTAACCATTCCCGCCGGGCAGAAAGGAAAGGAAAACCGAACAAGGTGGAAAACGAACGGCCGACCTGCTGCTGGCCACCTCCTGCCTGGTGGGAACAGTTAACATCCACCTCCATATTTTCCTCCCCTCAAGAAGGCAGATTCCCACTGAAGATGGCTGGGAGTCTGCACTGAACATGTAATTAGCTTTGATACAGGGGAATGGGACAGGGTCACCAGGGGGTCAGAGTGGAGGCTAGAAGTCTCCCAGTGGGAATTCCAAGAGGAAGGAAAAACAAATCCCATGTTATGTCATAATGATTATTGTAATAAAATCTGCGGGAAGAGGAAATGCATCAATTCACAAGGTACTCAATGAAATACTGAGGTCAATTTTCATCTGCTGTCTGCCCCATTTGATGGCAAGAACAGTGGAGCAGCGACATGATAATTAGTGAGACTCGCATCCCGCTGAGATCTCGTGAGAGGTCCGCCCAATGCGTAAGGCGGGCCTCAAAATATGTGATTGCCAGGAGCCTTATTTAAATCACCTGTTGTAGGGCCCTGACGCAATTTTTGCGGACCATTGGGCAGGGTGTTCACTTCACGTGTCCTGCCCGTTGGTGCCTGGTGTACAGCAGCCTAACAATCGATCCTTAAATGGAACACTGCAAGGCACTCCAAAAATGGCCAAAATAAATTTTCTTTCACTTTTGTGGGGCTAGGAGCAGCAGGAATGCACTTGTAGGCCGTGCAGAAATACACCGGTCTACTGTCTATCCCCTTGTGGCATTTCCTATCCAACCCCCACTCCCCGCACCACCCTCCAACTCCTCCGAGGTCCACCACACCATGGCTGGCATAGGAGCCAGCCGATTTACCGCCCTCTCCCACTGGCGAGATGCCTTGGAGTGCCCGTTCCGTGATTGCAAAGCCCGCCGCCTGCTCCGTTACCACAGCAAGCCAAAATCGGCCCCACTGTTACTGAAAGGAAGAATAACAATGCTCTAAACTTAATTGACAACTCCTGATGCAATTTGCCATAGCAGATTGGGTGAGTGGTGGTCAGGAAATTCAGCAAGTCAGCTTTAGACTTGTTTCTCTTCCCTGGCGATGCATGCATTAGGAAAGTAGGAACATAGGAATATAGGAACAGGAGTAGGCCATTCAGCCCCACATGCCTGCTCCGCCATTTGATAAGATCATGGCTGATCTGTGATCTAACTCCATATACCCGCCTTTGGCCCATATCCCTCAATGCCTTTGGTTGCCAAAAAGCTATCTATCTCAGATTTAAATTCAGCAATTGAGCTAGTATCAATTGCCATTTGCAGAAGAGAGATCCAAACTTCTACCACCCTTTGTGTGTAGAAATGTTTTCTAATTTCTAATTTTTAGACTGTGCCCCCTACTCCTAGAATCCCCAACCAACGGAAATAGTTTCTCTCTATCCACCCTATCTGTTCCCCTTAATATCTTATAAACTTCGATCAGATCACCCCTTAACCTTCTAAACTCTAGAGAATACAACCCCAATTTGTGTAATCTCTCCTCGTAACTTAACCCTTGAAGTTTTGAAGTTAGCAACATTTTCTTCCTATGGGGGCTCTCACATGAAATATGCAAGAGCCCCAATAAGGGGCACAAAATTACTTTAAAATATTTAGATTGAGTGATGGTGATATTTCCTGACTTTTTTGCAAAATCACGCTGTTTGCTTTGTGAGCCCATTTGGACTGAGATTCAGGGAAGCTTGATTTGCGATGGAGCTCTTAAAAGGAACAAAAGCATCTTAGTCATTTTGTTTTAAATCCACTTTTATAGTGTGTTTTTGTACTGTGTTTTGTTATTTTATTTGTAAATTTTAATTTAAAATAAAAATTTAAATATGTGTTTTTGTCCACAATTCTCTGGTACCATTTTTTACTTTGACAGAGAATAAGTAATTTTTACGATTAACCTAAAACATAGGGTACTCGGGACCATTCCTTTGATCTCCGGTGGTGGCCTCCTGATGCCCAACATACCGCTCCCACCCACTGACCAGCTACCAGTTCCTGATGGTTTCGGGTGGAAAATTAACTGGGCCTATATTATACAGATGTGGCCCGGGAGTTGAAGTCTCCCAGGCTTCTCACTGCCGAGGTCGGGATGGTTGACTGCCTGCCTTGACTCCCCACCTGCACAACTGTCGGCCCAAGCTAAAATCGGAGCTTATGTGTCAGTCATTGACATGCATTTTGCGTTAGAATGATTTTATTTGCAAAGCCCTCTGAAGATGTGCGTGTGTCAACTACTTGGTAAATAATGCCGTAGTCTTACCGTGACAGCTTCCTGTAAGTTGCCACCTTCTTCCATGTACATTTGTTCTCAGGTCATGCAGATAATGTACGCGGCATTGACGCTGACTGCTACCTCCTGCCAGATGTGTTCCCTGCTGTCCTTTTAGGGGGGATGCCCTGGAATGCTAAGCAGGGCTGCCCTCCTCACATATCCACATCACCAGAGTAGCAAAGAAAAATACAGCACTACAGCTCACTCTTGAGTGAGCTCCTAGAGGTCCCACCAGTCTGAGCAGGATTCAAAACCAGGTCCAAAGATGAATGGACAGTTTTTTTCATGTTGCGCTATCATATCCTGCATATTCTTGGATTACATACAGCATGGAACCAAGGAGCTGATACAAATATTATTCTGAAATCAACATATTATGCCTCCACACATCTCATGCTCTACATAATGTGTGACTTTAATCCTGGCTGAAATCCTGCCACGACCTTGCAGTAAGATTTCATTCAGAGGAGGTAAAACTGGCTGATAGGCACTGTAACCTTGCTAGAACTGTGAGCACATTCAAATATTTCGGACTAAGTACAGTTTCTACAATGTCACTTTTTGGGTTAAGCTCCCACGATCTGTTGGGTTGGTTAAAGATGAAACATGTGTTACAGCCACTAACACAATTAAGGTCAGAATTTTATGATCATTCATGGAGGGCAGCCATATTGCTAATGCTAGATCTAGGGACAAAAAATGTAAATATTTGAACAGCATTAAAACTGCATTAATTGTAGTTTACAGTGCAGTATCTCCTTTGTATATCCTCAGAAAGAGAACAAGGTCATCTTTCGAATAATAAAGAAACAGTAAGTTGAATCTTTCATTGTTTGCTAAGGGAAGTGAGTCTTGAACTTTGATCTGCCATTGAAATGTAATGGAAAATGTTGAAGTTTATGAATAAATAAATATGCCATGTGAAGTAATAGCTGCTTGTAATGCTGTAATGAAGGGGTTCACATGATGTTATAAGCCATGACAGTGAAGCTCAAGAGCCTTATAAAGCCATCTGAACCCCAAGATAGAGTTACAGGCCTGTGACATATGAGCCAAGCCAGCTGTTACTATTTATAGCACGCACAACTTGTTTTCTGTGGGATCATTGAAAACTGAAATCACACTTAATTACTCTTCAGATTTGGGCTTGGCTTCAAAGGATATGAAATTCAAATCCTCCAAATCTAAATCTGAAACATGAATTTGAAAATTGTGTCTTCTAGTAGTATGCTAGGATTTGGTGGTAGCTCGTAATACAGGCTTCATACTTTAAATAAAGCTGTGCTGTTTACATACAATGTACAGCACAGAAACAGGCCATTCAGCCCAACTGGTCCATGCTGGCGATTATGCTCCACACTATAATGTATAATGATACTGTATAATGTTGATGTAATGAATACGGACAGACTCCTAGCACAGAGCTTCCTATGGGTAATTTGGGATATGGAGACCAGCATGCTCTGCAGGAATATTTAGCACCAAATCATAAAATCTACCTTTATATAGCTATTATTTTTGATTAGCTTTCTGGAAAATAACTTTAAAAAGCTACATAACTCAATCAATTATGAGGTCATCATCACCAGTGAGGTCATCACCTGGCAGGTCACGTGACAGCTTGAGCCACAAGGCATCACAACCAGATCTGTGGCTGCATTAAGACAGAAAGTACGGTCACAATGGCTTTTTCAAATAAAGTTGTTGGCTGCTTGAAAATACAGCAGTTAAACTTAGTGTTTGACCGTGAGGAGAGCTGGTGAGAAATTTTCAAAACAAAATCAACTAAATCCTTTAATGAAATAGTTCAAAACCATCAAAATAGAAATCTCATGAGGAAAAGTCAACTTATTATTGAGAACTGTGCTGCGAGAACTTTCTTCAACATCAGGGAAATCGGGTGAAGAAGGTAATGCATGCTAAGAAGCAAAGGTACAACCATTTCTCGTTTAGACTTGTGTAGCAATTAGTCTTAGTATAAGTGGCACTACTATAATGAATGACACCCAGAAAACCTTCCTGCCTACCACAACAGGCAGACATAACCTCTCGTCTGAAAGAGACGGCACCTTCAACAATGCAGCACCCTTTCCGTACTGCACTGAAGTGTCAGCCTACGTTTTGTGTTTAAGTGCAAGAATGAGGCATGAATCCATGACCTTTTGACTCGGGTAAGCGTGCTACCACTAAGCCAACTTGACACTTGGTAAAAAAGGAGAGCCAAGAAGGGGTGGGAGAAATCAGATTCCATAGGAACTTTTAAAAAGCAATTGGACATGTACATGAAGAAGACTAATTTGCAGCATTATGTGGAAAAAGTTGGGGTTTGGGACTAAATTGGATAGCTCTTTCAAAGAGCTGGCACAGGCATGACAGCCAAATGGCCTACTTCTGTGCTGTAAGGTTCTAAGATTCTATGAAATGGGGAAAAGCAGGTACAGAGTTTATGAAGTGAAGAGAAAGAACAGCAATAAAGTAAAGTACATAGAAGTACTGTTTGTAGGCAATTGATATGTACACAAGTTCGAGTCGCATGCAAGATTGAGGAGGAATTGTTTATATGCAACTGGGATTTGTACGCAAGTAAACATGACTCCAGTTTAAGAAACATAAGAAATAGAAGCAGGAGTAGGCCATATGACCCCTCGAGCCTGCTCCGCCATTCATTAAGGTCATGGCTGATCTTTGACGTCACTTTCCTGCCCGATCCCCATATCCCTTGATTCCCTTGGAGTCCACAAGTCTATCAATCTCAGTCTTGAATATACTCAATGACTGAGCAGTCACAGCCTTCTGGGGTAGAGAATTCCAAATATTCACAACCCTTTGAGTGAAGAAATTCCTCCTCATCTCAGTCCTAAATGTCCGACCCCTTATCCTGATACTATGGGCCCGATGTTAGCAGGGCTGCGGGTTCGTGGCGGGGCGGCTATCGGGCGCGTGGGTAACGCGCCCGGTGAAATCAGTGTGCTCCTCGCACAATTATGGGCTAATTGAAGCCACATACCTTTGGTTCCGGGTTTGCCGTTGCTCAGCTGCGCGCCGGCGGACTGCGCATGCGCAGTGACGTCTGAGAGCTGGTGGAGTTCTATTTAAAGGGGCAGTCCACCAATGCTCCTCCTGCTGCAAACAAGGACTAGAATACCATGGAGCACCCCAGAGGGAAGGCTGCCCCAAGATTTTCAGACTCCTCACTCCAGCTGCTGCTGGATGGGGTGAGGAGGAGGAGGGAAACGTTGTTCCCGTTGGGTGGGAGGAAGTGCCCTCCCTCCACCACCAGGAAGGAATGGTCGGAGGTGGCAGCAGAGGTTAGCAGCAGCGGCAACATCACATGGACTTGGATCCAGTGCCGCAAGAGATTTAATGACCTAACTAGGTCAGGCAAAGTGAGTACACTTAGGCATTCTCCCACACTCCGTCTTCCACATCACCTCCACCACCACACAACCCCTTCTGCACTGCCACCACAGCGCTCCCGCATCACTCCTCACATCCACTCAACTATCATCCTCACCGTGCCTGCACGTACTCACCGCCCCTGTCCCCATTCGAACACTACCACACACCCCAATCCCCATACAATGGGATGGGCATGTGGCACACGCATCCTCCCATCCATCTCCCTCACGCTCAACCCACCCACACCAATGCTTGCAGCGTCTCACCATGCAATCATCACTCAATCACGCCTCTGTGTTTTGCCTTGACAGGAGAAGAGATGCAAGAACGCCCGGGAGAGGGCACGGACCAGAGGGGGCCCGCCACACGAGGTGGTTCTAACAGACGCGGAGCAGGAGGCTTTAGAGCTCAGCCACACACTGGAGTGCCTGTCCGTGGCGGATGGCAAGGCTGTGGCTGCAGAAACAGCCGGTAACAGAAAGCTGACACTCAGCACTCATGATAGCGAATGATCTTAGCATCACTTGGCATCTGCCGCACCTCAACATCTGTCCACATGCCTGATATTGCCCTTTGTTCTCTTGCAGGGCCGTCTGCGAACGCCGTGTCTGTGGAGGGCGATTCCTCAGAGGACATGCCGGTCTCTGAGGGTCCATCGTCACATATGAGCCAAGCATCCACCAGCGCAGATACACACACCTCGGTGGGTCCCCGTCCTCACGTAGTTGGGCTTGCACATGGTGAGTCACCACGCACGTGTGAGCATGAGCAGACCCTGGTGGCAGGGGCAGCCGTGGAGAGTCCGCGTTGGTGGGAGCACTCTTCTCCAGGCTCTGCTCAGCTAGACCCAGATGCTGAACCCTGGGGGCCAACCATGAAAAGGAGAGTCATCGAGGGGCACCAGGACATTGCTGAGGTGCTGGAAGAGGTGCCACACGCACTCTCCACAATCACGCAGGTGATGGAGGAGTCCAACTCCTGCATGAGGGGAATGGTGGCACAAGTACAGGAGGGTATCCGCGAGATAGTGTCGCGGGTAGGTGCGGGAACGTCTGCGGTGGAGGAAAGGCTAGCCACCCTCGAGCGTCACGCACAGCTCAATATTGAGTCCATCCAGGCCCTGACAACGGCCATTCGGATTCAGGGTGAGCAACATTCTGCCGCCTTAAACAGGCTGACAGATACTTTACAGGTGGCCTTCCAAGGCCTCACACAGGTCATCCAAACTGTCGTCCAGCAGGGTGGAAGGAGTGAGGTGGGCCTGGGCCACGAGAGGGATGATGGTGAAAGGAGACATGGAAGTGGGGACGCCACTCAAAGTGCCCCCACGTCTCACCCGTTGCCCCCCTCTCAACCAGTACCCGCAATGCTGCCTCCTCTCCAGGTGGCCGAGTCTGCCCCTACACAGGTGCAGGAGGAGCAGTCTTTGGAGGGGCCCTCACGGGCACCAAAACCCAGAGGGCGTCGGCCTCAAAGCATCTACCCGGTCAGGGCATGTACAAGAGCAACCTGCCACTACCTCTGCTGGAGCCACAGGGGTAGCACCACGTAGGGGTTCCCGGAAGCGTAAGGCGAAGGTGTTGTGAACACAAAGGGAATGCACGAGGGTGTATGACTATCTGTCATGTTTTTATTTATATTTGTTTAGTGCACATCCACAATAAACCCCATTGTTATCACCACTACTGCCACGTCTTGTCCATTCTTGACCGGCTTGTGCAATAGGTCCCTTTCGTGGGGCTCAGCATGAAGACGAACACCTGGTCCCACCCATTGGGTCACACTACAGTGGGTGCAGGAATAATTGCACCACTGTTCCGTGCAGGGGGCAGGGGGCAGGGGAGGGGGCTGGTATGGCCGCTCCTCTGTCCACGTGATGAGGTCTAGACTCTTCAGACAGTCTGATGTTAGGAGAACCGTTGACATATTGGTGCCTCCCTGGCCTGACGAGCAGCCAGGTGAGCCGATGTTCGCCCCATGGGTCGTTCCTCCTCCTCCTCCTCCTCCTCGGCCTCCTCATCGTCGTCAATATGGGTGGCGGATGTGCATGGGGCCTCCTCCAGCGGCACCCCTCTCTGTTGTGCCATGTTGTGCAGGGCACAACAGACAACTGTAATGCGTCCCACTCTGAGTGGCACATATTGGAGCGCTCCCCCAGAATGATCAAGGCACCTGAAGCGCATCTTGAGCAGCCCTATAGCGTGCTCAATTGTAGACCTGGTAGCGATGTGGCTATCATTATATCGACGCTGTGGCTCGGTGGTGGGGTTCCTCAGAGGTGTCATAAGCCACGTGTGTAGGGGATATCCCTTGTCGCCGAGGAGCCAGCCGTTGCCGGCGTTGGGTGCCTGCAGGATGGGCGGGACGGCGGACTCCCTGAGGATGAAGGAATCGTGGCAGCTGCCAGGGTATCTGGCGCACACGTGTAGGAATATCTTGCGGTGGTCACAGATGAGCTGGGCGTTCATGGAGTGATACCCCTTCCTGTTGATGAACAGCCCTGGCTCATGTGGAGGTGCCCGTATTGCTATGTGGGTGCAATCGATTACACCCTGCACCCGTGGGAAGCCAGCCACAGCATGGAATCCAACCGCCCTCTCCATCTGGCTGCGGTCATCCATGGCGAAGTTGATGTAGTGCGAGGCCCTGTGAAACAACCCATCGGTAACCTGCCTTATGCACTTGTGTGCAGACGACTGACAGACCCCGGTGATGTCCCCGGTGGCACCCTGGAAGGATCCGGAGGCGAAGAAGTTGAGGGCAGTGGTGACTTTGACGGCGACGGGTAAGAAGATGCTGCTTGGTCCATCCGGGAGCAGCTCGTCATTAAGGAGGCTGCAGATGTCGGCGACTACCTGGCGACTGACTCTGAGCCTTCGTATGCACTGCTCCTCAGAGAGGTCCAGGAAGCTGAGCCTCGGTCTGTAGACCCTGTGGCGAGGGTAGTGCCTCCTGCAACGCATCTCTCTCTGCGGTTGCCCTCCCTCCTGCTGTGCAGGTGGATGTGTCACAGCACTCTGTTGTGGAGCTCCACGTGTCGGGCGCACGGCTTGGCCGGCGAGGCTGGTGAGGCTGTTCGTCCTCTGAGGAGGTCATGACTGCAACTACGGTGGCCCCCATCTGGAAGGTGTACATCTGAGGGGGTCCGCAAGGTAGGTAAGTGTGTTCTCACACCGGGGTTGCGGTTCCAGGTCGGTGAATTTTCTTGTTAGGAGGAGGGTGGTGGAGGCCAAACTTTGTCCAATGTGACGGAGTGGCCTCCTGCGATGGTGAAGGGTCTCCCCCCCCCGACCTGTTGAATGCACCTTTGCAGCTGCCACAGGTTGCTGGCTGCAACACCTCCGTTTGAACTGGGAGTGTTTCTCCCAGTATGGGAAACAGTCTCAGTTCAGTGTAAAATCCCACCCCTCCTAATAAAACAGCTCAATCAGGTCTGTAAACGACCTGAACAAGCAACATAAATACTTTCAAGTGGCATCCCGCTGGCTTTAATTGCCTGCGGGATTCCCACCAGCGCGTCAGTGGGGAACCCGTAAGTGGTCGGGTTGGAGCCGGGCTCTGGACCCGCTCTGGGATTCCCCGATTTTCGGAGCCCCCCCTCCGATAGCGGGTGCTAAAATAAAGCCCTATGTCCCCTAGTTCTAGACTCTTCAGCCAGGGAGTGGACAAGGATGGATGTTGATAGTCCCCTGAATTGGACTGAACCTTCATTTTTGGATAAATTACAAGGGATTACTATTTTTAAATATCCATTCAAAGTAGGTGGAAAGATAAAATTGCCCTGGTGAGTCCTGAACAAGGGCCTGAACAACAAAATGAACTCGGTGGTCCGCTAGTCTTTTCTCAGCGCTGTTTTCTAATGTTAGTATTTGAAGATTTAAATCTATTACAGCCTCTCACCTCGGAACCTAAAAATGACAAGGAAAGATTTCAAATTTTGTTTGGGTTTTGCACCTTTACTTGAATCCCAATCTTTCCCTCCATATTGTTGATGATAAGGAATCAGCTCACAAATTTGTTGTGCAGAGATGTTGGGCTCGATTTTCGGACGTCCGAGACGGCAGGTTCGTGGCGGGTGGGGCTCCGAAAATCGGGGATTCCCAGGGCGGATCCGGAGCCCTGCTCCAACCCGCCCACTTCCGGGTTCCCCAGTGACGTGCTTAGATGCGCGCGCAGCCCCCGCCTGCGGGACTCCCAACGGCAATTAAAGCGGGCGGGATCCCAATTAAAGCAATAACTTTGTTACTACAGATTTTCAACTCAACTGAGTGTGTTTCCCGTACTGGGGGGAAACACTCCCAGTTGAAATGGACGTGTTGCAGCCACCAGCCTGTGGCAGCTGCAAAGGTCCATTTGACAGATGGGGTGGGGGGGAGACCCTCACTCATTGCAGGAGGCCACTCTGTCAATTTGGACAAAGTTTGGCCTCCACCACCCTCCTCCTAACAATAAAATTCACAAACTTGAACATTTACCCCGGGGTCCAGACACATGTACCTACCTTGCGGACCCCCTCAAACGTACATCTTCCGGATGGGGGCCACCGTAGCCGCAGTCATGACCTCCTCGGAAGGTGAACAGCATCACCAGTCTCGCCGGCCAAGCCGTCCACCTCTGACACGTGGGGCTCCACAACACAGTGCTGTGACACATCCACCTGTACAGCAGGGGGGAGGGCAACCGCAGGGAGAGATGCATCGCAGAAGGCACTACCCTCGCCACAGGGTCCACAGACCGAGGCTCAGCTTCCTGGACCTCTCTGAGCAGCAGTGCACACGGAGGCTCAGAGTCACTCGACATTTAGTCGTGGACATCTGCAGCCTCCTTCATGCCGAGATGCTCCCGGCTGGCCCGAGCACCATCTTCTTACCTGTTGCTGTCAAAGTCACCACTGCCCTCAACAACTTCTCCTCTGCATCCTTCCAGAGTGCCACCGGGGACATCGCCGACATCTCTCAGTCGTCTGCACAAAAGAACCCTGCAAATACACCTACACCCACTCTGCAGTGACACAATGGGTGGCATCAGGTGTGGGTCTTCATGGTGATCCTCAGGAAAGGGCATTATTGCACAAACCAGACAAGATTCGCAAAGTTGATCAGAAATCAAATATAATTAAAAACCATGACAAACCCTCAAACACCCTTGTGCATCCCCTTCATGCTCATGACATGTTTGCCTTACACTTCCTACTACACATATGTGATGCATGCCCTGTGGCTGCAGCATAGCTAGTGTCAGGTTGGGTGAGGCCGACCGTGAAAGAGATGCTTGAGAGGGTGAGTATGAGACGGAGCCATGAGATTGTATGAGGATTGGGTTGAGTGGTAGTGATGAGATGAGTACTGGCGAGGTGAGTAAGTTCAGGTAAGATGAGGATGAGTTTGAGTGGGTGTGAGGAGTGATATGACAGAGTAGTGTTGGCAGTGCAGAAGGAGATGTGAGGTGGGAGCGGTGATGCGGCAGACGGAGTGTAGGGGAATGAGTAAGTGTACTCACTTTGGCTGACCTACTTAGGTAATTGAAGCGCCTCCTGCACTGTATGCAGGTGTGTGATATGTTGGTGGTGCTGGTGACCTCCTCTGCCACCTCAAGCCTGGCCTTCATGGTGGCAGAGGCAGGCCACTTCCTCCCATCCACTGGGGAGAAGATCTCTGTCCTCCTCCTCCTCATCCCATCCAGTAGGACCTGGAGCAGCCTTCCCCTGGGCTGCTCCATGCTGTAATTTTGCCTATTTTCTGCAGCATCAGTCAATGGAGGACTGCCAATTTAAATAGGGATCCTCCGGCTGACAGCCTATGATGCGGGTGCGCAGTCCACCCGCTGTGCAGCTTTCCAGCACGAAACCCGGAAGCCAAGGTAAGTGGCTTCAATTAGGCTGCGATCGTGTGCAGAGCGCCTCGAATTCACTGGGTGCGTTACCCACGTGCCCAGTCGACCCCCCGCTGCCAGCCCGCCTCCCTCCTAAAATCGAGCCCATTAACTCTTCAAAACTTTAAAGTAAAGGATGTTAGTGCTGAAACATATAACAGTTTTTCTGCTCCATGTGAGCATTAAGCATAGCCAGCTCAGGTAAAGAACAGAGATGCAAAACAGGGCTCCCTCTCCTCTCACCCAATGACATGCCTCACCTCAAAAGAAGCACTCCCGCTGCACCGGTGTGATTTTTCTCATTTCCAACACTGGCCAAAGCATTGTCTCCCTGAGTGAGATTGCCAAGTTACTACCAATTTTTGGGAGTTCAGTCGAAATTTCTTGAACTGGAAGAAGGCTAATTTCAGTGAGTTAAAAAGGAATATTGCCTTGGTGAATTGGAATCAAAAATTGGTAAGCATAACAATTGAACAAATGAAGAAGGAGATGGTTTGAGTACAGAGTAGACACATTCCCCTAAGGGGGAAGGTATGGGCATCCAAATCTAGAACACCCTGGATGACTAAAGATATAGAAATTAAAATGAAACAGTAAAAGGAGGCTTATGACAAATGCAAGTTTCATAATACAGTAGAGAACCAGGCTGAATACAGAGAGTACAGAGGAGAACTAAAAAAGGGAATAAGAGGGACAAAGAGAGAGTATGAGAATAGATTAGCGGCTAACATAAAAGAGAAGTCAAAAGTCTTTTGTACACATATAAATAGTAAAAAGGTAGCCAAAGGAAGGGTGTGGTCGATTAGGGACAAAAAAGGAGATCTTCTTGTGGAGGCAGAGGGTATGGGTGAGGTACTAAATTAATATTTTGCATTGGTCTTCACTACAGAAGACGATGCTGCCAATGTAACAGTAAGGGAGGAGGTAGTAGCAATATTGGATAGGATAAAAGTAGATTAAGAGGAGGTACTTAAAAGGTTGGCAATACTCAAAGTAGAAAAGTCACCCGGTCCAGATGGGATGCATCCTAGTTCCTGAGGGAAGTAAGGGTGGAAATTGCAGAGGCTCTGGCCACATTCTTCCAATCCTCCTTAGATATGGGGGCGGTGCCAGAGGACTGGAGAATTGCAAATGTTACACCCCTGTTCAGAAAAGGGGAGAGGGATCAACCCGGCAATTACAGGTCAGTCAGCCTAACGTCGGTGGTGAGGAAACTTTTAGAGACAATAATCTGGGGCAAAATTAATTGGCGCTTGTAAAAGTACAGGCTAATAAATGAAAGTCAGCATAGACAGTTCTTTGATGAAGTAACACAGAGGGTTGATGAGGGTAGTACAGTTGATGTTGTGTATATGCACTTTCAAAAGGCATTTGATAAAGTACCACATAATAAACTTGTTAGCAAAATTAAAACCCATGGGATTAAAGGGACAGTGGCTGCGTTGATACAAAATTGGCTAAGGGACAGAAAACAGAGAGTAGTGGTGAACGGTTGTTTTTCAGACTGGAGGGAAGTATACAGTGGTGTTCTCCAGGGGTCAGTATTAGGACCATTGTTCTTTTTGATTTATATTAATGACCTGGGCTTGGGTATACAAGGTATAATTTCAAAGTTTGCAGATGGGAGGGGGGTGAGAACCGTAAATCAGGTGTGACACCATCTAAAAGCAGCCAGCACCTCCTATAGGGGAAGTATGCTGTGGCTGCAAACTGCAGGAAATGTTCTGAAAGGTACATGGCATAAAAGTTAAAGGTCACAGTGACCTTGACAGTCACAGGTTGTGCCATGCATGCCCTGGTTTGTGGCTTCTTTTGTGGATGCAGCAGGTGACAGACCTCCATTACAGCCTCCTTGGTGAAACACAAGTGCCTCACACACTGCTCTGCGGTCAGGTCGTGTTATGGAAAATGTTCCTTGAAGACCCGCTATGGGTAGGACCTCCTGTGCAATGCCCTCGTCATCCTTCTTCCCAACTGCTCCTGCTTGTTGATGTCTTCTTTGAGGCTTCCACTCCTTTTCCAGCCCCAAAGGCAGACCAACCAGATCACCCATCCAGCCTACTAGGACAATCCAGCAACTAACCTGTATGGAGGGGATGAGCCCTTTAATTAGTGTTCCTGCAGGGTCCTTCTTGACTGTTAGTGCCACGAGTTGCTGGGTGAGTTTATCACGGGGCGAATCAGGTGGTGGGGCAGAACAATTTCATGAAAGGGTCCAACAACCAGCACAGGACCCTTATTTTCCTGAAGAGTTCCAGAGGAGCCTGATCCACTTCCAGCGCAGGACGAGCATACATGCACCACCTGCCACAATGGATCCTTAGATGCCCATTTCATGTCTGGAAAGGGAGCGCAGCTCGATCAAATTTCTAGGCCAAGATCTTTGTAACTCAATATATTGAGGGTAATTTTCAACTTCTCTGCCTGGACAGTGACCTGACAGAGCGAATCATCCACCCATTGTAAAATCCACCTGATTTTCGTTCCTTTGAAATCTAGGGGATAAAAATCAGGCAGGTTCTACAACGGGCGTGCAAACCATTCTGCTAGATTACTGGCCAGGAGGAGAAGTTAAAAATTACCCCCTACTGTATATTGTATTTGCAAGGGGAAGATTCCTTCATGAATACACAAGTAAAGATCATTAGTTTTCTGCCTGTTATCCTCGTCAGAGGCACACACGATGTGAGTGACTACAATGGGGAATACAAATCTGACCCATTACCTTATCCACTGATTACAGAAGGGATTCAACAGCATTTCACCAATCAACAAAGACAGAAATAGCATTTAAGATCAAGTAAGTCTACACATGCTCTGTCCTCCATGCTTGATCATTTATGCAAAAATTGCCAAATTTGGTGATGCCCTTATCAGCGTAGCGGTTGACATGCATGCCCAATGTGTCAGCGAGACATGTGCAACTTTGATTAAGATTGGCGAGCTGCCATCTCTACTCACACTGTTTATTAGCAGATCACTGATTGGGAGTGAGGGAAATCAGGTGTCCTTGACGCCATTTAGAGGGAAGATGCATGGGGTTAAATTGGATAACCCCTGAAAACAGGCATGGCAATTAAACCGTGCCCTGTCGTTATGATGCAGGCAGCACGTTACATTCATGCTGCTGCTGATTTAAATGATTGCTGCGTTGATTGGCTGCATGCATCAGCAAGGGGGCCCTGGTAGCGCGAGTGGCTTATGCTTCTTAAAGGCAGCCCACACCTCTTAAAGGGGAGATGCATTGTGGCTGTAAGAAGTGGCGGGAATTGTTTCAAAACTGAATCCTGTGCTGTGATACTTTGAAGAATGGCTGCCCCTGGGAGAAAGCGTGCACCAAGGTTCGCTGATAATGCACTGGAGGCTTTGGTGCAAGAGGTGGAGAGAAGGAGGGGCATCCTGTATCCGCATCGGGACAGGAGGCCTGCGAGATGTGCTCAGGAGGCAGTGGGAGGAAACAGCGGAGGAGGTCAATGCCACGAGCTTAGCTCCAAGAACATGGATGCAGTGCTGGATGAGGGTCAATGATTTAACACGAGTTGTCAAATGTCAAGATGAGTGAGTTCAAGCTTCAAGTGGCATATTGAACCAACTGCACCACTAGCCTCCTCCATTGCCCAATTCACTATACCCCCATCACCCACCTACCACAACCTCTATCAATCAGTACTCAACTGTTCAAATCATGTGCTTTATCTCAGCCTCATATACTTAGCACTGTTGCAAGCCGCACACCCACAACTCACAGGTCACACGCACTGGTGGCTATTCAACCATGACAGCCACATCATCCAAACATCTTGCAGGACACTCACTGACACACTTCCCTCTTTCTTGTAGGAGAAGGTGGCACATAACAGGAGGCAACAAGTGGCAGTGGTTCCATGGAACATGAACCTGCTGTCCTCTCTCAGGATGACAGCATTCTTGCTTCCACCCCTGCCATTCCGCCAGTGCCCTTGCTGTTGTCTGTCAGCTAGCCAGCCCACTTCCTGTAGGGTATTGAAACTTTATCCAAGTATTGGAAACCTCCAAAAACACATACAAATGCACCAGAAGCCAGAAGAAATAATGTAGGAGCTAACCTGTAACTACTTCATCATCCCTTTAATAGTGCTGGTGGGGTGTCCTTCATGCCGTTTAAGTCATGTTCAGCTGTGTGAGGTTCAAACAGTGCGTTGAATGGAGTGTGGAGTTCCAAAATAGCAGCATTGCCTTCCAATCAGCATTGCACACTGATTCGCATCACCATCTCCCTGCTCTACGTGTTGCCGGCGGTGGTTAGGTGCGCACTCACAAACCCCTTTACCAAGACGGCGTCCTGCGCACTTCCCATTGGAAGTGTGAGCGCGGATCCCATTTTCATGGTTTAGTTGTCCATGTAGCACCGAAAAAGCGAGCGCTACATGGCCCAATTTCACCCCCGCTGTACCTTTACTTAACTGAATCAATGCTAAACGGAGCAAAAGGCACGTGGAGCAGGTGCAGCAAAGGCCCCTCCCCTGATTGTCAGGCACTATTCTGGAGGTTCCAGTTGAGGAGGGAGGTATTGCTTCCAATGAGTGACAGAATGTGTCAAGGCAAATAGCTTGGCACCAGTGGGCAGAGATGAACAGGTCAACACGAGAAGCATTCCAACTGGGAAGGTCATCGACCTGAAACATTCACTCTGTTTCTCTCTCTACAGATGCTGCCTGACCTGCTGAATGTTTTCCAGCATTTTCTATTTTTATTACAACCGGGATGTGACCTGAAATTCTAAGGTTTTACACCGATTTTACATGCGAAAAAGAGGCAAACGGAAATTGAATTTCTCTCAAAAAGCACACGCTTCCCAGACAGGTAGGAACAGCTGGTTGTTATACACAGCTAAGGCTACACTTTTATCACTGTTATCCTTACTGCATTTCAAACAATGAGTAATAATCAAAACCAACAGGCTCACTAGAATGAAAATGAGGTGGTTAGAGCATTTGAATGTCAGAGGAATTAAGTCCTTAAGAAAGAATTAACTCATTATTAAGAGATTTGGATATATCTATGGCATTCACTGTCAATACCTCAATCAACACTCTTGCGAGCAAAGGCAGATGCAATGAATACATCATATAATAATTATAGTGATTCCAGGCCAATCTTCCCAGGAAGCACCTGCCTGCAATATTCCCAGTTTAATCCAATGGTTACATCATTGCAGACTGATTCATTTAATAGTTGTAAAATAAATACTTACCCTGCATGAAAGACAAATGAGATAATTTGGACTCTCAGCCACAAGTGGTCTTTGTAATTTGATACAACAGCAAAGTGAGAAGGACTACTATCAAAAAGGTTTATTTCACATTGTCACTTGTCTGTAAAAGTAAACAGAGACGGATTTGCAACTAAAAGTCCAAACCACATGCAGTTTATTTTTCCACGACAATAAACAAAGCCTCACTCTGGAGAGGTAAGTTTAACTTTTAAGAGGCGGAGAAAAGATTACATTAAACAGCTGCTTCCACAAGCTCCCTGTTTCAGACACAAGGATATCTGGATGAGATGTGAGATTTCAGTCATTAGTTTTTATGCATAGTTATTTGATAAATTGACCATATTAGCTACAATAGGATCCTGCTGGCTAAACAAGATTGATGGATAGACATATCAAATATAAAGTACTGGAGAGACCGCATAACATCCAGACCATGCAAAAATATATCAGTTCTTTTTAATGAACTGCAATTGTTGACAAAATTATAGTTTGGTTTACATGTTTGGAGCTTCATTATAAAATCATAGAATCATACAGTACAGAAGAAGGCCATTTGGCCCATCCTGTCTGTGCTGGCTCTTTGAAAGAGCTATCCAATTAGTCCCACTCCCCTGATCTTTGCCCATAGCCCTGAAAATATCTCTTTTTCAAGTATATATCTAATTCCATTTTGAAAGTTACTATTGAATCTGTTTCTGCCACCTTACAGGCTCCGATTTTATCCCAGGGCGGGCGAACAATGAGTTTGCAAGTCGAGGCCCAGAGAGATTTTAAACTCCATTTCCATATCCAGGCACGGACTTCAGTCCGAACCCGGCAGGAAACACTATCTTGCCGGAGGTTGGGAGCCAGTATTTATGCGGCAGGAGGCCGCTGCCAAGGACCCGTGGGAATGGTCTCTGGCAGTCAGGTAAGTGATGAGGGGGCGATTGTGATCGGTGGGAGGCCCAAGGTTTCCTTGTGGGGCCCAAAGGAGCACTCCTAGCCCTCCCTGTTCCACAAGGAAACCTAGCATTTTTTTTTAAACTTACCTGCCTGGGCCTGTTCTGGCTCATGATCCAACTCCTGGCAAGTTTTTCCTGGCAGAGAAGCCATCACTGCTCAAATCAGGCCCCAAAGACGTCATCAGAGCCCGATCTGCATATTTAAAGAGGACCCGCCAGCTTGGGTTTCTCAGGCGGTCAGATTGGGGCAGGAAAGGAATGGGTAAGTCCCCCACTCCATTTTAATTGGGTTAAAAATGGGGCCACAGTCTCTAGATGGCTCTACCTCAGTTAGCATTAGGGATAGTAACAGTAGACCATACAGCCCATCGAGCTTGTTCCGCCATTCTATTAGATCATGGGCGATGTGTACCTCCATTCCATTTACCCGCCTTTGCTCCTTCTAGAATGATACCCGGACTTCAAGGGTTAAGTTAAAAGGAGAGATTACAGAAATTGGGGTTGTATTCTCTAGAGTTTAGAAGGTTAAGGGGTGATCTGATCGAAGTTTATAAGATATTAAGGGGTACAGATAGGGTGGATAGAGAGAAACTATTTCCGCTGGTTGGGGATTCTAGGAGTAGGGGGCACAGTCTAAAAATTAGAGCCAGACCTTTCAGGATTGAGATTAGAAAACATTTCTACACACAAAGGGTTGTAGAAGTTTGGAACTCTCTTCCGCAAACGGCAATTGATATTAGCTCAATTGCTAAATTTAAATCTGAGATAGATAGCTTTTTGGCAACCAAAGGTATTAAGGGATATGGGCCAAAGGCAGGTATATGGAGTTAGATCACAGATCAGCCATGATCTTATCAAATGGCGGAGCAGGCACGAGGGGCTGAATGGCCGACTCCTGTTCCTATGTAACAACAGGGACTGGACATGTACCAGAAACTGAATGAAGATAACAAAAATTAACCACCTGCTCAGTCAACACCTGCCTTAGAATGAACCTTTGGTACAATTTGTAAAATGACGTACGTGCGCAGAGTGACACAAACCGGCAAAAATGTCCCAGTGCAGATGTCTTAAAAAGCAACAGGTGGTGTGAAATGTATGCAGACTAAACTAATACAAATTGGACTAAATTTAGATTTGTTGTATCACGTTGAAACAAATTGTGGTCATTATGCAGATGCACTTCAGCATTGTGGCAAATTATATTGAACTAGCCCCAATCTTTTATGTATTACAAGTCAAGAACTATAATAAGGAGTTCATTTGTTTGCTAAGTATCTTGATGAATTTAGTGTTTTGTTCCAAGCAATGGTACCCTATTTACATTTTAAATATGATATCATTGCCTGGAATACTTAATCTAGCATTTAGTCCAAGAGCACAGTTTTTTGTGCATCTGAATATTCTATGCACACATAAAATGAAACCCTACAGCACAGAACACAATTCTGTTCTCAGTAATGGAGTTCTAAAGTTTCTGGTTTTCGCACTAGAGCTGGGTTTTTCTTGCTGCATCCATAGTGTACATATTCCCACACCCCTCCTCTGAGTGAGATTAGCAATTTAGTGCCCATGCCATTTCGAAATTGGACTAAGATAACCCAAATTCATTTCAAGATTTTCTACTTGAGTGCAAAACAGGCGTGATATCGGTCGTGGACCCACTTCACCCGCCCAATGCGGCAGTCGGGAGGTCTGAATCCTCTGGTTGCTACAAGTTAACAGCATCTTAAACATTATGGGAAGATTTTATTGTTGCTATTTTCAATGAAATCATAAAAGCGTTCAAAAGGAACATTTACAATTTTGCTATCAAAAAGAAATTCTTTCTAACAAATTAGTTTCAGAATTTTACATCGTAAGAACAATGTTTGTAGAATGTAATGCAGAGGACTGAAGAATAACAAAATACTCTCAGTAAGACACAGGCACATATCCATAAATAATTATTCTAGGCATAAATCAATGGCTTAACGTACTTTATTGTAAGAAGGAAATGTAACATAAAAGTCAGGAGGGGTTTGTGGAGGCACAAAATAAGGAATGGAATTTTGCATTGAAAATGTCTAAATGAGGACCAATTTCTTGGTTGTCAGACTCTGATTATACATGCATAACTCGCAGCTCAGCAGAAATTGCTCACTGTCATCTCTTGCAAATAAAACTGATTCAAAACACTGCAAAAAAATAAAAATAAAGAGATTGAAATCGGCATTGGCCTTTCAACTCTGGATCTGGGTTTAAATCCAGCGAAGACTGATGGGGTGAAAGTCTTCTCTGTCAGGATCTTATGCAAAATGAATTTGGGTTATCTTAGTCCAATTTCTAAATGGCATGGGCCTAATTTGGCACTAAATTGCTAATCTCACTCAGAGGAGGGGTGTGGGAAATATGTACACTATGGATGCAGCAAGAGATTGGGGCTGAGGCACAACTGGGACAGATTAGAAGGATTTGTGCAAATCTGTGCTCCGAGTGCTTGGGCTCAATTTTGAAATGGTGGTGGTTTGGCAGCGGGGGTAGGGGGGGTGAAGGTGCGCATGGCAAACCCGAATAAAATAAACTTTTCCGACGCGATCGCAATGTATTTGATGGTTATTAAAGTTATTACCGGGTTTCGTGCCCGGCAGCCCCTGATTGACATGCTGGCTGCTGACAGGAGCTGCAACGCCAGGGGGGTGTGGGGGTGGGGAAAGAGAAGAGAGAGCGAGACGTCATCCGGCTCTAGAACAGAAGATCGGGGAGGGGGTAGAGGGGAAGATCGGGGCGGGGGGGGGGGGGAGAGGGGCAGATCGGGGGGGGGGGGGAGAGGGGATGATCGGGGGGGGAGAGGGGATGATCGGCGGGGGGAGAGGGGAAGATCGGGGGCGGAGAGGGGAAGATTGGGGGGGAAATCGGGGGGTGGAAGATCGGGGGGGGAGGGTGGAAGATCGGGGGGGGAGAGTGGAAGATCGGGGGGGAGGAGGGGAAGATCGGGGGGAGAGGCGAAGATCGGGGGGGAAGAAGGGGAGATCGGAGTGGGACATCGGGGAAAGAGGAGGTGATCGGCAAGGGAGACGTTGGGGGCTGAGAGGGACATCGGAGAGGGAGACATCCAACATCGGAGCAGGGTGGAAAGATAGGTTGATTTTGTGTTTTAACTTTGTGCAATGGTTTTTTATTTAATTTATTTTGTTTATTTTTCCCTGATCTGGCCCCTCACGCCTGGTTTCATCAGGCATGAATCGGAAGCCGTGGGAAAACCACCCAGATAAGTTAAAAATCGTTCTAACTACCGAATATGTCACAAGTAAAATACCTTAAGTACCTCAATGAGGTACATTTGGTTCTTTAACTATCAACCCGCCGGCTTTAATTGCCGGCGGAACTTTTGGATTTGGGAAGCGCCGCACACACAGGTGCATCTGTGGGGAACTCGGAAGTTGGCGGGTTGGAGCCGGCTTCTGAACCCGCTCTCACTTTTGCAATTTTCGCAGCCCCCCCACCCCCAACACACCCACAATTTAAGTTTAAAATTGAGCACCTTGTATTTTTTTATTTGTTCATGGGATGTGGGCATCACTGGCAAGGCCAGCATTTATTGTCCATCCCTAATTGCCCTTGAGAAGGTGGTGATGAGCCGCCTTCTTGAACTGCTGCAGTCCGTGTGGTGAAGGTTCTCCCACAGTGCTGTTAGGTAGGACATTCCAGGATTTTGACCCAGCGACGATGAAGGAACGGCGATATATTTCCAAGTCGGGATGGTGTGTGACTTGGAGGGGAACGTGCAGGTGGTGTTGTTCCCATGTGCCTGCTGCAGTTGTCCTTCTAGGTGGTAGAGGTCGCGGGATTGGGAGGTGTTGTCGAAGAAGCCTTGGCGAGTTGCTGCAGTGCATCCTGTGGATGGTACACACTGCAGCTACGGTGCACCGGTGGTGAATGTTTAGGGTGGTGGATGGGGTGCCAATCAAGCGGGCTGCTTTGTCCTGGATGGTGTCAAGCTTCTTGAGTGTTGTTGGAGCTGCATTTATCCAGGCAAGTGGAGAGTATTTCATCACACTCCTGACTAGTGCCTTATAGATGTTGGAAAGGCTTTGGGGGTCAGGAGGTGAGTCACTCGCCGCAGAATAAGCAGCCTCTGACCTGCTCTTGTAGCCGGTTAAGTTTCTGGTCAATGGTGACCCTCAAGATGTTGATGGTGGGGGATTCGGCGATGGTAATGCTGTTGAATGTCAAGGGAAGGTGGTTAGACTCTCTCTTCTTGGAGATGGTCATTGCCTGGCACTTGTCTGGCACATGCAGCACGGACTGCTTCATTATTTGAGGGGTTGCGAGTGGAACTGAGCACTGTGTGATCATCAGCGAACATCCCCATTTCTGACCTTATGATGGAGGGAAGGTCATTGATGAAGCAGCTGAAGATGGTTGGCTCTAGGACACTGCCCTGAGGAACTCCTGCAGCAATGTCCTGGGGCTGAGATGTTTGGCCTCCATCAACCACTACCATCTTCCTTTGTGCTAGGTATGACTCCAGCCACTGGAGAGTCGTACCTAGCACAAAGGAAGATGGTAGTGACATGAAATGAATTGTTCAGCATGAACATCCCTCATCTTTGATGAACACAAAAAAGTAATTAAAACAAAACGCCCTCACAGTACAAAGTCAAATCAATTGTTACAAGTTTTACTCCACTCTTGGCCCAAACTTATCATATTGTTTAGATGCAGCATTTGGATCATATTCTAAAAGGCTCTCGTAGAATGAATGTCACTTCAATTTTTTCAATATAGACTACGCTTTACTTACTATCCAACCATACAGGTAATTCTTTGTTTCCAAACTGCTAAGCTCCTCATTTCTGTATTAGTCTTTTAGTTTTACTTTGTACTTTTTACTATGTTTTTTCATTAGCAGCTGCTGTTTTCAGACAATGTCCAAATGTTTATCAGAGCACATAGATCAGATGGAATTAGTCTAGTCCATTTGCGGAAGAGAAACTCCCAGCCTACAGAATTTAATTTTTAAAACATATACAGCTCCACAGGGCAGGTTGTAGAACATCAATTTGGGGCTGTGTCCAACTTTAAGCCTTGTGACTTATGCAGCCCGGCAACAACCTTCAACTTCCAGAGATGGTATGGATGAGGCTGGCTGGGACTTGTAACACATCCATCATTACTCTCTCCATTAGAATAATTTCTCAACACTGAAAAGGTTTTAAAACTCACATTCTTTGGAAAATAGAGTGTCCATATGTAATCCAGGTATAAATTCTATTTGTAATGTGTTTCAAGACTTGATCTTTTAGACGATCTAAGGTTTCACCCATTGCCCCCACCTCTTATTTGACTGAACTGAATTGGCTCAGATTGCAGATCTTCGGATCTGATTGTATTTCATATCACTTACTGACAAAACCATGATGTTTATTTGCTTTTGTTATTGCGTTTCCTAGACAACTGCTGAGAGTGTTTGAGTCAAACTGACCACAATCCTTTTCTGTGGTCACATCAGCTTTCAGATTGTTCTTTCACATCAGGACCAAATCAAGACAAGATTCCCATTAAATCTGCCAATGGAGAACCTCGCCCATCAATTGTGTTTATCAGGATGTCTTGGGAATGCTGCCTTTGATTTTCCATCATTAGTGTGCTGCAATAGAAGATACACTTTCAGTGCTTTGTTTAAAGCACAATTATATACAGATTACTTTTTGTAATGTAACTGTATAGAGTGATAAGAGGATCACATTGAAATGTATTATGACTGTAGAGATCTAGGTATTTCTTAACACAACAAAAGTAGCCTGGAAATTACTGCTGGCAATAATGTAATAATTTCTCCTACAATTTTTCTTTCTGCCCCAGTGGGGAATTGCTCCATATGGCAACATCCCACAGTAGTATTATTCAAAGCAAGAGCTCACTGTGTGCAGAATTGCAGGCAGAGGCCCATTTCCTGTCACTCTGTGGGGCAGCATATTGCAATATTACTGAGTAACCCTTGAGCAAGGCAGTAGTTGTGGCCCTCTACAAAAAGTTATTGAGTAACAATATTATTTCAGTGTCACACATAAAGTAATACTTAGATTTCATTCTGCCATATTTGAAAAACACAAAATTCTTTAATTTTTTCCTTACCTTCACATGCTGTTCCCCCATCTGTGGGGGAGAGAGAATCGGCAATCTACTAATTGTGTTCTTTGACTAGTTACTCAGAAGCAGGTATCTGCTCCCAGACCCTGACAGCACAACTGAGATCAGGAACACACAGGAATATCCTGTGGGCAATCGCAGACACCAACTTACATTCCACTATTAACTTGCTGTGTCACTCTGCCACAGCCAGGCAAAATAAATACCAATACTTGTTTAATAAAGTACTGTGATAAACTTCAGCTCACACTTTATTTTGCAAGGGATTAAAAAAAATTAGCGAGAACAGCCTCTGAAAAGGGTTCATGGACAATTAAAATATTTTCCTGTATAAAGTTAGTGTAAAATAGAAAATTACAGCTGGAATAAGACGTTAAAGGCTGCAATGAAAGAATTAAGAAATGCAAAATGTCTAAAACAAATCATTAGTTGGAAAAGATCATCAGAGTTTCCTGACTGCACTCATCATTAATTTCTCAAACTATCGCTGACTGTCCTTCCAGGGATCCTTTAGTTCTTGTAAAGTTATATGACTAGTCAGCTACTGAATCAGCTTCAGCATACAGTACACATAAAGACAAATACAGAGCATTGTTGGACTATTCATGAATAAAAGTTAGGGGGGTGAAAATTGAATATGGCCTGTTTTTGGGTCCATAACCCGCAACACGCCAACAGCGCGCATCCTAACCGTGAGGTCCAAGGTCGGCCCAATATTGGTCCTTGGGCCTCATTAGCAATTTTTGCACATGTTGCTGGCACCCCTCGCTGGTAGCGGCCCTAAGATAAATCCTGGGAGGAGGTTTGGAGCAGCAATGGGGATGGGGGCCGATCACGAGGACTGGAGTCGGGGGAGCAATTCTGCCACTGAGGAATCCTGAGCTGAGCAGTCCAACACCTGCTCTGCTCAATTCAACCCAATTTTTGCAAGGGGGCCTAAAACAGGCATTAGGCTTCTTATTTACGTATGTAAGGTGCCTAATGCCTGTTTTAGACAACCATCCGGGATGCCTGCAGTGCTGCCTTTACCAATAAATCGGCGCCCATAACGCAGGTGCAGACCGGGCACTGAACATTGCCCAAAATTGGTCCTTTTTGCCCCCATTTTCCATCTGGAAAATGAGTGCAACAAGAACCAATTTCTACCCAGGTTTTCTACATATTTATTGGTTTATGGAATCAATTTACTAAAAATGGATCTAAATATTCCCAGGTGAGAAATGCTTTTGATATGCCCAGAAAAGAAACAGTAACATTTTCCCTTGGTCTGTGCTGAGTTAATTGATTTCAGGTTAGTTAATGGCAGAGCACTATAATTGGCTAGGATAATGATAATCCAGGGTTCCTGCCCCTAATTGGTCCTAAGTGTCTTCTGCTGGAAAATGCACGTGTAGTCTGTGACACATGGATATTTTGTCTTTGGTTTTGCCAAAGCGATAGCAACTCACTTTTTTTTAAATGGAAGCTTCTTGAGTCTGACCCACATTGGCTGCTAATCCCCCAACATCTCAAATTAAAATTCTCGCCCTGGTATTTAAATTCTTTCATGGCCTCACCCCTTCCCCATCTCTGTAATGTCATCCAGCCTTGCAACCATACAACTAAGCACCATCATATGTTTCTAACTTCAGAAAAGAAAGTGAGATAAGGGCAGCGAAGGAGAAGCATAATTTTGATGTGCAGATTGTAACCTAAAAATTCTGTGGACCCTTTACAGCAGGCAGAAGGGCAGCATCTACCCATTGCTTTGGCCCTGTCATGACCTTGTCCCAATTCCTGAAGATAGGGTTATTTAAATATTAGGGCAGGCACCAATGCCTGAAGTGGTGCAACAGCTGCCCCCCCATCCCCCCCTCCACTGTAGAAGTGGAATTCGAAGTGGCACCCTACCTCCTTCAGGGGGGAGAGTCGCCCAAGGCCTGAAACAGATTGAAGAAAAAGAGGATCAAAAAATGTTCTCATTCCCCTCAGGAAACAGAAGGGCACCTTGCTAAAGGTAACCAACCACTCTCAGCAGGGCTGCTCGTGGCAAGTTTGGTGAAATTCCTGGCAATGTAACGGGGCAGGCAAAGAAATACCTGAACCCCTCCCCCCCCCCCCCACCCAAGCACAAGTTGCGGGGAAAGGAACAAGGAGCAGAAATCTGGCAGATCCAGTCTCCGCTGGCATCTCACCACGGTCCTCTGTCTCCACCCCCATACCCCTCCCCCCCTTGCTCCCAGCCAAAATTTAGACCCTTATTTACGTAATGAATGGAAGGACCTAATTGTAAACTATCAGTTACTAGACTTGTCTATGTGCTTATATTTCCCAGTTACTCACAGAGAAACGTGTCAACAACAATAGATCCAGATAATAGATAGCAGTGAGAATATATAGATTTTTACGAGGGATTATTTCATTTTCACCTTTGTTTCTTTCTTCCATTGTTCCTCCAACTCCATTCTCCATGCAAGGACATTACTTACATTGCAGGTTAACAATATGGGAACCATTAATCAAAAGTCACTCTGTGCCTACATGTGTTTAGCTACTCCTTGAGGTATTTTCTATCCTCTGGTATGTTCTACTCCATCGCTGAGCTGGGTTTAGTTATTTCCACATTTTAGTCAAAATTATTTACATCAAATTTTCAAACTGTGAGATAAATGTTACAAATAGCAAGCCTTAGTCCGTAACAGAAATATTCATAAACCGTTCACAATATTTGTCAATACATTAGCATGATTTGGTTTCAGGTTATGGTTTACAGTCAGTGAAGGCCTTATGGCTTTAATGAAATGAATTAATGAACAAAAGTGTTTATTAGTGATAAAAAGAATTGTCGTGGATAACATAAAATGCTAAAGAAAAGTCACAAAACAATATACAAAGAAAGCCAGACCTTTAGAAAATGAGAATCCCAGCTCATGCACTGTCATATTTTCTTGCAGTGTCACAACAGTAACTCTGAATTCTTGTACAGTGACCGCAACTTGAATTCCGTTATATGTGGATTAGAGAAGCATACTGTCAGCTTTCTAAAAATGATTTCATCTGGTTTCATAAGGGAAGGTATAAACAATTGTTGGTATTCCTTGGCAGCAAAAGGATGATACTGTCAACACTTATGACACCAAATAACATCTATATAAACAAAAGCACATTCTGTGCCAGTGCCAAGTTACCTTTTTAATCCACGATAACCTTTGTATGTTTCCTGTTAGAACTCTAAACCTATAGCTCGAAGCTCTGAACTATTCATTCTAAAAACGAAAACTTTGGTGTACTAAATTTGTAAAATTCTTTACTCCTGCATTTATAGCTTTTGTTTTGCTTTCAACAACTCACTTCTTGATTACAGTCAAAGAAAAGGCAGGGAAAATTCCATGTGCCTGAAAAAATTTAATTTGTATTTGTAACTTTTAATCAGCTTCATCAACGTATGGTCTTTCACAATGTCTGCAGGAAATCTGAAATATAAACCAGATTCTTTTAACATAATCAACTATGCAGTATGCTTTCTCCTGCCATAGTTATAAGCATTGTCTAAAGTTAGGAAATTACTGTTGACAATTTCATCATTTGAACACAATAGCAAATTCCTCTCTCTTGTTTTTAACAGTCATTAGCCCGTTTAAAATAAATAGATTAGCCATCTTGCCTAAAATAACAGAGGAAGAATTTGATATAAGTGTTTATACAATAACATCACTGACAGTCATTTCCAGCCTTAAAAATTCAAATTTGAGACCGATATTGTTCTTTTAATTAAGGTTTGTCAGCTATGAAAAGTGCACCAGCTCTGTGTGCAGCAAATCACATTTGTGGTTTTTATTCAAGTCCTGCTGTCAAGTGAGTGGAAGAAAAAACATTTTTTTAAAATATTAAATTGTACACTTCTTAATTATCCAAAACACTAAACTCTTGTTTGGCAGTGACTGTTTCACTTGCTTAGGGCATGAAATGTCAAGCCAGTTTAAAAGAATTTTGAGTGGGTGACCAAATGGTATTTGTTAAACATTAACGGCATTTGAAAGGAGCTTCTTGCGTAGTTTAATTGTTTCCAGGATGTTAGTTCAAAAATTTGTAAGGTTGTGCATCACACGCAAAGTGAGTGACTGCCAAACCTCCACTGCAAGAAGTGGCACCAGTGCTGGCAATGCATATTTCACCACTAGTTGGACCAAATTAGACCACAATGCAAGTACAATCTGTCCTATGCACCAACACCCTTTGGCATTGCAGTAAGTTCAAGTCCAAAGAAGGATTGAATGCTGGGAGAGTTTCTAATGGACATTTTAGCTATCTGGTCATACGGACAAGATTGGATAGTTTACCTATTACTATCTCGATTACAAAATTCATTCCAGCTGTACAGCACAAAACATGTTTTTTATTGAATTAAAAGAAAACTCAGCATTTACTATTCTAAATGTTCCTTGAAAGCTCTCAGCTGCCATAGTTAATATATTTTCCCTAGAATTATTTTACTTCAAGCAAGTTTCAAACAAATCTGACAGAAAGGCCCTGATATTTACAGGGAGGCAGGGAGGGAGTGGAGGTGCCTGTCAGCGGCCAGGAAACCCGGAAATGCCGGCAATACAGAGGACCTGCCGAAGTTAATGGCAGGACCTCATTAGAATTGTTTTACTTTGTTTCCCGCCTGGCAGCAAGCCAGAGTGAGAGGCTAGAAATGCTGCCAGGAGTGAAAGCCTGCTATAGAAGGCCGCAGCCGAGGACCGGAGAGGAGGGAGGGAGGGAGGGAGGGAGTGAGTGAGTGAGTGGTTGGATCGCAGGGCGAGAGATCGGATCGCGGGGGGGGAAAGATCGGATCGCGGGGGGGAGAGATCAGATCGCTGTGGGGGGAGAGATCAGATCGCTGTGGGGGGAGAGGTCGGATGGCGGGGGGGTGGGGTCGGATGGTGGGGGAGGAGAGGTTGGAACCTGGGGGGGGGAGAGATCGGATAGTGGGAAGAGATTGGATCGCAGGGGAGAGAGATCGGATCGCGGGGGGAGAGAGATCGGATCGCGGGGGGGAGAGATCGGATCGCGGGGGGGAGAGATCGGATCGCGGGGGGGAGAGATCGGATCGCGGGGGGGAGAGATCGGATCGCGGGGGGGAGAAATTGAATTGCAGGAGGAGATCGCGGGGGTGTGATCGGATTGCTGGGAAAAGTCACAGAGGGAAAGATCATATCGTAGGGGGGGGAGAGATCAGATCACGGGGGGCGGGGGGATGAGGTCGGATCATGGGGTGGAGAGTCCGGTTCACGGGGTGGGAGAGATCGGATCACGGATCGCGGTGGGGAGAGGTCGGATCGCGGGGTGGGAGAGGTCGGATCATGGGGGAGAGAGATCGTGTCACAGGAGGTTTGCTTAGGGGGCCAGGGGAAAGCACTCTTGCTCCTCCTGACCCACAAACAGAGTTGGAAAAGCTGGATCCGGCACCTCTCGTCTCCCTTTAGCTGCCAGGTTTCCCAACCCCTGCCATTAAATTCAAATCACTGTGAAAATCTGAGGCACGGAGCCTCATTAACATATTCTAATTACCGACCTCTCTCGAGCAGGTTACTCGGCAGTCCCCCAGACCGCCCTGCTAAAACCCGAAGTGGCAGTTTGGGGTCGGCTTTCCCACTTTTAACAAATTAACCACCCCCACGCCACTGTCCTGCCTCTCCTGGGGGTGGTTAAAATAACCCCCAAATTGTTTTGTTAATGTTCTAACTTTAACCTTGTAGGAGGACTAAATGATGTGACAGATACTTCCCCCATATCTCTGAAGTTACAGTGAAGCCAGAGTTGGTGAAGGTCAACTCATGTATTAAGGACCTAATTGAAAAAACATTGTAGCATTTTCAGCAAGTTTGCTAAAAGTACAAGATCAATTCTGTAATACTAAAAACCATCTTTAAATTTGCAGCCTTAGGATCAAGTTTGAACTCTTTCAGAATTAAAATATTTTGCCGAGCCTTAAATTTCACTAAAAGCTCCATCACTAAAAGCTTTCCAACCAAAAACATAAACTTGTTGAAATGTTCACTCTATTGAGAACATGCTTTAAGTACATTTGCACAATAGTAATTCTACTGGATGAATTTTGTTTTACATTTCTATGTGATTTTGTAATCTGGATTCATGCCCAGAAGAAACCAACTTTAGATTTCAAAATGTATTTCATTGAGGCCTCTTCAAGAAAGAAAAAAAGAGCATTTATGTAACACCTTATCATATCTCTCAAATGCATTCCAAAGCACGTTATATAGAATGAATTACTTTGCTAAATGTGGCAGCCATGTTGCCCACAGTAGGCTCCCATGAATAGCAATGAGATGAATGACCAGTTAATCTGTTTTTGATGGTGGAATATTGGCTAAGACACTGGTAGAATTCCATGCTGATCTTCAAAGAGAATTATGAACACTTGAACCACCAGAACAGGCAGACAGGTCTTGATCTTAACACCTCATCCAAAGGATGGAGTAGAGACCCTGGGGGCGGGGGGACAGACAAAATCGGAGAAATCTGGTTCGGAAATGAATCCCGGCTCCAACCCGACAACTTCCGAGTTTGACCTAGATGCATCTGGTGCATGCACGCTTCAGGAAGCCGGAAGTGGCGGGCTGATATTTAAACCAGTAATTAAGGCTGTTGAACATGTTAAAGTACTTAATTTGATGTTGATTGAGCCACGAAAGGATTTTAACTCTGCCCTCAGTGTGTTTCCCATGGCCTCTGAAACATGCCATGGAAAGGGAGGCGAGTTGCAGCCAGCAGCCATTTGGACGTTTAAATCAAAAGTTTGACAGATGGGGATAAAAGGTGAGTTTTTGCAGCAGGGCAATCAGTTCTCTCAGAAAAGCCTTTGACTGGGATTTTTTTAGTGTTTAGACTCAGATTTCTTTGTTCACACTCAGAATTCTTTTGTTCACACACATTTACAGACTTTTTGAACCCCCTCAAACTGACACCATCAGGATGGGGGGGGGGAGCAATGGATTTATTCAGCAGTACTTCTGTGGAGGAGGCACATCACCATCCGCGGCAGGCATGGCATGCAGTTCTGGGAGGTGCAAGTCCACAAGACAGAGGTGCACCATAAGGACCTGTAGAAGAGCAGAGAGGGGAACAATGGAGGGGCCAACATCGCAGGAGGCACTACTCATGTGAGAGGGTCTACAGACAGAGGATGAGCTTCCTGGACCTCTCTGAGGAGCAGTGCCTACGAAGGCTCAGAGTGAGTCGCCAGGTGGTCACAGACATCCGCACGCTCCTTCATGCAGATGCTCCTGGCTGGGCCTGGTGGCATCGCATTGCCCATAGCAGTTAAAGTCACCACTGCCCTCAATTTCTTCACCTCCAGATCCTTCCAGGATGCCACCGGTGACATCGCCGGAGTGTCTCAGTGTCTGCACATAAGTGTATACGACAGGTAACGGATGGCTTGTTTGCCAGGACATCCCACTACATCAACCACATCAGCCAGACTGAGAGGGCAGTGGGTTTCCAATCTCTGGCTGGTTTCCCACAGGTACAGGGTGCAATTGATAGCACACACACAGCAATCCGAGTACCTCCACATGAGCCAGGAATGTTCATCAACAGAAAAGGATATCACTCCATCAATGCACAGCTGCTTTGCAACCACCGGAAGAGATTTCTGCAGGTGTGTGCCAGATTTCTAGGCAGCTGCCATGATTCCTTCATTCTGCATGAATCCAATATCCCGGCCTTCTTCCACGCACAAAACAGACTTAAGGGCTGGCTCCTTGGAGACAAGGGATGCTCCCTGCAGTCATGGCTCATGACACCAGTGAGAAACCCCACCAGCGAGGCATAGCAGCGTGACAACGACAATCACATCACCACCAGGTCTGTTACTGAACAAGCCATAGGAATGCTCAAGATGCGGTTTCGGTACCTGGATTGATCTGGTGGAGCCCTTCAATACTCACCAGTGAGAAAGGATAGAATTATAGTCATCTGTTGCGTCCTGCACAACATCGCTCAACGGAGAGGGTGACCGGTGGATGAGGCCCCATGCCCTCATGAAGCATTCGCATCTGCTATCAACATTGAGGAGGAGGAGGTGGATGAGCAATGCATTGGCAGAGCAGCAGCTCACCTGGCTGCTCTTGATGCCAGGGAGTCACTCAAATTTGAAAGATTCTCATAGGGAGATCTGCAAAGTGAAGATAGTCAATTTGTCAGGCCACCTGGAACGAACACCACCAACACAAGCACCCCGCCCCCCCACCGTCCGCACAAAATATTCCTACAACCACACATATACCCACTGTAAATGCACCCACTGAGTGTCATCAAGGCCCGCCGTTCATGATGAAGCACACGAAAATGGTGCTTTCACCAAAGGGACTCAAGAATGGGCAAGACGTGGCAGCAGTGATGAGAATTACAACATTTAATGTGTATTTAACAAAAAACAAATATAAATGAAAAACATGACATTCTGTCAGACATCCTTGTGCATACCCTTCATGATCACAAAACCTTAGCCTTTCTCTTCCTACTACTACTATGTGGTGCAGCAGAGGTAGCAGCAGGTTTCTCATGTTCATGGCCGGACTGCTTAGATGCTTTGGGCCTACACCCTCTGGGTTTTGGAGACCGTGAGGGCTCCGCCATAGACTGCTCCACCTACACCTATGCTGGGGCAGACTCGGCCATCTGGAGAGGAGGCAGCATTTCGACTACTGTTTGAGGAGGGGGAGGGGGGGCAACGGGTGAGACGTGGGAGCACTTTGAGTGGAGTCCCCACTTCCATGTGCCCTGTCACAATCATCTCTCTCCTGGGCCAAGGCCATATCATTCCCTTCACTCTACTGGACAACAGTTTGGAGCAGATCTGTGACACGGCTAAAGTATCAGTCTGCCTGTTTAAGGCAGCAGACATGTTGGCATCCAGAGTCCGCACGGCCGTTGTCAGGGCCTGAATGGACTCATTTGTGAGTTGTGCTTGAAGCTCAATGGAGGTTGCCACACTCTCCATCATAGACATTCTCACACTTACCTGTGTCCCAATTCCACTAATGCAGGAGTTGAACTCCTCCATCCTCTCTGCTATTGTGGAGAGTGCGCGTGGCACGTTTTCCAATACCTCGCAAATGTGCCGCTGTCCCTCGATCATTCTCCCTTTCAAGGATGGCCCCTGAGGTTCAGCATCTGTGTCCAGCTGAGCAGAGCCTGGAGACCTGTGCGCCCACTGACGCGCACACTCCACAGCTGCCTCTGCCACAAGTTTTTGCTCATGCTCGCTTGTGTGTGGTGACTCAGCAGATGACAGCTCAACATTTTTTTTATTCGTTCATGGGATGTGGGTGTGGATGGCGAGGCCAGCATTTATTGTCCATCCCTAATTGCCCTTGAGAAGGTGGTGGTGAGCCACATTCTTGAACCGCTGCAGTCCGTGTGGTGAAGGTTCTCCCACAGTGCTGTTAGGAAGGGAGTTCCAGGATTTTGACCCAGCGACGATGAAGGAACGGCGATATATTTCCAAGTCGGGATGTTGTGTGCCTTGGAGGGGAACACGCAGGTGGTGTTGTTCCCATGTGCCTGCTGCCCTTGTCCTTCTAGGTGGTAGAGGTTGCGGGTTTGGGAGGTGCTGTCGAAGAAGCCTTGGCGGGTTGCTGCAGTGCATCCTGTAGATGGTACACACTGCAGCCACGGTGCGCTGGTGGTGAAGGGTGTGAATGTTTAGGGTGGTGGATGGGGTGCCAATCAAGCGAGATGCTTTGTCCTGGATGGTGTCGAGCTTCTTGAGTGTTGTTGGAGCAGGCAAATGGAGAGTATTCCATGACTAATAGGTCCCACTGAGGTGTAAGTATCTGCGCTGGTGCATGGCTCACTAAGATGTGACGGTGCGCCCTCTGAGGAATCGCCCACTTCCACCACTTCTGTCCTTGAAGGGCCTGAAAGAGAACCTAAGGCAATATTAAGAAGCATCACAGATGTAATGTTGTGATGAGCATACTGAGGTGTGTAACATGTCAATCATTAATAACATCAATTCATATTGTATGTGATGAATGTTAAAGTTTGCAGGATGCCAGTCTCGCCATCCCCGAGGGACAGGCATTCGACCATGTGGCTAATTTTCAACGCCTCCTCCTCCACCTCTGTGAGCACCACTATTTGTGGAGGCTTCCCTCCAGACTGACTCCTCTCCCGTGCATTCTGAGCTCTCTTCTTCTACAAGGGGAGAAAGTACAGATGTGTGAGTGAGTGAGGGTGAAGTGGTCAGCCGATGGATGAATTGCTATAGGTGAGGCTGACAATCAAACAGATGCATCAGCAGGTGGCTACACGACGCATTGATCACATTGCATCAGGTTTGTGGTGAGTGGCAGTGGTGGGTTCACAAATGGGGAGGTGAGGATGTGCACAGAAAGTGAAGGTAAGTTGATGATGAGTCTTAAGTGGGGATGAGGAGTGATGTGATGGAGTAGGCTTCACAGAGCAGAATGTGATTGGTGGGAGGGGGGGGGACGCTGCTGTGCACCATGGAATGCAGGTGAATCAGTAACTGTACTCACTTTTGTTGACCTGGTCAGGTCATTGAAGCACTTCCTACATTGGACCCACTACAGGAGCTGGTGCCGCTGCTGGTCACCTCCTCTGCCACCTCAAGCCAGGCCTTCTTGGTAGCAGAGACAGGGCACTTCTTCCCATCAGCCGGGTACAGCGTCTCCCTCCTCCTCACCCCGGCCAGTAGCAACTCAAATGCAGAGTCACTGAACCGGGGTGTAGGCTTTTTCTTCTGCTGCTGCTCCATGTTTTGAAATTTCTTCTTTCTGCCACAAAAGCCATGCTTGCAATGGCCCTTTAAATACTCCAGCTGTCAGCACGTCATTTGGGTGTGCAGTCTGCCCGCTGCGCAGCTTTCAAATGGCAAACCCGGAAGTCACATTAAAGGCCTTCCATTAAGTCACAATCGCGTGGAGGAAGGCAAGAATTTTTTTGCCGGGCTTCCCATGCGCCCAATGACGCCCTGCTTATATCCTGCCCCTTGATCATATCTAGCCTAGGTTTGAATTTTGGTTCCAGAGATTGGATGGCAGTATTCTGTCGTGGATTGGCTGCCACTTTGGGCTGGAAGATATTTTCTGATCATCATGCAACAGAACATCACTTTATCTTATGTGATAGTTAACCTGAGATGCATACATAATAGGAAATGCCTTTGAATGATTCAGTGATCTAACAAACAGAAATGTTCAAGGGTGTCGGCATATGTCACAGCTGCTAATTAAAATACAACTTGTGAAAATACTGACAAAACTTAATTAAGATTCTGTATTTATTTGCTGACAACATAAGCAGTTGTTTTAACAAAATGTAGGAGGAAAGGCTTGTTTATATTACCGAACAGCCTTTCCAGTGATTTATTTGGACAATAACGTCTGGATCTGCACATATTAGAAATGGTTCTATTTCACTGTGCATGTGCCTTCAACATACTATTTACAAGCTTAGTTTAAAATTATTTTTAGAAATCCTTTCTACTGATTTAAAATTATTGCAAGTCAGTAGTTCCTTGTAAGACTTCAAATTCATATGGTCAGACCCATTATATATGCAATTGAAGAATTTTACAAAAGTCTTAACTTCGATCGATTTGAGGAAACTTCTAAAATTTAAAGTTAGATTGAATGTGCCAGAGATCTTGAAAGAAATAATTTTGTGAAGAATGGTGAGACTATCTGTGAAAGGTTTACTCAGCAAGGATTAAGTTAATTTTGAGAAATACAGACCGTGATACGAGAATTTAATAGTCCATATAGATTACACAACTGCATTCTGATGCGTTCTGCAAAAGCAGATCCTAGTCCTGAAGAAGCTATCCTGATTCTTTTTTGGGGCAGTTTCTATCTCAGATGGTTCCATGGTATCCTCCTTCACAGGTGCAAACATGTCAGCTGAGGCTCAGTGGTAGCACTATTGCCTCAAGTCAGAAGTTTCTGGTTCAAGTCCCACTCCAGAGACTTGGACACATAGGGCTCGAATTTAGCAGGCCTGCGGGTTCCCAGCGGGTGGTCCTCCGGGAGCGTCGAAAACGCGAACGGCGAAATTAGTGGGTTGCCCACGCGATCGTAGCAGGCAATCCACTAATAGGATCCAATTACCTGCTCCTCCGGGGTCCACGGTGCTGGCCTGCGCGTCGGGCGGGCTGCGCATGCGCAGTACGATCTGTCAGCTGGAGGCTCTCTAGTTAAAGGGGCAGTCCTCCACTGACAGATGCTGCAACCAATGGGACAAATTGCAGCATGGAGCAGCCCAGGGGGAAGGCTGCTCCCAGTTTAATGATGCCTCACCCCAGGTATCATCAGATGGGGTGAGGAGGAGGGGGAGGACACAGATCTTCCCCCCGGCGGGCGGGAGGAAGCGGCCTGCCTCTGCCACCAAGAAGGCCTGGCTCGAGGTGGCAGAGGGGGTCACCTGCGCCACCAACATATCGCCCACCTGCATACAGTGCAGGAGGCGCTGCAATGACCGCAGTAGGTCAGCCACAGTGAGAACACGAAGTCTTTCCCCTACACTCCGTCTGCCACAACACTGCCCCCACCCCAAATCTCCTTCGGCACCGCCAACACTATTCTGTCACATCACCCTTCATGCCCACTCACACCCCATCCTCATCTTACCTCCACCTACTCACCTCGCCAGTACTCATCCTGCCACTAACACGCGACCCAATCCTCATACAATCTCATGGCTCCATCCCATACTCACCCTCTCGTGCATCTCCCTCACGGCCAGCCTCACTCAACCTGCCACCACCTGTGCTGCAGCCACAGGGCATGCATCACATATGTGCAGTAGGCAGGGTAAGGCAAACGTCTCGTCAGCATGAAGGGGGTGCACAAGGGTGTCTGAGGGTTTGTCATGGGTGTTACCCATATTGAATTTCAGAGCCACAAACAGCACACATTATATTGACACCACCACTGCCATGTCTCCGCGAATCCTGTCCATTGTGTCCAATAATGCCCGCTCCTGGGTATCACTATGAGGACCCACCACTGATGCCACCCATCGTGTTACTGCAGAGTAGGTGCAGGTGTATTTGCAGGGCTCGTCCGTGCAGACAACTGAGAGACATCGGCGGTGTTGCCGGCTGCACCCTGGAAGGATGCGGAGGAGAAGGTGTGGAGGACAGTGGTGACTTTGCCAGCGACAGGTAAGCAGTTGGTGCTGGGGCGATCCAGGGTGAGCTCGGCATGAAAGAGGCTGCAGATCTCCACGACTACATGTCGAGCGAATCTGCGCCTCCCTGTTCACTGCTGCTCGGAGCGGTCCGGGGAGCTGCGCCTCGGTCTGTGGACCCTGTGGCGAGGGTAGTGCCCTCTGCGACGCGTCTCTCTCTGCGGTAGCCCTCCCTCCTGCTGTGCAGGTGGGCGTGCAACCACACCGTGTTGGGGGGATCCACGTCTCTGCGGCGGACGGCGTGGACTGCGAGGCTGCTGGTGGTGGTCATGCTCTTCGTCCTCCGAGGGTGTCCACACACCACCCAACTGGCAGGTGTTGGTCTGAGGGGTTGTGCAGGGTAGGTGTGTGGGTCCTCGGACTGGGGCTGCGGTTTCGTGTCGGTCTGTCCTCTGGCTTGGCCGGGGGGTGGTGGGGGGCAGGGGTTGCCCTATGTGACGCGGTGGCCTCCTGCGTGGGTGAGGGCGCTCCCCCGTGGAGCGCACCTTGGCACCTGCCACAGGCTGCTGGCTGCAACACGCCTGGTTTGAAGGGTCCTGTTTCCCCCAGTGTGGGAAACTGACTGCTTTGAACGTAAAATCCCACACTTCCTCTTTTGACAGCTGCTTCAGCTCATTAACTGACCACAACGAGCAAGTTAAGTACTCTCAAGTGGAACCCCGCTGGCTTTAATTGCCTGCGGGATTCCCACCAGCGGGGCTTGCGCGCGCAGCCCCGCACGTCAGCGCAGTACCCGGAAGTGGCCGGGATTTCGTCTGAATCCGGTCACGTGATCGGAGATCGGGATTTTCGGGGCCCTCCCGCTGGAAACCCGCAGGTAACCCGACCCTAAAATCGAGCCCATAATGTAGGCTGACACCTCAGTGCAGTACTGAAGGGGTGCTGCACTGTTGGAGGTGCTGTCTTTCAGATGAACCATCTCAGGTGGATGTAAAAAATTTCACAGCACTTTAAGAATGAGCAGGGGAGTTCTCCCAGTGCCCTGACCAACATTTATCCCTAAACCAACACCTAAGACAGATGATCATTGCTCTTTTTGTGGAGCTTACTGTGCGCAACTTGACTGCCATGTTTTCTACATTACAACAGTTGACTACACTTCAAAAGTACTTCATTGAATCATAGAATCATAGAAATGTTACAGCACGGAAGGAGGCCATTCGGCCATCGAGTCAAGACTGAGATGAGGAGGAATTTCTTCTCGCAGAGGGTTGTGAATCTTTGGAATTTTCTACCCCAGATGCTGTGGATGCTGAGTCATTGAATATATGCAAGGCTGAGATGGATCGATTTTTGGACTCTAGGGGAATCAAGAGATATGGGGATCGGGCGGGAAAATGGAGTTGAGGTCAAAGATCAGCCATGATCTGATTGAATGGCAGTGCAGGCTTGAGGGGCCATATGGCCTACTCCTTCTCCTATTTCTTATGTTCTTATATGCCGGCTCAATGCAAGAGCAATCCAGCTAGTCCCACTCCCCCACCCTAACCCTGCAGCCCTGCAAATTTTTTCCTTTCAAGTACTTATCCAGTTCCCTTCAGAAGACCATGATTGAATCTGCTTCCACCACCCTCTCGGGCAGTGCATTCCAGATCCTAACCATTGTGTAAAAAAGTTTTTCCTCCTATCACCTTTGGTTCTTTTGCCAATCGCCTTAAACCTATGTCCTCTGGTTCTTGCCCCTTCTGCCAATGGGAACAGTTTCTCTCTATCTCCTCTGTCTGGACCCTTCATGATTTTGAATACCTCTATCAACCTTCTCTGTTCCAAGGAGAACAACTCCAGGTTGTCCACATAACTAAAGTCCCTCATCCCTGGAATGGTTGTAAAGTGCTTTGAGCATCCGGAGGTTGTGAAAGGTGCTATGCTAATGCAAATCTTCCTTATGTCCTTTTCATGACTAGCTGGTTACAGTAGCTTCTGGGGGAAGTTTGTATGAGCCATTGATAACAAATCCACTTTGTTGGTCAAAACATTGTAGGTTGTGAGCATTTCAGCTGTTCATCCCAGCGGTGGCAAATACATATGGCCTGTTTTTTGTTTTGTTGCCATTAGAGGCTCTGAGCAAGGCAGTCTTATTTGGTAGTGAGTGCCACCTTTTTTTCACTGACAGCAAAGCAAATGCGCAGCCCATCAAGTTCTATGGGATACAAAATTAAATGGCAGCACAAGATCATGAAATCTAATTTTCCAGCAATCACATTTATGAAGCCAGAAGCCTGCTCACCATGAAAACATATTAAACATATTGGGGGTGATCTTAGGAGGCAATTGCGGGTGTGTTGGGGGCAGGGAGGCTCCAAAAATCACGGAAATCCCGTTCGGGTTTGGAAGCCGGCTCCAACCCGCCGACTTTCAAGTTTCCCAGGGACCCACCTGTGTGCACGGGTGACCCGAAACAAAAGTCCCACCAGCAATTAAAGCCGGCGGGATGATAGTTAAAGAACCAAATGTACCTTATTGAGGTACTGTGACAGAGTAAGTGGTTAGAACGATTTTTAACTTACCTGGGCGGCTTGCCCACTGATTCTGATTCACGCCCGGAAGGGCCGGATCAGGGAAAAAGAAACAAAATAAATTACATAAAAAAACATGGAAGGAAGTGAAAACACTAAATGCACCTACCTTTGAAACCTGCTCCAATGTCCGATGTCTCTCGCTGCAATGTCCCCCTCTTCAACCCTCCGATCGTCCCCCGATGTCCCCCTCTTCACCCCCCTGATGTCCCCCTCTTCACCCCCAATCTTCTCCTGATATCCCCCTCTTCACCCCCGATCTTCCCCCGATGTCCCCCCTTTACCCCCCCCCCGATCTTCCCATGATCTTCCCCTGATGTCCTCCCGATCTTCCCCTCATTCCCCCCCCCCCATTTTTAGCCTCTCCCCCCTCCCCCCATCTTCCAGTCCAGCCCAGATCTTCCCCTCTCCCCCCCCTCCCCCCCGATCTTCCCCCGATGTCCTCCCGATCTTCCCCCGAGGTCTTCCCGATCTTCCCCTCTCCCCCCTCAATCTTCCCCTCTCTCCCACCCCCCGATCTTCCGTTCCAACTCCGGATGATGCCTCGCTCTCTTTCTCTCTCCCACTCCCCCCCACCTCGCATTGCAGCTCCTGTCGGCAGTCAGCCTGACAATCAGGCTGGCTGCCGGGCGTAAAACCCGGAGCGGATGTTAATCATCATCAATCAACATGCGATCACGTCTGAAATGGTAAGTTTTGTTCATGCAGGTTTTCCACGAGCGCCTTCACCGCACCCCCCCCCTCCCACCCCGCTGTCAACCCGCCACCATTGTAAAATCGAGCCCATTATGTGCTGTCCACCAGACGAGGAAACCGAGTTCCAGAAATAAATTTTTGAGATGAAATTTAAAATTCAAATAGATCAACACTTTTCTGGGATCTTTAGCTCTCACTGATAGTTTTTTCTTTGGCTAACTATACTAGAACAAACATTTATCTATTTGTTTATGACTTTCTAAGCTCTTTCCCCGTGCTAAAGTTTTATTTAACGACATAGCATACTCGTTAAATACAATTGGCCCAAAACTCCAATTGTTTGGGGGTGGGGCAAAAGTGGTGCAGTTCTGAATTGGGGGGGGAGGGTGTAAGTTTGATACACTAGCGTTACACCCATTCTAAAATTCTGGTCAAAATTGGCTGCTGTCAGAAGATGCGCCCTCTCCCAAAGTGGTGTATCTAAGTAAATGCAGGGTAATGAGGAACAAAGCTACAGTCCCCAAAACCCCGCCATTGTACCTGACTTCAGTTAAGCCTGTAGAAAGGAAAGGTAAGTTACCTGTATGACTTGTCAAACCAGAAAGTGGTTGCATTCACAGTCTTTGACACTCCACAGTCTTTATCTGAAATATCAGCTTTGCTGTGCTGCCAAGAAAGGATTCTGCAAGCTGCCCTTCAGGCAGGGAGATCATTTTCTTCCCCCCTGTTGTCATGGAGCCCTTACCATGGGGTTCACTCTGGACACTTCGATATATGTCCTTATGATGGAGCCACAGCAAGAGCAGGAGGAAGAGGATAACCATGCAGATTTTAATAGGGAGGATGGTGCTTGACAAACTTCATAGAATTCTTTGAGGAGGCAATAGGCATGGTAGATGGGGGAAATGCAGTGGATGTGCACATCGAATTTAGGAAAGCCTTTGATAAGGTATCACATGGGAGAGTACTAAAGAAGATTAAGGGATTTGGCATCCTGACCCTTCACTTTTCTCCCTGGCAATGGCACCATCAGAATTTTATGACCTATATATTCTACTCATCGGTAAGTGTCTAGCTGCTAAGTGCATAGAGCTAGATTTTTCGTCCCTTGACTATGAATGCACTGAAATCTAGGGATTTTTATTGCTAAATTCCCCCATTCATTTCTATAGAAGCCTTTGTGGACTATTTTCCGTGTTAGTGAATAACATTGCCATGCTTACATGAAACACGCCATTAAACAGTAAACTTCCCAATCTGGTCATTCCTTGTTTAAATTGATCAGTTCAAGATTGCAGCCTAACCAATTGAAATGCTTTTAAGTTGTCCTAAAGCACCCTGTTATTCCTACAATAACTCAATAGTTTTATTTTTGAAGACTTCTCTATTTTGGACTGAACATTGCTGGTAATTTTACCCTTCAGCTGCGAAATAGATTTTGTGTTATAAAGACACTTTTAGTGGCTGCAATGCCACTCTTCATATTCTGGTATTAGTTTAATGAGCAATAAATGATTACTGATAATGAACTAAAACACTGTTTATTCCAATTATTGGGGATAGATCTTCTTATTTATCTTTATCTAAGGAGTAGTGCAAAGGGAGTAACGTATAAGGAGGTTTAGGATAACCAGACAGGTAATAGCAAAGTACCAGCACAAGACCTGGAAGGCCCTCATTTTGTTTTGCAGTTAAGTATTTCACAAAGATAAGATGATAGCATAACTGAACAAGGGGCCACATCCATTTGCACTTAGGAGGAGACAATGCACTGTTCTGGTTCACTCATTTGTCACAAAGTGACGAGAAACAACTGACCACACAACAGAAATGTTATATCATTGCAGGCTTTTGTAGAATACCAGGTATGGTGTACTGTAGCCATGTAGAGATACTGTCAGTCAATCCTGTGAGGTACATCAGCCATCAGGCTTTCTATTAACCTCAACGTTCAAGTGATGTGATGCCCAGAAAATGATCTTCCAGGACTCCAAAATACTTGGGATTCACACATAACTCTTTTATACTGTAATACTGAGATTGAATTGATTGTGTAATCCAGCATCCCTTTATTCTTTGAGATGGAGCACATATTCTCCAACCTCAGATGCACAAGATTCAGAAAATTAACAAAAGCTTTGTGCATATCATGTTGACGTTCCAACTTTCTTGCCTTAATAATGTTCCCATCATTCTCCATACCCACTTACTTCTCCACATGCCCTTCAGGCCTGCAACTTCTCTAACTTAAAATGGATCTCTCCAATTTATCTACTTATACTGGTAGTTCTACGTTCACTAGGCTATCAAATGCGTGTGCGGTGATACAGTAAGAAGAGCTGGTGCAGGCACCACAGTCACTTTAGTGGTATTTATGCTTTGTATTACAATGTATGGGGCTGCTACCAGATGGTAGACTCATCTGAAGAGAAAAGAAAAGCAATAAATTAGATGTGTATCACACCTCCTCCCACTGTACCACCCTTCTTTCATCTGAGCTCCTTCAGTCCTGACATTTGCTTTCCCTTGAACACAATCTTTTCCTTGGTAATCTTTTTCCTTGAAAATTGTTTTCAACTGAGCAACAGCCTGCCTTTGGGCTAACTTCCTCAAACAAAGATTTGGTAGCTTTATGCCAGTACCAAAAATGGAGATTCTGTTGGACAGTTGATCAGCGTTTAATATTATCCTACAGTTACCTATATAGATATTCATCCTCATTTCTACTTTGCTGTGTTCATTTCTGATGTCTGATAAATGAATGGCTTAGTGTTAAATTACGAGACAGTGGATTGGAATATCCACAGCACAGGAGCCTAATGGTTCTGGTACTGAACTAGCAGATGAGTTCAAAGTTGTGGAATTTAATTTAATAAAGTTGGTCATTTGTGGGTGGGTACTGGAAAAATGATTGCGGTTTGTCATAAAAACCTAACTAGTTCACTAATGTCCTTCAGAGAAGGGATCTGCCACCTCATCAGTCTGGCCTACATGTGACTCCAGTTCCACACTATGTGGTTAGCTCTTAATGCCCTCAGTGCAAATAGGGAAGGGCAATAAATACTGCCAGTTTCACCCACATTTCAAGAACAAATATAACGAAGTTCAGCATTTATCTTCATGTATAACAATCTGAATATAGGGTAATTGTCTCAAATCATCACATAGAGATTATCATTACTCGACTGGCATCAAACAGCATTATTATGATTATTCTTTCTAACAAGTTGTAATCAGAGAATATTTTAACAAAATTAGATAAGATTAAATAGGAGGAACAGTGATCAGGGTACAAGTCCTTTCTAATTAACTTTATCCAGCAATTTGTAGACTATGTTTTTCAAAGCTTGTGTATACAGCTGAGATTCCCATAAGGATTTTCTAAAGTTTGGACACCATATAATTGGTGTTTTTGTTTGTCTCAAAAGTGCATTCCATCTCTGTGGGCTTTGGGCACTTCCAGTCTTTGCCTAAAGCTGACTGGAGAGAGGCTTTTAACTGCAAGTAATGGAACCTTTAGTTTATTGTCAGTTGAAAGTCCATTTGGAAGTAGCTTGATGAGCAGAATACCACTTCTCCAAACATGCCTGCAATGCATTTAATAGCTGCCTGATTCCAAGCTGGCCATCTGATTACATTACCATCAACTCTAATACCAAGATTACTTCACTGCCTTTCTGGGTGGGCCTGTGATGTTGACTGCAATGGTATTTAGGCTAAATATCTGATCCTCAGGTAGTTTTAGAGCTGGCTGACTATACACTACCATAATGAAATCAAAAAGGAAGGGCTTTCTATTTCTCATTTTGGTTTTGGTGGCAGGGTAGGAACAGATGCAGCCAGGCAGGAGTCTCATCTGTTAAACTAATATTTTTCTAAATAAGTGTCTATTGTATGAATTATATTATCATTATTACTTAAACAATACTTGGCCTATATGAATTTAGAAACAGCTATAATGATTGGAAATATATATTTAATATATTACAGTTACACAGAGTAAAAATCAAAATTCTAAAATCATAAGCTCTAGATATACTTGCATTGTTAAGTCCTTTTCCTGCATAAGTTTAGTGGCGAGGGGGAAGTTAACCCTTTGGACTCTCTAGAAAAAAATATCAGTTGAATTTTTTTCTAAGGCGGTGAGGGGGAAGGTGGGGAGAGAAGTCTATCAAAGGTAAACTGTTAACGTCTGTAAATGCCCAGTCACATCATCATATTAAAAATAAGAGCTTGTTCAGAAAGTCCGGCAATGGTTAGGGGATTGTAAAACTTGATCACTGCTTTGTTTACTTCTCAATTGTCGGATTAAGCTGGATCTGGATGCAGTGTGGCAGACTCAAATGTTCAGGAAACTCAATTTACCAATGTTTTCCTATAGTTTTCAGCACCATACCTCATCATCTGGAATCAATAAAAACCCAGCATTGTAATATATTGACAGACTTTCCCAAGCTAACAAAAACAGCATGACAGCACAGTTAACATTTTGCTTGTACGTTTATCGCAATTTTAGTACAACCAAAATGATAAGCCATTTCTGTTCAAATTTTGTGAGTGATGAAAAGGTATTTTGATATATCAAGTAGTTTTTAAACCATTTTTTGGAGCTCTCATCGTAGCATAACTAAAATCGTTTAAAATTTGACATTTATAGTTACCTGGCAACTACTGCCAACTCGTTACATGCAACAAGATCTTCCACAAATAAAAAAATTAGGATTTCCTCTTATGTAAAAATTCAAGACTCCCAATTAAAATGAATTACTGCTTGCTCGTGGTTTCAGGATGTAATTGTTCATAATTTCCTAAAGCATATGTGGAAAAAGTGTGGTTCTTCAAATTGGTTGAAATTTGTATCACGAGAGTTTGGTTTTACTACTGTATCTGCCTATTTACTCTCAAATGAACTGGGATTTCCTTAAAGAGACATTTTTACAAAGTTGTTGAGCAAACTTTTTCCCACCATCTATGCACACTTCATAGAATCATAGAAAGGTTACAGCAAGGAAGGAGGCCATTCAGCTCATCGAGTCCAGGCCAGCTCGATGTAAGAGCAATCCAGCTAGTCCCACTCCCCTGCCCTTTCCCCATAGTCCTGCATTTTTTTCCCCTTTCAAGCACTTATCCAGTTCCCTTTTGAAGGCCATGATTGAATCTGCCTCCACCACCCCCTTTGGCAGTGCATTTTTTTTTAATTCGTTCATGGGAAGTGGGCGTCGCTGGCAAGGCCAGCATTTATTCCCATTCCTAATTGCCCTTGAGAAGGTAGTGGTGAGCCGCCATCTTGAACTGCTGCAGTCCATGTGGTGAAGATTCTCCCACAGTGCTGTTAGGTAGGGAATTCCAGGATTTTGACCCAGCGACGATGAAGGAACGGCGATATATTTCCAAGTCGGGATGGTGTGTGACATGGAGGGGAACGTGCAGGTGGTGTTGTTCCCATGTGCCTGCTGCTCTTGTCCTTCTTGGTGGTAGAGGTCGCGGGTTTGGGAAGTGCTTCCGACGAAGCCTTGGCGAGTTGCTGTCGTGCATCCTGTGGATGGTGCACACTGCAGCCAGTGCGCTGGTGGTGAAGAGAGTGAATGTTTAAAGTGGTGGATGGGGTGCCAATCAAGCGGGCTGCTTTCTCCTGGATGGTGTTGAGCTTCTTGAGTGATGTTGGAGCTGCACTCATCCAGGCAAGTGGAGAGTATTCCATCACACTCCCGACTTGTGCCTTGTTGATGGTGGAAAGGCTTTGGGGAGTCAGGAGGTAAGTCACTCACCGCAGAATACCCAGCCTCTGACCTGCTCATGTAGCCACAGTATTTATATGGCTGGTCCAGTTAAGTTTCTGGTCAATGGTGACTCCCAGGATGTTGATGGTGGGGGATTAGGCGATGGTAATGCCGTTGAATATCATGGGGAGGTGGTTAGACTCTCTCTTGTTGGAGATGGTCATTGCCTGGCACTTGTCTGGCGTAAATGCTACTTGCCACTTATCAGCCCAAGCCTGGATGTTGTCCAGGTCTTGCTGCAGCAGGCACGGACAGCTTCATTATCTGAGGGGTTGTGACTAGAACTGAACGCTGTGCAATCATCAGCGAACATCCACATTTATGACCTTATGATGGAGGGAAGGTCATTGTTGAAGCAGCTGAAGATGGTTGGGCCAAGGACACTGCCCTGAGGAACTCCTGCAGCAATGTCCTAGGGCTAAGATGATTGGCCTCCAACAACCACTACCATCTTCCTTTGTGCTAGGTATGACTCCAGCCACTGCAGAGTTTTCCCCCTGATTCCCATTGACTTCAATTTTACGAGGGCTCCTTGGTGCCACACTCGGTCAAATGCTGCCTTGATGTCAAGGGCAGTCACTCTCACCTCACCTCTGGAATTCAGCTCTTTTATCCATGTTTGGACCAATGCTGTAATGAGATCTGGAGCTGAGTGGTCCTGGCGGAACCCAAACTGAGCATCGGTGAGCAGGTTATTGGTGAGTAAGTGCCGCTTGATAGCACTGTCGACGACACCGTCCATGCTGATGATTGGGAGTAGACTGATGGGGCGGTAATTGGCCGGATTGGATTTGTCCTGCTTTTTGTGGACAGGACATACCTGGGGCAGTTTTCCACATTGTCGGGTAGATGCCAGATCCTAACCTTTACTGTAATGATGTCAAGTGTGTCAGAAAATATTATGTTGCCAAAACATCATAAGAGACTGATTCCTCCACTTCTGGAGTTGTTGGCAGTAATGCTTTAACAAAGTAAATAATTAGAGGTTGTTGGTGCAACCCAAATTCAACCCGAGCTGCCACTGGATGATAATTTGAGGTGGAAATTTCTTTAGGCCTGCTTTCAGGTCTGAAATGGCTGCCACGCACAGAGCATACTCCCTAACTGTGATGCCTGAGACAGGCCCAAAAGTGTTCCTCGGGCCTTGTTAATATTATTTGGGTGAGCGGCCTGCACCTGTCAGCAATGGCCCGAAGATAAATCCCGAGTGAGGGAGGAGAATGAGAGGGGGGCGATCGCAGGCCAGCAGCGGCCTTTGGGACTGTGGTGGATGCAGGAGGAGCATTGCTGCTGCTCCTGGATCCACATCAAATTTAAAAACAAAATGTGTACCCTTTTGGTGGCAGCCACTTGTTAGGCCGCAACCATGCCTGGAATACCTGAGTGGAACAGGCCCTATGGTCATTCCAATTTCCCTGAGGGGTCCTAAACCAGGCATTTAACCCTTCATTGGCATGTGCAAAGGGACTGGTGCCAGTTTAAGGCGACCGCCCCGGATGGCTGAAAAATGGCCCAACCCACTATCAGCTTAGACGTTTTTCAGGCGTCATTGAGGCACAGGACTTTGACCCCCAAAATTGGCCCTCGCTGCACCCATTTTACGCCCTTAAAATAGGTGCAACGAGTTGCAATTTCTACCCCTTTAATTTCTCATACTGTTCACATTATCAGCAAAAAAAAACAATCAACGCAGGAATGTAATAGGTACCTAATATGTGCCTTACCACCTTTAATCATTGTGATAAAAACAGCTGTAGCTGTTGAAGCAGCTGTGGAGAGCAGAGGAACAGGAGAGATATTGCCTCTATCCATAGAAAGAAAGTGCAATTTCTTGACTTCACTTGTGGATAAAGTACTGGCTCATCAGCAGCAAATATTCAGGACTAAGGCCTGCCAGCTTTGTTCATAAGCAAAGGAGCTGTGTCAGGAAGCAGGAGAAGCAAAAGAAATTCAGTGAGCTCAAGGAAGGTATTAAATTCAGGAACAAGATTCACAGGTAATGACAGCGAAATGGCATAAATATTGAATAGTTACTTTGCCTCTGTATTTACCAAAGAGACTAACAAGGTGGGCAGGACATTAGAAGAAGAAATTGAAAAAGATATTAAAACATTTAAGATAGAAAGGGGGGAGATAATTGATAAACTAATCAAAAATAAGACCCCTGGTCCGGATGGATTGCATCTGCGAATATTAAAAGTTAGGGAGGAGATAGCAGAAGCACTATTGCATATAAATATACAAATTCACTAAAAAAGGGAACAGTGCCAGAGGACTGGCAGAAGCTAATGTTATTCCTATATTTAAAAAGGGAGATAGAACAAGTCCAGGGAACTATAGACCAGTTAGCTTAATGTCTGTGGTAGGAAAGATAATGGAATCTTTACTCAAAGATGTAATGGAAAGACATTTAGAGAACAAAAATATAATAATGAATAGTCAGCACAGATTTCAGAAGGGAAAGTCATGCTTGACCAACCTTATTGAATTCTTTGAAGAAGTAACAGAAAGAGTAGACAAGGGTAATGTAGTAGATGTAATATATCTGGATTTTCAAAAGGCCTTCAATAAGGTACCTCATTATAAATTCATGGCTAAGGTCACAGCATGTGGAGTCAGGGGACAGGTTGCAGAATGGATAGCAAGTTGGCTACAAAACAGAAAACAGAGAGTAGGGGTTAAAGGTAGCTACTCAGATTGGCAAAAGTTGGGAAGTGGTGTTCCACGGGGATCAGTGCTGGGACCACTGTTGTTCACAATTTACATTACGATGTATTCGGGAATCAGAATTACAATTTCAAAATTTGCAAATGCCACCAAATTGGTGGGTGTAATTAATACAAAGGAAGAATCTGTCAAAGTGCAAAAGGACAATAATAAACTTGCAGAATGGCAAATGAATTTCAATATAGATAAGTGTGAGGTGGTACATTTTGGTAGGAAGAATAAGAAGGCCACATACTACTTGGATAATAAGAGTCTAAATGGGATAGAGGAGCAAAGGGATACACAAATCACTAAAAGTAGCGATGCAGGTTAATAAGGCCATAAAAAAGGCAAATCAAGCACTGGGGTTCATATCTAAAGGGATAGAATTGAAAAGCAAAGAAGTTATGTTGAACTTGTATGGAACCTTGGTTAGACAACACTTGGAGTATTGTGCACAATTCTGGTCTCCGTATTATAGAAAGGACATAGATAGAGGCATTGGAGAGGGTCCAAAAAAGATTAACAAGGATGATACCAGAACTGAGAGGATATCTTTATCAAGAAAGGCTGAACAGGCTGGGACTTTTTTCTCTAGAAAAGAGAAGCCTAAGGGGTGACCTCATAGAAGTCATTAAGATAATGATAGAGTTTGATAGGGTAAACGTAGAGAAAATGTTTCCACTTGTGGGAGAGTCCAAACATAAAGGTCATAAATATAAAATAGTCGCTAATAAATCCAATATTGAATTCAGGAGAAACTTCTTTACCCAAAGAGTGGTTAGAATGTGGACCGTGCTACCACAAGGAGTAGTTGAGGCAAATAGCATAGATGCATTTAAGGGGAAGCTAGATAAGCCCATGAGGGAGGAAGGAATAGAAGGGTAAGCTGATAGGGTGAGATGAAGAGGAGTGGAAGGAGGCTCGTGCGGAGCATAAACGCCAGCATAGACCAGTTGGGCCGAATGGCCTGTTCGGCTATAATTTCTACATAATTGTATGTACTATCAGTAAGGTTGGTGCAATAAAAAACTATGACATTGTCCAAAAAGGGACAAGAGAAGTTCTTGACAGCAAATAGGATTCAAGGTTATTTGATTTAGAAACACATCAAAGAAATCTTGTGGGGAGTTTGATGGGTAAGTTGACTGGTCTACTCCTAGCTGAAAATTATTAATAAGTTATTAGGGTAAGTGATTGTCATAGAAACTGTACCCAGCAATGTACAGCATCATATTTTGTTCAGCCAATCGGGTTAGAAGAAGCCTGTTGCTTTGGTCACATGGTAAATATAGTATTCTTTAAGGGAAAAAAACAGAATAAAAAGGGCCAAGTTCAGCATTTATGAACGAATCAGCCAATGGGCTATAGGGATCTGCACTTGGTGCACATATGAGAAGGCAAATTAATGATAAAGTTGGTGAAACTCGGCTAATTTTTTCCCATTGTAAGTGACAAAAAGTGACGCTGTGAGCAGCTGCAGGATAGTTAGGTTAAGCAGCACATACATTAATAAATATGCACAAAGTGTAATCTCTGAGCCTTAGTATGTATTATAGTGACCTTACTGACATTCTGCTTCTTGCAAGTCTAGTTGCACAATGTGGGAAGGAGCTGATGGGAGCCAATTCCTTCTGACACCCCTACATCCCTGAGAAGGGTGCATAGTTGGCTTTATTGGGCTTACAATGTTCGCTGTAGTGAGCCCCCCCCCCCACCAGAGATGGGAGAGTCTGCAACCACAAAAAGGTACGTGTTTGTGTGGCAGTCGTGTCTGATAAGGGGGCAGTGGACCTACTTAGCCTTTAGAAGCATGTAGGTCCCCTTCTGCATGAATGGTATTGCCCTGGCTGCGGGGATTTAGCATCATGCATCCCATAGCTTATTTTCCCCCATGTGCTTTCTCAACAGATGAAGGCAGTGGCTACTGACACAGGAGTGACCAGGAGGGCACGTCCATACACTTAGTCGCCCACAGATCACTTCCCATAGCCCTACGAGCACAAACTCCTCACTTTGTCAGCAAGAGCACCTAGTAATGGGTGGACCAAGTGTAAATTATCCAAGTTTGCTGACGATACAAAGTTAGGTAGGAAAGTAAGCTGTGTAGAGGATGCAAAGAGTCTGCAAAGGGATATAGACCGGTTAAGTGAGTGGCAGATGGAGTATAATGTGGGGAAATGTGAAATTATCCATTTTGGTAGGAGGAATAGAAAAGCAGAATATTTTTTAAAAGGTGAGAGACCAAGAAGTGTTGGTATTCAGAGGAATTTGGGTGTCCTTGCACATGAATCACAGAAAGTTAGCATGCAGGTACAGCAAGCCATTCGGAAGGCAAATGGTATGTTCGCAAGGGGGTTGGAGTATAACAGTAAGGAGGTCTTTGTTCAATTATATAGGGCTCTGGTGAGACCACACTTGGAGTACTGAGTACAGTTTTGGTCTCTTTACTTAAGGAAGGATATACTTGCCTTAGAGGGGATGCAACAAAGGTTCACTATATTCCTGGAATAAGAGGGTTGTCCTATGAGGAGAGATTGAGTAGAATGGGTTTATGTTCTCTGGAGATTATAAGAATGAGAAGTGGTCTCATTGAAACGTATAAAATTCTTAGAGGGCTTGACAGCCTGGGCTCAATGGACCAAATGGCCTCCTTCTGTGCTGTAACCATTCTATGATTCTATGACAAGGTAGATGCTGAGAGGTTGCTTCCCCTGGCTGGAGAGTCTAGAACTAGGGACCATTGTCTCAAAATAAGGGGTCAGCCATTTACGACCGAGATGAGGAAAAATTTCTTCACTCAGATGGTTGTGAATCTTTGGAATTCTCTACCCCAGGGGGCTGTGGATGTTCAGTCATTGAGTATATTCAGGACTGAGAATGATAGATTTTTGGACACTAAGAAAATCAACGGATATGGGGATAGGGCGAGAAAGTGGAGCTGACGTAAAAGATCAGCCATGATCTTACTAAATGGTGGAGCAGGCTTGAAGGGCCATCTGGCCCACTCATGCTCCTATTTCTTGTGTTCTTATGTAATGGAAGCAAAGCATGAGGTCAGTGGGTGGCCCTTTGGCAGTCCACAGAGAGGGCAGCAGGCTATGTGCAAAAGTCCATGTCACCTGCTGCCACTTTGATATCGCCTGTGAATAGAGTCTTCTGTGCAGAGGAAGAACAGGGAATGCTAGAATATGTTGTAGATGCAGAAAATCTAATACAGTCTGAGTGCAAGTCTGGGTACAATGTAGGAGTGCATGACTCTGATGTCCACCAATATAGGCCAACTGGCTAAAACTAGTGATCAGGGATGTTCTGTATATGTTGGCAATGGAGAATGGGCGTGTAATTGGCAAATGAATTTCAATATAGATAAGTGTGAGGTGGTGCATTTTGGTAGGAAGAATAAGAAGGCCACATACTGCTTGGATAATAAGTGTCTAAATGGAATAGAGGAACAAAGGGTCAACCCTCAGCCTTCTGTTTTCTAGAGAAAAGAATCCCAGCCTGTTCAGCCTTTCCTGATAAGGATATCCTCTCAGTTCTGGTATCATACTTGTGAATCTTTTTTGCACCTTCTCCAATGCCCTATATCCTTTTCATAATATGGAGACCAGAACTGTGTACAAGACTCCAAGAGTGGTCTAATCAAAGTTCTATACAAGTTTAACATAACTTCTCTGCTTTTCAATTCTATCCCTTTAGAAATTAACTCCAGTGCTTGATTTGCCTTTTTTATGGCCTTATTAACCTGGGTCGCTATCTTTAGTGATTTGTGTATCTGTACCTCTGGATCCCTTTGTTCCTCTATTCCATTTAGACACTTAATATCCAAGCAGTATGTGGCCTTCTTATTCTTCTTACCAAAATGCACCACCTCACACTTATCTATATTGAAATTCATTTGCCAATTATATGCCCATTCTCCAAGTTTATTAATGTCCTCTTGCATTTTGATTCTTCCTTTGTATTAACTGCACTCCCCTATTTCATGTCGTCCACAAATTTTGAAATTGTACTTCCAATTTGTATATATATTTCATCCTTGAATTTTCTTCCACTATTAGGTTGTCTGTAGAATATACCCATTGATCAATCCCTTCTTATCCTTTCTCTCAATCCATATAGATTCTGTTTCTTTCTTTATGTTACTTATGTCCTTTTCTATTGCCATTATGTTGTCTCTAATTAGTACACTTACCCCCTCCTGTCCTTTCTAAATGCGTTATATCCTGCAATATTTAACTGCCAGTCCTATTCCTTATATAACCATGGATGATATACAGAATGCTGGTTTTATGGTTCACAAAGATAAGCGAATGTTGACCCTCACAGACAGAGCCAAGCGATCAGTGCCATTCCAGAGGAATGTTGACTTCAATTGTTGGAAAACATCTGGCAGCCACCAGTTCCAGGAAGGGAACACAGCATTAGCACTACAAAGGACAAACCCAGGAGGCTCAGTCATCATTGCCTCCAAGTTATCTCAATTGAGATGCTGGAGTTCAACGGAAGAATGCGGCGATGATCTGCCAATGCTGCTGGCTGTCTGCTGGCCTGGCAAAAATACCTCATACATATTAGCCACATCCTTGAGTACTTCTTCATCCTGCTGATCCCATGAAGGCTGCAACTGATTAGTGCCCTACATGCTAATGGCCTCTTTTATTGTAATATTATGCAGCATACAGCTTCCCATCACTATTTTCGATACCTTCTCTAGGATGTACTCCAAGGCGCCCCACCCTCCTGTAATTAAACAGAATCATTGTTTCAAGACTCCAAAATACTTCTCACTGAACACACTGGTTTTGGCTTGGGCCTTGTTGTGCCAGTTTTTAAAGCTATTGGTTCTCCCAGCAACTGTGGCATGAGCCAAGGTCAAGGAGGATAGCCAGAAATCCCCCAGCAGCAATTTAACCACTCATCCATCCATATTCTCTTGGAACAGATTTTGAATGTTGGAATGTCACAGGATGTAAGGCTTATGGTTGCTCCCAGTATACCTGGCATTAACTAAAGGGCACTCAGGTTGACATCACACACTAGCTGCACATTGACTGAATAATGTCTTTTTCTATTTTTCTATGGCATGGCTTGGCTGGATGAAACATGAATGGGCACATATGTGCAATCAATGATGCTTGTACAATTGGCAAATAGGCCGTATCAAAAAAGCCTTCCTGCCTGGAGCTGTGCTGCTACTGCAGCTTTGTGTCAAAGTACACATAGCAGGGTGTACCTTAGCAGAACCCCCATGACATTTTTGAGGAAGTAACAAGGAGGGTCGATGAGGGTAACGCATTTGATGTAGTGTACATGGATTTTAGCAAGGCTTTTGACAAGGTCCCACATGTAAAAAAAGTACAAGCCCACGGGATCCAAGAGAAAGTGGCAAGTTGGATCCAAAATTGGCTCAGTGGCAGGAAGCAAAGGGTAATGATCGACAGGTGTTTTTGTGACTGGAAGGCTGCTTCCAGCGGGGTTCCACAGGGCTCAGTACTAGGTCCCTTACTTTTTGGTGGTATATATTAATGATTTGACTTAAACATAGGGGGCATGATGAAGAAGTTTGCAGATGCTACAAAAACTGGCCGTGTTGTTGATAGTGAGGAGGAAAGCTGTGGACTGCAGGAAGATATCAATGGACTGGTCAGGTGGGCAGAAAAGTGGCAAGTGGAATTCAATCTGGAGAAGTGTGAGCTAATGCATTTGGGGAGGGCAAACGAGGCAAGGGAATACACAATAAATGGGAGGATACTGAGAGGAGTAGAGGAGGTGAGGGACCTTGGAGTGCATGTCTACAGATCTCTGAGGGTATCAGGACAGGTGGTGAAGGTGGTTAAGAAGGCATATGGAATGCTTTCCTTTATTAGCTGAGGCATAGAATATAAGAGCATGGAGGTTATGCTGGAACTGTATAAAACACTAGTTAGGCCACAGCTTGAGTACTGTGCACAGTTCTAGTCACCACATAACAGGAAAGATGTAATTGCACTAGAGAGGGTACAGAGGAGATCTACGAGGATGTTGCCAGGACTGGGGAATTTTAGGTATGAGAAAAGATTGGATAGGCTGGGGTTGTTTTCTTTGGAACAGAGGAGGCTGAGGGGTGATTTAATTGAGGTGTATAAAATTATGACCGGCCTAGATAGACTGGATAGGAAGGACCTATTTCCCTTAGCAGAGAGGTCAATAATCAGGGGTCATAGATTTAAAGTGATTGGTAGAAGGATTAGAGGAGAGCTGAGGACATTTTTTTTCACCCAGAGGGTGGTGGGGGTCTGGAACTCACTGCCTGAAAGGGTGGTAAAGGAAGAAGCCCTCAACTCATTTAAAAAGTACCTCGATATGCACGTAAAGTGCTGTGACCTACAAGGCTACGAACCAAATGCTGGAAATGTTCTATGATTCTACGATTTTTGATGCATTGGTACACCAAGGAAGAGTTCATTCCTATTAAACCCTGTGACAGCCTGAAAGAACCCATTAATATTCAGGGCTGTGTTTGTTCACTTTAAGAGCTACAGGAAGAACTGCACTTAGGGTGGATTGCCTCTCCAGTCAGTGGCACAAGTCAGTAACCATATCCATGGGGAACGGCATGCACTGCTTTTTCAGTTATATCCAGGTAGTTGCCCCCAAAGTTGTAGCTGAATTCCTGTAGGTATCTGATGCTGGAGATGTGAGGGCTCTATTCAGTCCACATTACCTTTTGTGCCTATGCACTAATTACAAACAAATGCTGGCTATGCTGCTCATTGTACATCATTAACTGAACTCCAATTGCTTTTACTGCAGCTCAGAGTAAACAGCAAACAGTAACTGAAATATTTGAGTGGAGTTTGGCAGAGGGCAACACCGGTGGAGCCAGTACTGCAACCCTAACCCTAATCCTAATTCTTGAAACCACAAAAATATTGTGCTAAAGATTTTAGTCTCCTTTTTGAGATCTCAGCAAATATGGGGTTATGCTGATTCAAGGCACAAGTGCACCTGCACCCATAGCTCAAGCTACTGCCTGCTCCGAATCTTGCCGTATAACCCCACCTCTCCTCATTTGACTAGGCTACAGGTAAAATAAAAACATGCCCAGGGAGCTTGGCCTAGAGCACACCTGGCTGGGAATCACAAAAACCCAGTGGGAGCTACACTTAGGCTGCAGTTCATCACAAAAAAGGAAGGTATGATGGTGGTTTCAGCAAAGTGGATACGGTGTTTATAATAGCACCATGGAGACTTATGGGCAATACTGCTTCCTTTGACCCTGAAGGGTTGAAGGTCCTGCTGCATGAGCTGCACCAAATGATGGTCCTACTTGAAGCTGAAAGCCTCCCTGCAGTAAAAGCACAAGTGTCAGCTGCATGAAGGGAGGTCACCAACCAAGTCATTGCAGTCACACCAGGTCCCTTGTACTTGCCTTCAAATGTGGATGAGCTGCTGTCAGGAATAAGATGAAGGTGAACTTAGCACATGTTTCTTGGGAGTCCCACCAAGCATAGCACGAATGTAAGTTGGAACTGCCACACACTCTGGAGGTGCCATTTGAAGCATTGTGCAGTACCATTGCCTTTTTGTACCTTTTCAGTGTGCCTAAGTTGCACGGCACATTTTCCTTGAAGGTGGAGGTGGCAGTTGAGGAGCAGCAACAGATGCTGAGGTGTTCCTCAGCTGTTAGGGACTATCTCAGTGGCATCAGCCCTGTTCTTCTAAGAGCTATCCACCCAGTATTTCTCCTCCTTCAAATAATGTGAGCATCGCGAACTGCCATTATGGCTGCTTCCTGGATAACGGCCACCGCCATGCATGATGATTGTATCTGTGCTCAGACAGTTTTTATGGGCAAGGCTCACGATGTGGGCAGAACCTTTACGAAGGCCACCATAATAAGATTTTAATTTGTTACTGGGGCAACAAATGTGGGTAGCATAACCTCAGTTTTGACCCCAAATGGAGCATTGTAAAATCAGTCACCCCACGTATTTTGCGCTCGAGGTCATGTGTCCACTTTTACGTCCTCCGCTGGCTGCAACGGCATGGGGTGACACAAAATGTATCCTTTTAGCTCCAGTTTGGAGGTGATTGAGAACTCAAACTTCCATCTGCAGGAACAATTGCCATGTCCTCACAATTTTTCATGTTTTCTCCTTCAGGTTTAGCAGCTATGGCAGTGGGTATTAGGTCAAAAGCACAGAGGAGAAATTAATCCCAGATCGGTTGTACACAATGGTCCTGAATTTCTGCAGGTGTTATCCCAATCTCCTGCCGTAACTTTGGTGGTGGATCGGTGGAATCCTTTTAGAAACAGCGATAATTGCTGAACACGGTAGGAGAGTTGGACAACCCCATGGAAATTCAGAATCAATATCATTCTGATGAACATGAAGCTTGGATCTTTTAAATTCCTTCTCTCCAGAATGGCTTTCACCTACCTTATTAAATACATGAATCTGGAAATTAAGCTGTGCACTATTATCACACAAATACTTAATGTATTCTTATCAAATTCCCCCATCTGTTATTTAAACAAAGGTGTTAATCTGATTTATTTTGTAAGAAAGTTAATACCTCTGCTCAAATAATGGACTAAAGGATTTGATACTAACTTGTTAATCATTCATACAATAATATTGCACAGTGTAACTTCCAAGATCGTGTTTCCTCTCAGGTAACATTATTTTATTCATGCAGCACGTCCTAGAGTGCCATGTCACTAAAGTAAATTTGATTCAGTAACTGATGAATGAATATTTAACAGTTAATTTAAATATATTTCTGCTGGGCTTTCATGCCACTGCATCACAGGAGCACTGGAGAGGAACAGTAATGAGTGCTATTAAGTGTTACCGCAATCATTCATCCCATCCCCTAACCTCCGTCTCACAATAACATTTTATTTGGAATAACAATGTCAGCGGTAAGACATCCATAATTTTTTCTTCTTCTGTTATGAAATTCAAAGCATTGTGCCAATGAAATGAATGGACAGAAAATCCTGTGTGATCTGCTGACCTCTTTCTTCCCACCCCCACCCCCCCAACCCCCAACACAAATTCCCGATATGCTCGCCCGACATGTGAGGAGCACAAATTCATAAAATCTGCCCTTATTTGTGATGCTTCACATGTCACATTAATGAGGATTTACCTATCTCCGCCTCTTCCTCACAGTGGACAGCAGAAATCCTGCAGCAGCACTAACTGTGGAATTCAATGGTGTTACATTGACAAATCATCAAATAATGTTAATCATGCTACTAACAATATTTCATGGCGGTGCTCTGGTGATAGACCTCATCCTTATACTGACCGTCCAAACATTTTCAGCACGCCCGTCTGTAGCATTGTAGTTCAGGCACTCTGCTTGTTTGACAACCCCTGTTATTGCCTGAAAAATAAATCCGCCAGTCGCGATTGCAATGCGTTTTGACAGCTGTCAGGTCACTCAGTGGGTGGATCATCTTATTGCTGTGGAATGTCTTACTTCAGGGCAAAGGAAAAGGTAATGTAGGCCATCTCTCCCTGCAGTAAGCTCTCTTCCTACTGACTCTGGCAGGGAAGTGTTACATGGATCACTAACCTGCTTTTCTAGGCTGAAGGAGGCTGCATGCAGATAAAAGACCATATAAGGGGAAAAAAAGGAAAAATCTGTACAATCCAGTGAAATACAAAAAAAGAAACATTAAATAGATTGCTAAAGAATTATTGATGCTTCATCAACGTTCTGAGGTATGGGACTGTCTCTTTCTTATAAACATTGCATAAATTTGAATACATGGTTGCGTTATTTTCCATGACACATGCAGCTCTGTGTGAGATGTTTATAGAGCTGATGCATAGGTTGCAATGATACAGAATCTAATAAATCAACAAAGACAGAGTTGGTTGGCTTGGGATTGTGATTGGATCAAAGGCAAGATGATGCTAGAAATATATTCCTGAAAAACAAATTCTGAGTGTAAACTGATGAACCTGAATGAGCTACATTGATAGGCCCTTTCTCATATTTCATCTGTTTTGGTTCCTGATTCTTCTACCAATTTTCTCCCCTCTGTTTTTATCACTCTTCCTCCTTTCTTCCCATTTCCCCTCTATGTAAAGCACCTTGAGATATTTTCTACATTAAACATGCTGATTCCACTAATCCACGGCTGTTCCTGTGCACTTCTGCCATAACTTTCAGGGGACCTTCTGTAATGATTGGAGTAGATCCTATACTTGTCCCAAACAAAGCTGTCGGTAGGACCCAATGTATGATTGTTGGAGGAATGCCTGGTGCGACCAGACACACCTTGCCAACAGGGGCAGAAGTTGCACTCACCAGGGGGTCCAGGCGGGATCAAGGCCATGACCCCCGAAGAGGATCTGAACTTTTTTTTAAATTTCAATGTGGCCCCCCCTCGCCAAAGGGGGCACTGGGGGCATCAGCAAGTTGTTTTCTGCGTGGTAGGTATGACGAGATGTACCCAATCACAGATTTTCAAGGTCACTATATAAATACAAGTTATCATTGTTGTTGTTATTGGTTGCTTAATTCCTTGCTGGGATAGGTTTCCAGGGAAGCTGGGTGATTTATTGTATCTCACCCATTTGGTCATTATTCATGTGTGAGATTGTCAGTAGGTTATTGAACTGGTTAAATTACCCAGATCCTTTCCTCACCTGACATCTGCAAACGCACATTTCCGGCAGTGCTAACTGAACAGCAATCAGAAGCAAGAGCCCTGATTAAATTTGTCCTCCCTAACTCAATTGTTCAACATAGTCTGCGGATTCAACCAGGGACCTTCCTGGTTTATATGGCTGATCTACTCACAGCTTTAACCATGCTGAGCCAATTGAAATACTTCAATTTTCTTCACTTCACTTATGATGAACACAGGAACAGCAATCGGCCATTTCCCCATCGCACCTAGATCCACCTGCTATCTATTTTTTTCAACTAAGGTCCTTACAACCACATATATCTTTGTTTCACCTTCAAATTTGCAGAAACTTCCCTCAACCCCTCCATCCAGATTGTTGATGAAGATAATGAAGAGCAACAGCTCTAACATCGATCTCTATGGGACTCCACTAGTGACCGGCCCCCACTCAGAACCTCTACCATTAATAATTGCCGTCTATCTATGGGAATGCAACCAACTCCTTGTCCAACCTAAATCTGAAAGTCTAGGTGCACAATGTCGACTGGACTTCCATCATCCAACAATTTTGTAACTTCCTCACGAAATTAAACCAAGTTGGTGAAATAGAGTCTTCTTTTCCAAAAGCGATGCTGAGATTCCCTAAAACCTCACTTCTCTTTCAAGGTGGTCATACAGTGCATCGCTAATGATCCCTTCTAGCAACTTGCCTGTAACTGAAATCAAACTAATGGGGTCTATAGTTTGCCAGTTTTAACTTGTTGTCCTTTTAAAATATTGGTACCACATGGGCCTCCCTCCTGTCCATGGGAAGAGTGAAAATAACAGTGAAGATCATTAACATACTCTGTGTAGTGCGTTTCCAGCTGGGCCATTGCACGTATGTAGCATGTATAGACCCTGTCCAAAGCTATGTGATGTCATCCATCAACCATATTTTGCATGAAAACAATACGAACCATAAATTCTGAAGTAAGTGCCAATTTGCTAGATGGTCTCAGAAGAATTAATTTGTAGAAGTAATAGTTGTGTCAAACAATGGAAAGAGCTCAACAAATGAGTTAGTAGGTGACCTCACTGTAACCAGAGGATTCAAGTGTGTGCAATGGATAAGCATTGGATGACAGAAGGATTCTGAACATCCAAAGCACAACTGTCTTTCAAAACAGAAAGCCTATCCTTCTGCAGGGATTATAATAACAAGGTAAACAGGTTAAACAATAGCCTGAGTGGGTTATATTACATTCAAATTGCAGGTTTACATAATACAGATGGGAAAAGTGCACCATGCTCATGAAAAAATGGTGAGTTATTTGCCATTACATCAAATTAAATCAACCATGCCACTTATGCATGACATAATTGTGAGGAAAATGGCACTCACTCCTTCAGCTCTTCTCCCTCCTTAAGCAAAAACGGGGTTTGACAGGCAATTGTAATAAAGACAGCAGTGCAGTGGACTCCCGATGGCTGAGCTGGTGAACACAGTAAGCAGTCAAACCACACAGACCAGGAAAGTCATAATATGAAGCACAGGTGGTGGATCACTATGAGGAGCACCACACAATAGACTAGTAAACTCAAACTCAATACGGCACACTGTTACTGATTTATATTCAGTACTTATTGATTGGATGATGCCCAAGCTTTCTCTTCATGGCAGCAGTGTTCATCTCAGGCATAGGATGAGCTAGCAGAAACAGACTTCAATGAAATGCATCTCTTACACAGGAACATTGGCACAGAAGCTGTTTCAGAGATTACTCTTCCCTTCTGGCTGAGTGAGGAAGCTGGCACCGGGTGGCAGCACTTGTTACTTAATTGGGGAAAGTTGTCATTTTAAATGTAAATATTTTTTAAAGATATATAGGTAAAGGCAAACTACCACTATCACTTAACCTTATTCCCAAACTGTGTGTGAAGGTTCTGCTGTATCCTTTCTCCCCTTTACACCTGATATTTGTGTTTGTTTCTTGGACTGTTTGTCACATTAACTCCATGGTTACATTTAACAATCTGAGAAAATATTTCCAACCATTTCACTCTAGTTCCCTGTGGACCATAAGTCCATACCACAAATATTCACTCAGTTTAACAGACTGAGCTCTGAGATACATGGGCTGCAAGTGAGGAGAATGGAAAGACCATCTGCTGTAAGCAGTAAGTTTCTAGAATTGATCCTAAATTGTTATGGAATAAAGGGCATTCCTGCTGAGTTACCTAAACTAGGGAAAAGAAATTCTCAGAATTGTACTGCCAATTATTCTGTAAGTATTGAAAATGTTTTTAAAAATATGGTTTCACCCATTAACATAAAGGCATTGGGCCTGGAGTACTTCCTTCACCAAGTATCCTTGTCCCCAGCAAGGAAGTAAACTCCAGCCTGAAATCTTCACAACAAAGGTTTTCAGTGCCAGATTCTGTAGTACATCCGCAATATATTACATAATTGTTGCTCCTTGTAGTGTTAGTGTTGGTTTAATTCAGTAACGATAGCAGCTTGTATCTCCCTGTATGCCTGTGAAAATGCTGTATAACTTTGTTCACACATTTTCCTCAGCTTAACATTGGCAAGACCGAAGCCATCCTGAGTGGCTCCTGCCAAAAACTGCACACCCGAGGTCTCATTTCCATTATCATATCAAGCTGCTTATGTCAAACTTGTCAGTGCACCAACTAAGTGTATTGTTTGATCCTGTTTTGAGCTTCAAACCCCAAATTCTATCCATCACAAAGTCTGCCTATTTCCACTTTCATTACTCTGATATAACCCAGTGCTCCTCGCTGGCATCCTGATCTCCAGCCTATAAAACTCCAACATGTCAAAAACTCCACACCTGCATTCTGTACCATATAAACCCCTCTCACTTATCCCAGTTCTCACCAAACTCCACTGGCTTCTCTTGTCTCAACACATTGATCTAAGAATCCACATGCTCATTTATAAATTCTTCCATGGCCTCCCCCACATTACCGATGTAACCTCCTTTAGCTTACATCTTGCACCCTCTGCCCTTTCGAATCAGGTCTTCTCTACTTTCTTCTTTGCATCACACCACCACCAGTGACAGATAGAGCCTTCAGCCATCATACCCACTTCCTGTATTATCTCCCTAAACACCTTACTAAATCTTTCCCCTGACTAAATTTCTTTCTAGCTTCAAAAACCTCTTCAAAACCTACCTCTTTATATTCACCTCCAGTTATCTCCTCTAGCTGTCCTCCTAATCCCTGCTTAGTGATTGTTTTCTTCCCCCTTTTTGATGAACTTTCGGAATATTGTGCAATGTTAAAGTCACTGATGGAACATTGTAAGTGGTATCCTCTCCTTAGGTACTGTCTCACTTCCTTTCAAAACTGCCGTCATCACCTTTCTCCTCTAAAACACCACCTTGACTTGGTTCCACTCTTATTTATTTGATCATAGTCACAGCATCTCCATAAATATATTCTCTTCCTGCCCCCACACCATTAAGCCAGGCGTTCCCCAAGGATCTACACTTGGTCTCCTCCTCTTCCTCATTAACATACTGGGCACTAAATTGGGTTGTGTAGCGCCCGTTGTTTCGCCACTACATGGCCGCTCTGACGTCCAAGATGGTGTCTTGGATGCGCACGCACGTTTCCAGCTTGGTATAGGAGTTAGCGCAGGCGCAGATAACGAACGCTAGAATCATGTAAAGTAGGGAGAAAATGGCTTCAATTAGTGTGCAAAGCTGATTTAAAGTGATAGACATCATTTTGGGTCTTAACACTCAACTCAACGCACAGTCCTAACCCCGACCATCTGAACATGTCTTAGAGCGCCTGGAGGACCCCCCACCGGTGCTATTTAAAGGGACCATGCAGGATTTACAGGTTAGTAGCTGGATTATTGCTTCTGGCTGCCGAGACATTTGTAACTGTTTTTGGAGGTGGTCTATACTTGAATACTAGGACCAGGGGTTATAGCCTAGCATTTAGAGCCTGGACGTGCAGGAGTGAATTTAGGAAATGCTTCTACATGCAAAGGTTGGGAGAAGTTTGGGAAGCTCTTCTGCAAACGGCAGTCGATGCGAGCTCAATTGTGAATTCTAAATCTGAGATTGATAGATTTCTGTGAACCAAGGGTATTAAGGGATATGGGGCTAAGGCGCATACATGGAGTTAGGTCTCAGGTTCACCATGATCTCATTGAATGGCAGAACAGGGTCGAGGGCTGAATGCCACTGCCACTTGCTGCTCCTGCTGTGCACTACCTTCTCCTGCAAGAAAGCGGGATGTGTGTCTGGGCGATGTGCCTGTCATGTATGAATAGCTGCCGGTATGTGTGGCCGGTGAGTTGTGGGTAGGCAGCTTGCAACAGTGGTAATGTTTGAGGGTGAGAGGAAGCATCTGATTGGAAGAGTTGAGTACTAATGGAAAGAGATTGTTGTTTTTTTTTTATTCGTTCACGGGATGTGGGCGTCGCTGGCAAGGCCGGCATTTATTGCCCATCCCTAATTGCCCTCGAGAAGGTGGTGGTGAGCCGCCTTCTTGAACCGCTGCAGTCCGTGTGGTGACGGTTCTCCCACAATGCTGTTAGGAAGGGAGTTCCAGGATTTTGATCCAGCGACGATGAAGGAACGGCGATATATTTCCAATTTGGGATGGTGTGTGACTTGGAGGGGAATGTGCAGGTGGTGTTGTTCCCATGTGCCTGCTGCTCTTGTCCTTCTAGGTGGTAGAGGTCGCGGGTTTGGGACGTGCTGTCGAAGATCGTGCTACTTCCGCCCAAAAACAGGCCCTATCCAATTTTTCCCCCACTGTCTCTTGTTGACGTCATTTGGAGATATGGGGTCAGCTTCCACATCCAGCTGTACCACTCCACTACCTCTCTTAGACCCTCTTTGTGACGTCAGTCTGCATATCCAATATCCAGCCTTGGATGAGTCACAATTTCCTCCAGTTAAACATTGGGAAGACCGAAACCATCAGCTTTTGCCCCCGTCACAAATTCCCTACCTTTGCCATCAGTTCCATCCCCTCCCCAGCCATTGTCTCAAGCTGCACAAGATTGATTGTAACCTCAGTATCCCATTCAACCCTAATCTGAACTTCTGACCCCATGTCTTCTCCATCACAAAGATTGCCTACTTCCACCTCCGTAACATCTCCCGTCTCAACCCCCACCTCAGCCCATCTGCTCATCCATGTTTTTGTCATCTCGACATCCCAATGCTCTCCTGATAAGCCTCCCATTTTCCAGCCTCCGTAAATTTCAACTCAACCAAAATTCTGCTGTTTGTATCCTATCCAGCACCAAGTCCCATCACCCCTGTCCTCGCTAAACTACATTGGCTCCCATCCCCCAATGCCTCCAATTTTAAATTCTCATCTTTGTATTTTAAATCCCTTCATTGCCTTGTCCCCTCCCCATTTCTGTAACCTCCTCCAGCCCTACAACCCTCCTGCCCCAAACTCTCCATTCCTCCAACTCTGGCCTTTTGTGCATTCCCCCTCCCTTCGCACCACCATTGGCGGCCAAGTCATCAGCCGCCTAGTCCCTACACTCTGAAATTCCCTCCGTAAGCCCCTCTGCCACATCACCTCCCTCTCCTCCTTTAAGACCCTCCTTAAAACCCAGCTATTTTGTCACGTCTCCTAATATTTCCTTTGGCTTGATGTCCATTTATTTCTGTGCAGTGCCTTGGGACGTTTTTCTATGGTAAAAGCACTATATAAATGAAAGTTGTTGCTATTGTTGTAGTATAAATGCAAGTTGTCATTTATCACAACCCATGATACTAACAGTGTCAGCTCCATATTTATTAGATAATTATTATTTTGTTGTACTTGACCAGTTATTATCACTTTCAGTGTGCTGCACAGAATTCTCCAGCCCAACATACATTTAACATAGTGTGTAGAGCTCCATGGACAAAGATACAAAAAAAATAGGCTTTAAACATTTGTTTAATGTGTGCATTTTTTCATATTTTGCTGCTTTTCAGAAGAATTGAAATCACAGACTTCGGTTAAAAAGCAAAAAAAATAATTCTTACTCTGTATATATGTTTCTGATATTGTTCCAGGCTTTTACAGTGGAATTCATTCTCCTTGTGAGTTAGATTTATTCATCAAAAAAGTGCTTTAGTGAATAATTTGTTCATAAAGAAAAGCAGACCACACATTGTTTTTTTGCTCTACAAGAGAGAAAAAAAAATAACTTACTCAGGGGCCAGTGTAAGGTTCAATCAAAATTGGCCAAGTATTGTTATTATGGAAAGTAAATCTGAGTTTAACTTTCCACAAAGTTTAGTTTGAAGTGGCATTGACAAGTGGTCAAATGTCTGACAAGACAGCTTACCAGATTATTAAACAGAGGAAAGCAAAATAGTATGATCGATGAAGTGACTGCAATATATCACTCTTTCTGTCTGAGCTCATTTTTTAAAAATTCAGCATTAAAAAAACTTGCTGCTAAAATTTGTGGTGCAACAAATACAATGGTTTACGGAAATAATTTAATCCTGGAGTTCTGCTGATATTTATAAACCCTTTGAACTTTACAACTCGCTGCCCAGTATCCATAAGCCTACATTTCCATATTATTATCAAAATTAAAGGAATCTTACAACACCAGGTTATAGTCCAACAGTTTTATTTGAAAATCACAAGCTTTCGGAGCTTTCCTCCTTCCACACACCTGACGAAGGAGGTAAGCTCCGAAAGCTTGTGATTTTCAAATAAAACTGTTGGACTATAACCTGGTGTTGTAAGATTCCTTACATTTGTCCACCCCAGTCCATCACCGGCATCTCCACATCATTATCAAAATTGTCAGTCACTAATACCTGGAAATGTTCTTGACAGCATTAGTGGTAACTCCTGATATTATTTTGCAAAGTGAGCTCCCATGTATGGCAATGCACACAGATGATGGATTTAAAGTAACAGCAAGAAAGTTCAAGCCCCAGTCAATGTCCATACGTTTCTGCTTCCATTGCTTTTGGCATCTGATGACCATACACTTCTCAATAAGAGCTGACTACAGGCACCACAGTGGCACAATGTAATGAAGTTTCACTGTATTTTACCAAGCAATGGTTGGCTGTGAGCTTCCACACGTGAGTCACTCAGGGTAAGTTCTTGATCTCAACTGTAACCCCATGGGGAGATTTTGAGCAAGAGACCAGGCATTTCCTCACAGAGAAGGAGGGAAAATTGAAGGACCAATTACCCAAGCTTCTGTCATGCATTGGAAGAGGCTAGGAGTAAGACTCTAGCCCTTCCTTTTGACTGGGTTAGTGGACAGCATGGGGGGAATTAGGAAGAAAAATAAGGGGGGAAATAATAGACTAAAGTATCGAAACTAATTTAATTAATTCACACTATTGGAGAATAAAATTTTATTTCAATGTATTAAACTGTTTAGATGCTAGAGAACTCCTGAATGCCCAATTTTTAAAATCCTAGAGAGACTAGGGGCACTATTGTGTTAGAATCTCTTCAGTTTCAACTATTAGCATTGGAAATTCCTCAGAGATTCCTCAGTTTAACATCCCACATGAAAGACAGCGCCTGTGACAATGCACTTCCTCAATACTGTTAGATTATGTGCTTAAAACTTAAACCCACAACCTACTCACGGGCAAGAATGACTCGGTAACAAGAATGCTACCGTTGATACAAGCTGGCACTCTAATAACTACAATGGAAATATTTTTCCCATATAAAGTGCATCAGCACATCCTCTGATATTGTGTTGTTACAAGTTTTGGGTCTTGTCTGAGATATTCTGTCAGGTACATCAGTGCTGGTCACTCTCGTAAGCAGTGTGAGAGTTTTATATCTAGAGGTATGCCAGTATTACCAATATCTAACTATATAATTGCATAACCCAGAGGTTTAACAGTAAAACCTTGCTGTGATTTGAACTGGATACTGTAACTTTCTCATGCACCCCCACGTGTACTGCTCCAATCTTATCAAAATTGGCCCATGGAAACACTTGCTAAGACAAGGCCAGCTACAATAACAACAACTTGCATTTGTTTAGTGCTTTTAAAGTAGTAAAACATCCCAAGGCCCTTCACAGGAGCGTAATCAGAGCGAAATTGACATCGAGCCAAAGAAGGAGATATTAGGACAGGTGAGAGTTAGGTTTTAAGGGGAGTGCCTTAAAGGAGGAGAGAGTGGTGGAGAGGTTCAGGGAGGGAATTTCAGAGCTTAGGGCCTAGACAGCTGAAGGCATGTCCACTGACCATGGTGCGAAGGGAGTGGGGGATGCAAAAGAGGACAATTGGAGGATCGCGGAGTTCTTGGCTGGTTGTAGGGATGGATAGGGAAAGGCGAGGCCACGGTCAGATTCGAACACAAGGATCAGAATTTTAAATTTGAGACGTTGATGGGCCGGGAGCCAATTTAGGTCAATGAGCACAGAGGTGATGGGTGAATAGGACTTGGTGCAGGTTAGGATACGGGCTGCAGTGTTTTGGATGAACTCAAGTGTACGGAGGGTGGAAGATGGGAGGTCGGCCAGAAGAGTATTGGAATAGTTGAGTCTGGAGGTAACAAAAGCATGGATGAGATACCATTCATTAAATTGTTTCATTTCACAGACAGCAATTGAACGTACAGAGCAAGAATTATTCTATCAATCAATAGAACTTGTATTCACATAATAATACAAAATAATGAAAGTGCTACATATCTCCACACCACTAGGTCATGTTGCTTCACTTAAATAAAATAACTTCTAACTATTTTCCTGCATCCTAACTTTAAATTTTGGGCAAAAGCCTGCCCTAACAGTTTTGTGTTTAAAAATTGACCATCAATGTTTCTGTCCATATTTTATCCCCCTGCCTTCATGACCAGAAGGGATTGACTATGCCAGACAACCCCTGCTAAGCACCCAGGACCAGCGACTTCCCAACACAATGGCCATGAGGTGTTTCTTGATTATAAGACAGGTTGGTGAATTGGTTGTTTTCACTCTTTAAGCAAACAACTTAATTGCCTAGCTCTATAGCACTTTAACTACCTTTTGTCTGATTTTTTAAAACTTTAAATGTAACTCTTTTCCAAATCCCTTCTGTGGAAACATGGTCAAAAAATCCCAAAATGTGACGTGTACCAGTGCAAAAAGACAATGGTCCCGAAGAACTGTAATCGTTCTGATGGAGTCCCACTGTAAATCTGATGGAAGTCCACCATAATGGCCACAAACTCAGCCAGGATTCAGATATGCCAGCTCTAGGCTTTAAATTAGGGATTCCACAATACCCCTAATAGAGCTGGATCCTGCACTTGCCCCACAAGGCAATTGATCTCAAGGGGCACAGGAACTCCAGGTGGCCAGAGATCCTGAACCCAGCTCTCATTCAGGTACCCGGTGTAGCGTTGGCAGAGGAAAATCTAGTCTTACCAGACATACCTCCTCGACCCATGGTGGAAGTGGGCCTACCTGAGGGTCAGGCTAGTGTTGAGGCCTGAACTCCTGAAAAAGAGGGGGCAACTTGTTTTTACAGCACATCGTGAATCTTTGGTAGATAGAGATGATTGACCTTGCTAACCTCTCTTTCAGGAACCGATGGTTTGTCAATAATAGAATTACCCCCAAAGCAGAAACCTGAAAGCAGAACAAATGTCAATGTATCAACTTGAAAATCATTACTAAGTCATTTGTATTCCTACTTAACTTATACAGCCAGAAGATATCAATAGGACTTCTTAGCTGACGAACATTCTTTACTGCAACTAATTTAGTTTAAATTAGTTCAAATGTATATTCAAGTGAGAAAAACATTATATTCTTAACTTAAAACAGTTTAAAAGTTTTTTTTTAAATATTGGTTTCTGCCAGAGGCATAGATATGGGGCTCAATTTTTAAATGGTGGCGGGTTGGCAGCAGGGGGATGAAGGTGAGCGTGGCAAACCCGAATAAAATAAAGTTACCATTTCCAACGTGATCGCAATGTAACTGATGGTGATTAAAGTTCTTTCCAGGTTTCGCGCCCGGCAGCCCCTGATTGACAGGCTGGCTGCCGACAAGAGCTGCAATGCCGAGGTGGGGGAGAGAAAGAGAGAAAGCAAGACGTCATCTGGCGTTGGATCAGAAGATCAGGGGAGGGGGAGAGGGGAAGTTCGGGGGGTGAGGGGAAATTCGGGGGGAGAGGGGGAGATCGTGGGGGAGATTGGGGTGACATGGGGGAAGATTGGTGGGAGAGGGGGAGATCGGGGGAGAGGGGAAGATCGGGGAGAGATTGGGGTGACATGAGGGAAGATCGGGGAGACGTGGGGGAAAATCGGGGAGAGAGGGGGAGATCAGGGGGAGGGGGGAAGAAGAGAGATTGGAGAGGGAGACATTGGGGGCTGAGAGGGGCATCGGAGAGGGAGACATTGGATATCAGAGCAGGGTGGAAAGGTAGGTTGATTTTGTGTTTTATCTTCGTGCAATGGTTTTTTATTTAATCTATTTCGTTTATTTTTGCCTGATCTGGCCCTTCACATTTGGTTTCACCAGGCATGAATCAGAAGCCGTGGGAAAGCCATCCAGATAAGTTAAAAATCATTCTAACTACCTAATATGTCACAAGTAAAATACCTTAAGTACATTTGGTTCTTTAATTATCATCCCGCCGGCTTTAATTGCCGGCGGAACTTCCGGATTCGGGAAGCGCACACAGTTGCGTCTGTGGGAAACTCGGAAGTCGGCGGGTTGGAGCCAGCTTCCAAACCCGCTCTGCATTTTTTCAATTTTTGCAGCCCGCCCCCAACGCAGCCGCAATTTAAGTTTAAAATTGAGCCCATGATGTGGGGTAGGCACCACAATTCAGAGAAAAGATTAAACTTGTAGGTAATGTGATCCCATTAGAGCCAGTTTCAGGAATTGTGAAGTTACTGCTTTCTAACTTTGTGAATAGGAAATGGTTAAAAAAAATGCTTGTTACATTGCACCAATACAAAAAAAGAGTTTTCTAGTGCATTGCTGTTAGATTTCATAAAAAAGATTCAAATACAGCAGTAGCAATCCTTAACAGAAATCAGTGCAAGTAAAGGATCAAAGGCAAATTTGTTTGATGTGTGTAAAACCTAACAACCTCCTCACTTCTTTTCCTTTAGGGTGCTTGTTCGAGATCTTTCAAGGCAAAAATGCCTTTGAAGTAAGTTTGCAATTAAATTAATATTTATCAAGGTAAACATGGGAGGGCTGCACATTTTAAATTAAAAATGTAGAGCAAAGGAAAGTATTCTAAGAATGCAGTTCACAAATGTTTTATGTCCAACTTTTCACTGAAAGGCACTTGGACTCTTAAATATCCACAGCATTTAAAATACCAACAAAGCTGACTTTTAAAGATTGGTGTCATCACTGATAAAATTGTAGTAAGCTCTTAGAGGTTGGAAATAAATATCACAGAAATGCCAGACCTTCGTAGAATACACTACACACTGTATATAGCCGTGAACATCACTCGCAAATCTTTAACAATTGATCTACATATGAGAAGCTGCAAAGAATCCTAGTAATTCCAACTCTTTCGCCTTCCTCTCACCAGAGCTGCAGTGTGATATTTTGTAGAGTGTACTGTGATCTACCCTAATTGGAACGCAGAATATTTCCTGAATACAGAATGCGAAAGAATTACTTTGTCTAATTAACAAGTGGTTTTGCATTGCAAAATCATGACTTAGATACAGCATATGGAAATGCTTCCCCACCAGACTTCCATTCATCTGACTGTTTTGCCAAATGTCAATTAGCCCATCATTTAGTTAGGAGACAGGTGTAATAAAGACATTTCAAGGGATAAGGGACTTCAGTTATGTGGAGAGACTAGAGAAGCTGTGGAGTATGGACTTGTTGGGCCGAATGGCCTGTTTCTGTGCTTTGTATTCTATGTAATTCTTTGTAATACTATGATTGTTCTTCTTACAGCAGAGAAGGTTAAGGGGAGATTTGATAGAGGTGTTCAAAATTTTGTGGGGTTTTGATAGAGTAGGTGGGGAGAAACTGTTTGCACTGGCAGGATGGTCAGTAACCAAAGGACACAGATTTAAGATAACTGGCAAAAGAACCAGAAGGGAGACGTGGAGAATTTTTTTTACGCAGCGAGTTCTTATGAGCTGGAATGGACTGCCTGAAAGGGTGGAGGAAGCAGATTCAGTAGTAATTTTCAAAAGGGAATTGGATAAATACTTGAAAAGGGAAATTTTTCAGGGCAATGGGGAAAGAGCAGTAGAGTGGAACTGATTGATTGCTCTTTCAAAGAGACAGGACAGACACGATGGGCCGAATGGCCTCCTTCTGTATTGTAAGGTTCTATGATTCTAAAGTGGGAATTTTAACCCTCCCCCCCCCCCCCCCCCGCCACGACAGGCGGGAGAGGGTCGGGCAGAGGGTTAAATTGTTAAAAATGTGAAACTCGACCCCAAACCACCGCGAATGCGTCTACTCCTGGTTTAACCGCGGCGGGTTTCGGGACGTCTGAGTAATCCACACTCGGGAGGTGGGTCAGTGATTATCATGTTTAAATGAGACTCCTTTCCAGAGATTTTGGCAGTGATTTGAAATTAACGCCTCCTGCAAGAGTTTCCCGTAACTCGGAACACTCGGCATTAGAATGGAGGCGAGATCGAGCGGCACTTCGTGGCAATCTTTAAAGGTCAGGTGTCCCCATATGAACAAAGGCCCAGTGCTCACAATTGCTTTCTCAGTTCCCTCTGGGAAACGGTTTGGTGAGAGTACTTGTTGTGACAGACGTATTTGTACAGTTTGGAGTTCTTCAGACAGAAAGCATCAGGATTTGGGGGTGGGGGGGCGCCATGGCTGCTTTAGATTGGACTTCAGGCGAGGAAGGCAATCAGCCACACCAGCAGCAAGGTTGTGCTGTGGAGGGAGCTGCAGGTGGCCAGCAGACAAGGGAGCAACAGAGGGGTTGAGTTCGCAGGAGGCACTACCCAAGTAACAGAGTGTACAGACAGAGGCTCAGCTTCCTTGACCTCTCAGAGGGGATGTGCTTCCAGAGGCTGTGATTATCATGTCAGGTGGTCGCAGACATCTGCAGCCTCCTAGGAGAAGACCTGCTCCCTGCTGGGCTGGCGGCCACGCATTACCAGTGGCTGTGAAAGTCATCACTGCCCTCAATTCTTTTGCCTCTGGCTCCTTCCAGGGCGCTACCGGAAACATACTGAGGGCCTCGCAGTCGGCTGAACATAAATACATAAGACAGTTGACGGATGGATTGTTTGCCAAGGCTGGGAGTTATGTAAACTTTCCCTGTGATGACAATAGCCAGATTGAGTGGGCATTCAGATTTGCATCTCTGGCTGGCTTCCCACAGGTACAGGGTGCCATCAATTGCATACACATGGCAATCCGAGGACCGCCAGATCAACGAGAAGTAGTCATCAACCACAAGGGTTTTCATTCTATGAATGTTCAGCTGGTGTGTAACCACAAGAAAAGGTTCATGCAGGTCTGTGCCAGATTTCCAGGGAGCTGCCACGATGCTTTCATCCTGCGGCAGTCCAACATCCCCGACCTGTTCGTACGTGGAACCACCCTCAAGGGGTAGCTGCTAGGTGACACAAGATACCCCTCCAAACCTGGATGAAGAACCCTGAGGAACCCCACCAATGAACCCCAAGAGCACTCCAACGCCAGCCATATGACGACCAGATGTGTCATCGAGAAAACCATCGGTATGCTGAAGATGCGCTTCAGGTGCCTGGACAGGTCCAGGGGAGTCTTTCAGTACTCGCCAGCGAGGGTTTCTAGAATAATCATTGTGTGCTGCGTTCTGCACAACATGGCGCAGCAGCGAGGACTAGAGGTTGAGGAAGAACAAGGCTCTCATCACCCATCACCTGATGAGTATTCCAATGGAGAGGAGGAGGAGGATGAAGAGGAGAAAGAGGAGGAAGATGAAGATGGGGCACCCACCACCAGACCAGCCGCTCACATTGCAGCTTGGACCATCAATTCACAAATGCCTGAGCCGGACTCCTCCATCCTCTGTGCTATTGTGGACAATGTGCCTGGCGTGTCTTCCAGTACCTCGCAAATTTGTCACTGATCCTCTATCACTCTCCTTTTCATTGATGGACCCCCGGGTTCAGTATCTATGTCCAGTTGAGCAGAGCTTGGAGAGGAGTGCGTCCTCCAAAGCTGGTCCTCCACAACTGCCCCTGCCACCACTCTCTGCTCATGCTCACCTGTGAACTGTGAGTCACCAGGTGAGAACCCACCTAACTGTCTAAGGGGACCCACCAAAGTGCTCGTATCTGCGCTGGTGCCTGGTAAGCCTGTGTCCTGTGATGGTGCATCTTCAGAAGGATACAGCTCCTCTGAGGAAACGTCATCAGGAAGGGCCACAGATTGCTGTTCTTCGCCTGAAGGCCCTGGAAGAGAGAAGAGACGATTATGGATTAGTACTGGCAATGTAAAAATGTTGCTACTTAACATGATTAAGATGATCATATTTCACTCGATGCTGAAATCAAGTCAACGTAGATTCACCCACATCTATAGAATCATAGAAAGGTTACAGCACGGAAGGAGACCATTCAGCCCATTGAGTCCGTGCCGGCTCTATGCAAGAACAATCCAGCTAGTCCCACTCCCCCGCCCTATCCCCATAGTCCTGCAAATGTTTTCCTTTCAAGTACTTATCCAGTTCCCTTTTGAAGGCCATGATTGAATCTGCCTCCACCACCCCCTTGGGCAGTGCATTCCAGATCCTAACCAGTCACGGTGTAAAAAAGTTTTTCCTCGTGTCACCTTTGGCTCTTTTGCCAATCACCTTAAATCTATGTCCTCTGGTTTTTGATCCTTCCGCCAATGGGAACAGTTTCTCTCTATCTACTCTGTCTAGACCCTTCATGATTTTGAATACCTCTATCAAATCTTCTCGCAAAACATCTCTGTTCCAAGGAGAACAACCCCAGCTTCTCCAGTCTATCCACGTAACTAAAGTCCCACAGCCCTGGAATAATTCTAGTAAATCTCTTCTGCACCCTTTCTGGGGCCTTCACATTTTTCCTAAAGTGCGGTGCTCAGAACTGGACACAATACTCCAGTTGTGGCCGAACCAGTGTTTTATAAAGGTTCATTATGACTTCCATACTTTTGTACTCTATGCCTCTATTTATAAAGCCCAGGATCCCGTATGCTTTTTTAACTGCTTTCTCAACCTGCCCTGCCACCTTCAACAATTCGTGCACATATACCTCCAGGTCTCTCTGTTCCTGTACCCCTGACTTTGCCTTGTTACCCCATGACTGAGTCTTGTATGAGATGTGGGTCAGAGATATTTAATGCTGTCACCCTGCAACAGCGAAGTCCCAGTCTCTCCATCTCCATTGGTCAGAGAGGCTGATATGCCACTTATCTCCATGGCCTCCTCCTCTGTAGATGCCAACTGCACAGTCTGTGGCAGACCACCTCTGGTCCTCTCCCTCTCACTTCTCCTACAAGGGGGAATGACAGACCTATGAGTGTCTGTAAGGCATGTGTTCATCTGATAGATGCAGTGCATTCGGTGAGGGTAACTGTCAGGTAGATATATCACAAGTGCCACTGGCATGCATTTGAGGATGTGTGTGTAGAATCATGTGAGCTGACTAAGGGGGCATCACATTGCATAAGGATTGGGGTGAGTGGCAGTGCTGGATTGATAAATCAAGAGGTGAGAAAGGGAACGATGGGTGTTGTTGAAACTTAAGTGGGTGTGAGGAATGATGTGCTGGAATATGCTTGACAACATAGAGTGAGAGGGTCGGGGTGGGGATTGTGAACTACAGGATGTGGGTGAATCTGCAATTATGCTCACCTTTCCTGACCTGGTTAGGTCATTAAGCCGCTTCCTGCTCTGGATCCAGGTAGGGAGCACTATACTCCTGCTGTTGACCTTTTCAGCCAGCTCTAACCACATCTTCTCGGTCACGGCAGTAGGTTTCTTCTTGCCATTGCTTGGGAAGAGTGCCTTCTTCCTGGCCCTTATTGCACCCAACAGTACATCAAGTGATACATCATTGAAGCTGGGCGTAGTCTTTGACAGTCCTGACTCCATGTTTGAATTTTTCCCAACTCCCCCAAATTCCATCTTTGCTTTGGCCCTTTATATAGTCGAGGTGAAATCGTGTCTTGTGGATGTGCATCACGCCCGCTCACGTGCATTGGAGATGCAAAGTCCGGTAAAATGACATTGAGATAAACCTGTTGAAATCGGACATCCCACGCATCCCATGATCTTAAGCGTTTCATGCTGGCTATCACCTGTGCACCCCCCCCCCCAACCCCCTGCTCAGATCCCGCCTCTGCGTTATTATCAGGCTCTAAGTCTCCCCAGAATGCTAGCAGCAATACTTTACATTTCAATTGTAGCTGCAGACCTGGTTTACAGACAATGTCATTGCCTTGAACTCTGCATGCAAAATTTCAAAAGTATAGTGACCCTCACTTACTGAGCCTGAGTTGTTGGAGCTTGCATATAGCCATATGAAATTTCGAGGGTTGCACATTGGCAACACACATTCTCTAGCCCTTTCTGTGCTGTCAAAAATCATGGGTACTAATTTTGTGGAACACCGATCTTTTTTTTGTTGCCTCTTGCTATTACACCACATAATGTAATAAAAGAACATATAACAGATCAAGCTAGCAAAAAGGCGATTTATTTTTAGAATGGTCTTAGTTGGAATCGTACTCAGCTGATGTTCATTTATGTTTAGATAAGACAGTGAGGATCCAGTCTTTGTTATTTTAAACTACACTTATGTTATTTGATATCATTACATTAAAAAAAATCAAAATGATTCCTTTTAAATGTAGAAAGTATGTCATTTCAACAAGAAAAAGCAGATGATGAGAAATGGAAATTGTGTTTGGGGTGATGATGACTACTGAAGTTTCTTAGCGTCTGTTCTAGGTCCCATCTCATTCACATTCACCAGGAATTTCCTCGGGGGTTCTCCTGGTCGGTCGTTATAACTTCAGCGGAAGATTGGCAGAAACCACAATATCTCTGGGGTTTCTCATGACGTTATGGCAGCCAATTAGGAGAACGCCCAAGGAAATTCCCCATGACTATTCATAAATAACATGGAGGAGGGTACTCCCAATAAAGGAACTGGATAAATACTTGAAGGGAAAAAAATTGCAGGGCTATGGGGAAAGAGCGGGGGAATGGGACTAACTGGATTGCTCTTACACAGAGTTGGCACGGGCTTGATGGGCCTAATGATCTCCTTCTGTGCTATAACCATTCTATGATTCTATGATATTACAAAATTTGCTGATGACACTAAGCCTTGTAGCCAGGGAGACTCGAAACAACCAAAAGAATCTGGACTAATTTAATGGTAGTACAAGTTGATTTTCATGTGGGTAAATGTCAGGCTATGCACACTAGAACAGGAAACATGAAATGAATATACAAGAGAAAAGGACGTTCACTCACAAAGATGCAAAAGGAAAAAGATTTTAGTGTCATTATTAATCATTCACTGAAAATATCTGATGAGTATAGAAACTGTTCTCAATAGAACTGTCTGCATTTCACTGTTATTGTAACATTGAAGGGTCTGAAGTTATTGGTCAGTACAACTTACTTCATTTAGTTTATGAGCCCACAATAGTTAAACTTTTAGCCTTTGTTAACAGCAACGAAGAGGCAGAGTAGTCCCACTTTAGGAAAGAGATCTGAAATCAGAGTCACTCATATTAGTTAACTTTGTGCTTATTCACATATAAATGTAGCTTTCCCAATTCACGGTAAGTAATGGGTGAGCAGCTGCCACCTGTGACTAAAACCAAAGTAGAAAAGATATATCTTTAAACAAATAAAAAAGGAAGCTTAGTGGATAAGTGCAATGGGTGGTTTGGTGCTGAACTGTACAAAGGAGGAATGCCCCCAGTTGAATCCCTGCTCTGTGTTGAGTTAGCTGATTTCCACTGGGGTAGAAATGGTACATTGACCTTAGCCGGGTGATGAAGTAGAAAGCTTTTAGCAGCAGACCTGATTGATGACACAATGACATATTTGTGTTATTAATATCCATAAGACTAACAGGTTTAAAATAACTCTTTTGATGAGCCTTAGCCTGGGAACGTTGAATACTGACTTTGGAGGGCTGAGCAATGCATTTACACTGCAACTGAAGTGTAAGTGAGAAGTAGTTTGGCTTATTGGGATAAGTTTTACTATTTAGCACTCCCAACACAGAGCTTTGTGCAATGGGGGGCACATCGGGAATTCAGGCATGGAAATCAGCATGCTAGATTTGCAAATATTTCCATCCATGAAAATTAAATGTTTGGACCTACACTATTTGCCCTTTTTCATGCAAAGCTCAAGGCTCGGCACTAGAAATGCTAAATTACAACAGTCTCTAGGCTTCAAAAATACTTAATTGGCTTTAAAACACTTTAGGACATTGTGAGGACACGAAAGGTGCTATATAAATGCAAATTCTTTCTTTCTTTAAACTGTAAATGCAGCCTAAATCCAGGGCAAGGCCACAACTGGAAACTGTTTTGCTAAACTTGCTCAACTTGTTGGCCCTGAATTTCTGCAGGGCACACTCATTCTCCTGCAGTAACTTTGCTGAGAGATCATCAGAACCCACTGGAGGCTCTCTCACCAGTGAATCCCCGTGGAAATTCCAGGCTGTAGTTTCCCTTTCAAAACAATATCTTTTGAAATTTAGGATTCCAAGGACATTGGGGAAATCCCCTTGCAACAGGGATATGTTTGTACCTTAACAAGCATCAAATTTTGCTCACTTTGCAGATTGCATGCTCGGTCCAATCCACCTTGAATAGTTACCCAGTAAGATCAAGGGGTTAACAGAATACAGTAAGATCATTCGGAGCTTTATGCATTACTACAATATACATTTAGATTTGAAGACTATGAGGTAACAGCTGTAGCATAACTTTTCTATCATGAGCTATTTCCACATAACATCCTAGGAATTCTCCAATAAATGTAACAAGTGGACCTGGAAAAATACTTTAAAAAAAGCTTTATATTTACTTTATTGATTAAATATATTTTGTAGACAAAGAATGCATTATGGTGTCTCAATGGGGCATAGATTTGATCCTACTTAGTAGCATGACCTAACTGCCACACATGGATTATCAGGCTGGGAAACCAGTGGGATAAATTCCAATCCATCGGTGTCCATTGTGCACAGTTAATCGAAAAACTTCCCAAACCTCAGTAAAGCCTATTTATTAAATTAATGTTGGATAATCAAAGCTATTAAATAATAGCAAGATTGAATTCAATGGTAGCATGTGATTTGAAAAGATATAAGCTTAGATATTACTGCCAGTGATGTTAATGTATGAAATCCATTTGCCATTATTTTAACAGAGGCATTAGCATGTTTATTTTTAAATAGAGAAAGGAATGTCCTATAAATGCAAGTTGTTGTTGACGTTACAAACACAATGGGGCCTAAATTCAACTTTGTTATGATCATTTTATGGGCCTAAAATGGGCACAACAATAACCAATTTAGCAGAGCAGAGGCCCGCACCTGATCTGCATGGGCGTTTAGGCCGCTGCTAAATTGGTCGGGGCCCTTTTCTGGGTGGCCCTAGCTGCCACCTGAACTGAACGTGGACCTCATTTCAACATTGAAACGAGGCTACCACACCCATTTCAGACCAGGATGACTAAAATTGTTTGCCCTAGTCGGAGCTTACACTGCGCAACTTTAGATCACAGAAGTCAGTAACATCTAGTACTATAGAGCTCAATTAAATGAATTACGTCTCTATCTATTAAGCAAGGTGTCAGGATGCACATTCTGAATGAGATACAGCTTTAGAAACAGTAGTATAAGTGAACACATACTAGTTTAGTCCAGTTACCATTAGTGATGATTAGGGTTAAGATAAGCAAATATTCCAAGCAATTTCAACCATCTGGTTTGTTAGGAAATGGTCTTAACAGGGTAAAACAATCCAAAATCAGCCATGGCACATATTAGTGGAGGTGCGGGGCTTACCTTGCAATGATTTGTCAACAAACCTCAATAGCAGCCTCCAAACCTCATCATTCCTGAATTAGCTCATTTATGTTCTCAATTATGTCAGAGAATGCAAATGAAAGCTAACTGTGCCAAAGCTTAAGTAGTTTTGTTCTGAGCTAAATTCATATCCCTGGCAGAAGAGGGGAGAAAACTTACCAGAGATCACTGCCACACGTCATAGATAGGGAAAGTGAGACTGTCATCTCCTTTAGGATTTTGCTTTGGATCACTCACTGACTTAGACTCTCATTTTTTGGGTGTTGCACCAAGTGCCTTAAACATGATAGAAAGGTTATGCTAGAACTTTGGACACTTAGGGGTCAATTTTCGGATGGCCGAGCGGGTGCGTTCGTGGCGGGGGGGCTCCTAAAATTGGGGATTCGAGGAGTGGGTCCGGAGCCCGGCTCCAACCCGCCCACTTCCGGGATCCCCACTGACGCGAATCGGTGCGTGTGCAGCCCCCGCATGCGGGGCTCCCATCGCCAATCAAAGCCGGCGGGATCCCACTTAAGATCATTATCTGGGTACTTGAGATCGTTTACAGACCTCATTAGTTGGAGATTTTAGGAGGATTTGGATTTTGGACGACCCAGAGTGTGTTTACCATGCTGGGGGAAACACTCTCTGTTTAAACAGACGTGTTGCAGCCAGCAGCCAGTGGCAGCTGCAAAGGTCCATTTAACAGGTATGGGGTAAACCCTCATTCATTGCAGCAGGGCACTCTGTCACCTCGGACAAAGTTTTGCCTGCCACACCGTTGTTTCCACACTCCAAATGATTAAATCATACCCTAGACTCTGCTGTCCAAACACATTTACCTACTTTGTGGACCCCCTCACACTCACACCGTCAGGAGTGGGGTGGGGGGGGTTCCAATGCTGCATTCATCACTCCATTGGAGGACGAGCAACATCACCAGCCTCACCAGGCACGCCGTCCACCTCCGCCACATGGAGCTACACAACACAGTGCTGCGCAACAGGCACCTGCACAAAGTAGTCGTGCAACTACACATACACCCACTGTAGGGTGACCCAATGGGTGGCATCAAGGGTCTTCATGGAGAACCTCATGAAAGGGCATTATTGCACAAGCCAATCAAGAATGGCCAAGATGTGGCAGTAGTCGTGACAATATAATATGTAATGTAAGTTGATCAGAAATCAAATATAAGTAAAAACCATGACAAATCCTCAAACACCCTTGTGCATCCCCTTCATGCTCACGACACGTTTGCCTTACGCTTCCTACTACACATATGTGATGCATGCCCTGTGGCTGTAGCACAGGTAGTGGCAGGTTGGGTGAGGCTGACCGTGAAAGAGATGCTTCAGAGGGTGAGTATGAGATAGAGCCATGAGACTGTATGAGGATTGGGTTGAGTGGTAGTGGTGGGATGAGTCCTGGCGAGGTGAGTAAGTGCAGGTAAGATGAGGATGAGCTTTGAGTGGGTGTGAGGAGTTATGTGATAGATTAGTGTTGGCAGTGCAGAACGAGATGTGGGGTGGGGGCGGTGATGTGGCAGACGGAGTGTAGAGGAATGAGTCAGTGTACTCACTTCGGCTGACCTACTTAGGTCATTGAAGCGCTTCCTGCACTGTATGCAGGTGCGTGATATGTTGGTGGTGCAGGTGATCTCGTCTGCCACCTCGAGCCTGGCCTTCTTGGTGGCAGAGGCAGGCCGCTTCCTCCCGTCCGCTGGGTGGAAGATCTCCCTCCTCCTCCTCCTCCTCCTTCTCACCCCATCCAGTAAGACCTGGAGTGAGGCATCATTAAACCTGGGAGCAGCCTTCCCCCTGGGCTGCTCCATGTTGTAATTTTGCCTATTTTCTGCAGCATCAGTCAGTGGAGGACTGCCCCTTTAAATAGGGCTCCTCCAGCTGACAGCTGCGCAGTCCGCCCGCTGCGCAGCTTTCCAGCGCGAAACCCGGAAGTCAAGGTAAGTGGCTTCAATTTACTTATGATCACGTGCCAAATCAACCGATTTTACTCGGCGCGTCGCCAACGCGCCCAGTCAACCCCCCACTGCCAACCCGCCTCCCTCCTAATATCGGGCCCTTATATTCCAGTCTAACTCAGGTTGCACAGACTAGGCTTGTATTCTCTTGAGTATAGAAGATTAAGAGGTAAACTAATTGAGCTGTTTAAAATGATTAAAGGATAGGATAGATGGAAAGAAACTATTTCCTCTGGTGGGGGAGTCCAGAACATGGGGCATAACCTTAAAATTAGAGCTAGGCCATTCGGGGTGATGTCAGGAAGCACTTCTTCACACAAAGGGTAGTGGAAATCTGGAACTCTCTCCCCCAAAAAGCTGTTGAGGCTAAGTTAATTGAAAATTTCAAAATTAAGATTAATAGATACTTGTTAGGTAGGGATATTAAGGGTTACAGAACCAAGGCGGATAGATGGAGTTAAGATATAGATCAGCTATGATCTAATTGACTGGCAGAACAGGCTTGAGGGGCTGAATGGCCTATTCCTATGTTCCTGGAATTGAGAAATTATATCTACGCTGATATGACACATATCCATCTTAGTGCCAATTTTGTGTCCTGTGCAAAGTCAATCGCCCTGATGTTAACAGGGAGGCATGAAGGGTGAAGGGAAGCCTGGTAGTGGGCAAAGAAATCAGCAAAGCCAGCGCTTGGAGGCCCTGCCGATCTTAACGGCAGGTTCTCATTTAAATAAAGGTATGTAGAGTCCCGCCTGCTGGCCAGGTAGTCAATCTGGATATGTGGGAACGGTTCCCGGCAGTTAGTGGGGGCTCTATCCACGATCGGGGGAGGGGGAGAGGGAGTGTCTGAATGGAATCAGGGGTGGGGTGTAGCCCTGTGCAAAGTAGGCCCAAGGCTTCCTTGTGCCCCTCCTGGCTCTCCTGGCGCATAAGGAAATCTGAAATATAACTTTAAAACTCACCTTCTGGGCTTCTTCTGGCCCAAGATCCTCCCCAACTCAGGCCTCAGCTTGAAATTGCAGATCGGGTCCTCACGACATCATCAGGTACTATTTGTTCCAATCCAATTTTTCACTAGCCAGTCAATCTTAATTATATTAACTGTTCAATGGCAAAATAAACAGTTGGGGTGCATCCCTCTGTGCGCTGTTTTTAACAAATTTGTTATGCACTTGGCAAAATTCTACATGTTATTTAGCAAAGTTGTTAATGCCTTTATTTTAAAAGAGTAAACATGTTTGTTAATATAACTAACAGATGAACAACAAGCTAAGAGGGAGAAGAAACGATACTTCACTGAGGCAAACGTATCTACGTATTAAGCAGTTCTTAAAACCGAGAAAAGTTGGTTGCATTCTCTCACTGTGATTCAATTCCATCAATTAGGAGGAAAACATGAAAAGAAATTGTTAATAAGGTCAATGCCAATTCCTAGGTGAAGATGGCAGGCAAGGACTATTTCAGGTATTGTAATGGAAATATCGGAAGGGGTGACATGACGAGTCTGGCAAGGATGAAAAGATCTTTCCCTTTGGTAAGTGGTATCTGGACACTGACTAAATGTGAAGTCTATATATGAGAAACCATTTTTAATGGCGCCTTTTAAACAGTGGCGCAAATTCTCGGATAGGAAGGAGGAAGTAACAGAATTTAGGACAGGTAACATCATCCTGAGCTTTGAGGGGGGGAGGTGGCGGTGAGTTTGCCCACATTTATGGAACCAGGAATTTCTGTGGGGATGAAGTATAGCAGGGAGAAGCAGCCCGGCCTAAATTCCGTTCAGCTTCAGGACGCGCTGAAGAAGTGCCGATCTTCTCAGTGGCAGCTACATGAAAATTATTGAGTTTGGCCAAATGCTTTTTTAACTGCTTTCTCGACCTGCCCTGCCACCTTCAGCAATTTGTGTACATATACCCCCAGGTCTCTCTGTTACTGCACCCCCCCTTAGAATTGTACCCTTTAGTTTATATTGCCTCTCCTCATTCTTCCTACTGAAATGTATCATTTCGCACTTCTCTGCATTAAATTTCATCTGCCACATTTCCGCCCACTCCACCAGCCTGTCCATGTCCTCTTGAAGTCTATCACTATCCTCCTCACTGTTCACTACACTTCCAAGTTTTGTGTCATCTGCAAATTTGGAAATTGTGCTCTGTATACCCAAGTCCAAGTCATTAATCTATATCAAGAAAAACAGTGGTTCTAGTACCAAACCCTGGGGAACATCACTGTACACCTCCCTCCAGTCCGAAAAACAACCGTTCACCACTACTCTCTGTTCCCTGTCACTTAGCCAATTTTGTATCCATGCTGCCACTACCCCTTTTATTCCATGGGCTTCAACTTTGCTGACAAGCCTATTATGTGGCACTTTATCAAACGCCTTTTGGGAGTCCATACACACATCAACCGCATTGCCCTCATCTACCTTTTCTGTTACCTCATCAAAATACTCAATCAAGTTAGTTAAACACGATTTGCCTTTAACAAATCCATGCTGGTTTTACTTTATTAATCCATACTTGTCCAAGTGACTGTTAATTTTGTCCCAGATTATCATTTCTAAACGTTTCCCCACCACCAAGGTTAAACTGACTGGCCTGTAGTTGCCGGGTTTATCCTTACACCCTTTTTTGAACAAGGGCGTAACGTTTGAAATTCTCCAGTTCTCTGGCACCTCCCATGTATCTGAGGATGATTGGAAGATTATGACCAGTACTTCTGCAATTTCCACACTTACTTCCCTCAGCAACCTAGGATGCATCCCATCCAGATCGGGTGACTTATCTACTTTAAGTTCAGCCAGCCTCTTTATCAATTTTTAGCCCATCCAGTATCTCAACTACCTCCTCTTTTACTGTGACTTTGGCAGCATCTTCTTCCTTGGTAAAGACAGATGCAAAGTATTCATTTAGTACCTCAGCCATGCCCTCTGCCTCCATGCGTAGGTCTCCTTTTTGGTCCCTAATCAGCCCCACCTCGCCTCTTACTACCTATTTACTATTTATATGCCTATAAAAGACTTTTGGATTCCCTTTTTTGTTAGTTGCCAGTCTATTCTCATACTCTCTCTTTGCCCCTCTTATTTCCTTTTTCACTTCCCCTCTGAACTTTCTATATTCAGCCTTGTTCTCACTTGTTTTATCAACCTGACATCTGTCATATGCATATCTTGAGTCATGTAAATTAGTTGGGTTGATGCACAAAGCAATCTCAGCATTCCAGTTCAGCATCCTCTGAAGACCGATTGAATCCATTGCATTATATTGAATGACTTGTTTCCAAAGCTATGATCCATTAACACTTGAGGCAGCATTGCTTTGGATGCATGCCATTCTCTAATGCCATTTTTAAAAAGCATTTTGTGCCTGCCTTTTTGTCTCCTTCCTAACAAACCAGGTGGCCATGATCAGAGAAAAAGGTTTCCAATGCATATTGATAAAGTGAAAATTAAGTGCATTCTAAACATCTTCCAAAGATTAGACAGCATTTTAAAACAGCTTGACATTTTCTTGCCATAGTGGACTTTCCAAATAGTTATTCAAGTGCTCTGGGATTTCATTATTCCCTGTTAGAAATGAAGTAACACAAAGTTAGGCAGCTGGTGTGTTTTCAGAAGTTATTCAAATCACTGAACATGATCATTTAATGTTAATTTAATGTTAATGTGAATTTTTAACTCTGCTGCACGTTGCCAGTAAACTGTAAAATTAATGTGAGCCTTCTTGGCTTGTAGCAAATTAAGAAGATGATTATTCCAAGGGGTGATATATTTTTCCAGCTAAAGAAATAATTAATGAAAATTCAAGGATAAAATTAGTTGGTTTTGACTATCTGCCAGCTTGGTATGTACCTTTCTAATTTGCCTGTTAGCATGTGAACTTACACACCAAGTACACATTTGATAGAGTTCAAAATAGGAAGCTCTTAAGATTAATGCCAACTAATTTGTTTATATTAACACGCTTTTTGGAAACTTTTCTCCTTTCTATGCTTTCATTTCTGTTTTTTTTATAACCCAAATTATTTGGTTCTCATGCTATTCTTAACGGTTTGGCAGGCTGTTATTAAACATTTTTTCTAAATGTGACTGAGCTACAAAATATAGTGTGATTCAATCTCTGAATGAAAGAAAATGCATCAAATGAATGTTTCATGCAATGCGATGTTATTAAAAGCAGCTTTGAGAAATGAGCACTGAGTTCTTAAATTTTGGGGGTGAGGGGACCAATAGTCTCAGATTCAAGATACTCACTTCAAATTCTTGTAGTCATGGATCCTAGTCCCAAGGGTAACTGATACTCAAATCAACTAGACATAGACTTGATTTGTTTGTGACAGAAATGAAGTATTTTTGTCTATGATGGATTATACTATTGACTTATCTTGTTGCTCATTGTACACATAGGGTTACATTTAGGCTTACTTAAAGAAAGTGGCCCATTCTAACTGATATATAGATCAAGACAGGGTAAAGACACATTATAGTTCAGGAAGGCCTTGATACAATGTGCCCACAGGTCCTCCAAAATGTTTTGAGACAGATTAATCTATTTAGCAACAAAAGGGCCCAAGCCATTCGATTCATTTACAAGTAACCCATGGTTCTTTTTAAGGTATATGTTTAATTGGTAACGCTAATTGAGTTTGAGAGATACTTTTTTTAAAAAGTTCCTTCTTCCAATATACCTTCAAAGAATTTTGTAGATAGATACATAGGGCTATTTTCCTCCACGTTGTATGTCCATCTGAAACTATCATAGACGGAGGTAGTGCAGAGTCTCACAGGAAAATCAGCAGCAAACTGTGCTAATTTAGTCAGTGACTGTGTTTCCAGTTCATAGAGTGAATGCAGAAGCACCTTTGTTGTTTTTGATATTCTGAGAAGAATAGTTAAGTCTGTAATTACTGTAAATCTATTGTTTGTATTGAATACTGTTCATTTATTTGTTTAATGTTTAACAAATTTGATTGTAGTTTATAGCTACTATCTGGTAGAGTGTTTATTCTTCTGCTTACTGAAGTAAAGGAATTCACTTGAGGGTACGTGGGACATCCAGTGAGCCAGAATGAAGTGACATGACTTCTCTGTTCAAACTTTGGCCTCACTACATTTAACTAGATATTGGTCACTAAAGGCACACTCCAGGTTGTAGGGAATGTGAGCTCACTGATGGGAGTGATCTGAGATGCTGAACCCAAGGAAAATACCAAGTGCAAAAACTCAAAAACATAACGGCCTGTCCAGAGTTCCACAGTGCCATAACAAACCTCATTGTGGAGTGAAGAAAAAAAATCTCTGTGGACCACCTTTGTGTAGCAGGGAGTTTCTAGTCATCTGAGCATGGAGCAGTATCACAGGTGAAGCCAGCATCCCACGCCACCATTTCAAGAGGCATAGGGAGGGAGATTATAAGGGGATAAATATCCATTAAGCAAATATATTTCATATATCTACAATATATTAAAAGCCTTGTGTATTGAAATTCACTCCCTGTGAGTGTTGTAACATTTCCTGTAACAATTTCCCTATCATTGTTGATAACACCTCTATTGTTATACAAACATATGAACAATGATAAGAACATAAGAACATAAGAAATAGGAGCAGGAGTAGGCCAATCGGTCCCTTGAGCCTGCTCCGCCATTCAATAAGATCATGGATGATCTGGTCCTAACCTCAAATCTAAAATCATGTCCAATTTCCTGCCCGCTCCCCGTAACCCCTAATTCCCTTTACTTCTAGGAAACTGTCTATTTCTGTTTTAAATTTATTTAATGATGTAGCTTCCACAGCTTCCTGGGGTAGCAAATTCCACAGACCTACCACCCTCTGAGTGAAGAAGTTTCTCCTCATCTCAGTTTTGAAAGAGCAGCCCCTTATTCTAAGATTATGCCCCCTCGTTCTAGTTTCACCCATCCTTGGGAACATCCTTACCACATCCACCCGATCAAGCCCCTTCACAATCTTATATGTTTCAATAAGATCGCCTCTCATTCTTCTGAACTCCAATGAGTAGAGTCCCAATCTACTCAACCTCTCCTCATATGTCCGCCCCCTCATCCCCGGGATTAACCGAGTGAACCTTCTTTGTACTGCCTCGAGAGCAAGTATGTCTTTTCTTAAGTATGGACACCAAAACTGTATGCAGTATTCCAGGTGCGGTCTCATTAATACCTTATATAACTGCAGCAATACCTCCCTGTTTTTATATTCTATCCCCCTAGCAATAAAAGCCAACATTCCGTTGGCCTTCTTGATCACCTGCTGCACCTGCATACTAACCTTTTGATTTTCTTGCACTAGGACCCCCAGATCCCTTTGTACTGCAGTACTTTACAGTTTCTCGCCATTGAGATAATAACTTGCTCTCCGATTTTTCCTGCCAAAGTGCATAACCTCACATTTTCAATGGACAGGAAAAGACCCTCTGGTCCAACCAACCCATCTCACACAATTGTGATACCTTGTTTATTACAATATATACACTCCTCACCCCATCCAAAATCATGAGATCTCCTGGGAGAGGCGAAAAACCAGATAAAAACCCAGGCCAATTTGGGGGGAAAAAAATCTGGGAAATTCCTCTCCGATCCCTTTGGCGATATGAAACTAGTCCAGGAGATCACGCTGGTCCTGAATGCTATGCATTACCTACCTTTTGTAAGAGGTGAACTCAACCCCAGCCAGAAACAGGTCCAGCTGTCGCTTGAAGGAATTCACCGAATCAGTGTCCACCTCACGAGCCAGCAGTCTGTTCCAGAGGTCCACTATTCTCTGGGAAAAGAACCACCTCCTGACATTTAACCTAGATCTGATCTTCTACAACTTGAAATTGTGACCCCTGGTCCTCCCTAGCCTATCTAATTGGAACAAACTGTCAACTCAACACAATCTATTCCTTTCATTATCTTATAAATCTCAATCAGATCACCCCTAAGCCTATGCTTCTCTAAAATGTAGAATCCCAGCTCTTTTCGCCTATCTTGATAACTACAATGCTTTAAGCTGGAAATTAGTCTAGCGGCCCTCCTCTGCACCCATTCCAAAGCCTCAATATCACCCACCATATGAGGAGGCCAAAGCTGGACACAGTATTCCAACAGAGGCCTGACCAAGGTCTTGTACAAAATAGTATGCTTAGTCTTATAGTCAATTGTTCTGTAAATGCACCCCAACACCCTATTCATTCCAGCTATCGCTTCACTGCATTGCTCATGAACCTTTAGAGATCTACACACTAGAACGCCCAGATCTCTTTCTTTCTCCACCTGCTTTAATGCTTTTCCAAGTTATAAAACAGGGCATCCTCCAGCTTGCCATGAGCAATGCCATAGGCGATCAGCTAATAATAATATTAAAAATCGTGAGTGATATTAAAATTCTAATGGCAGTATATTCGGAGATGGCATTGTGAGCCTAACATTACATGACTCATTAACTGAGAAGGACTCCTCCTAACATCAATAACAACAACCTGCATTTATATAGCACCTTTAGCAATAGTAAAACATCCCAAGGCGCTTCACAGTAGCAATTATCAAACAAAACTTGATGCGACAGGCTTTTGTAGGCTCCCTCTATCACCTAGACATTCAAAACTGTGAATATTTGAGAATCCTTATTGACCTACAGATTTCTAAGCTGTGATATTGTTCCCTTATCTTATTTTGCAAACGTTTCTTTTGAATCAACCGGTAAGTAAGCAGTATTCCCAAGCCCCGAACACCGTCACAAACTGCCTGACTTACATAGAACATTTGTTGTGAACTGAGTTATATGGATAGAAATTGGTATGCGTGTGCCTGTTTTTCAGGTGGAAAATGGGCACAATGCATACCAATTTAGCAGTGCGACGGGCTGCGCCCAATCTGTGCAGGCATTGGTGCCACTGCTAAATTTATGGGCCCCATTTTTTAGACATCCTGGGAGGATACCTAAAACAGGCATTAGGCCTTTTGAATATGTTAATTCGGGGTCTAACATTTGTTGAAGGACCCCTTGCTGAAATTAGTCAGTGAAGAGTGGGACAAGTATCGGGCTTGCCCCATTAAGGATACGTCAGCGGCTTTCAAGGTAGACACTTTTTAAATGGTAAAGCACCAGAAAATGTTATACAATCATTGTGATTCCTGAAGCATGCATTGTTAAACATTATGCAGTAAATTTTCAGCTATTACATTCCTGGTACAAATCAGATTTATGATAACTGGAAAATCAGGAGCACTGCGAGTTGGGCCCGATGACCTCCACAGCTGATGCTCCAATCCACGTTCCCTTTGAACGAGATCTCGTACTGGGGGTTGAAGTGTCCAAAAGTTTAGCCTAATATTCTCAGACCAATCTCAACAGCAACAACTCACATTTATATAGCACCTTTAACGTAGTAAAACGACCCAAGGCACTTCACAGGAGTGTTATCAAGCAACATTTGACACTGAGCCACACAAAGAGATATTAGGACAGGTATGATCGGTTTTCAGGAGCGTCTTAAAGGAGTTGCGAGAGGTAGAGAGGCAGAGAGGTTTATGGAGGGAATTCCAGAGCTTAGGGCCTAGGCAGCTGAAGGCATGGCCGCCAATGCTGGAACGATGAAAATCGGGGATTTGCAAGAGGCCAGAATTGGAGGAGCACAGAGATCTCGGAGTGTTGTAGGACTGGAGGAGGTTATAGAGATAGGGAGGGGCAAGGTCATGGAAGGATTTGAAAACAAGGATGAGAATTTTAAAATCGAGGCAATCCCGGACCGGGAGCCAATGTAGGTCAATGAGCACAGGGCTGAAGGGTGAACGGGACTTGGTGCGAGTTAGGATATGGGTAGCAAAGTTTTGTATGAGCTGAAGTTTATGGAGGGTGCAAGTTGGGAGGTTGGCCAGGAGAGCATTGGAATAGTTGAGTCTAGAGGTGACAAATGCCTGGATGAGGCGATGTTACGGAGGTGGAAGTAGACTGGCTTAGTGATGGTGAGGATGTGGAGTCGGAAGCTCAGGGTCAAAAAGGACGGTGGTGAACAGTCTGGTTCAGCCTCAGACTGTGGCCGGGGAGAGGGATGGAATGTCCCAGCACTTAGTGCCCCTTCTCACGGTGTTGATTTGCTTGGATCTGTTGCTATTGTTTTTGCCATTTTATTCTTGCTCAACAAATGAGCCAAACTAGCATTAAGGATAAAAGGGATTCCTTGGCAGCATGGGAGCTGACTCAACTGTTCAACATTGCTGTGAGTAGACTGATCAATCTTTGCAGAATAAGAATCAAGTATGAAATTGTGAAAGAGCACTAGCAGCACCAGAGGTTGTTGTCAATCTCCACACGATGAGGTACAGATATGCCTAGAACTCTCTGCTTTATAAGTGAACAAATGAACCTAATAAAATGGCATGCATCTTAAACAAAGGCAAACTCTAGAAAGACAGATTTGATTTTGATTGGATTTATTTCATTCACCTCTGTTTTGAAGGATAATATGGTTTGTTGGTGGATTAATAGAAAAGATAGTATTAAAGAAGAAGCAATAGCTGGAAATGTACTAATAATGTTAGACTAAAAAAGATTCAAAGTTGAAGAAAATCTGGCTTTGTTGTTTAAGATATGACGAAAAAGTAATAATGATGCTCAGAAGCAAAATTCCTAGAACTTCCACCTTGAAAACCTATTAAACCAACGACTATTCCTATTCAATTTATATCCCAGGGATACAAAGAAAAAGAAAGAATTGCCCTGCGCTTCTTCGAAATAGTGCCATGGGATCTTTTATGTCCACCTGAGAGGACAGAGGGGGCCTTGGTTTAATGTCTCATCCAGAAAGACGGCACCTCCAACAGTGCAGCACTCCCTTCAGTCTCTGGAGTGGGACTTGAACCCACAACCTTCTGACTGAGGAAACGAGAGTGCTACCAACTAGAAGGAGATGTAGACAAGATTCAAACTACAATAGCTATGATCCAAATTATTATTGTAAAAGGAATGTAATGGTTTTTGAGTAACATACCCAAAAATTCCAAATTGATAAGTTACAATGATGTTTAACAGTAAAGGATTCAAGTTACTATAGATTCATATAACAATTAATAAGTTCCTGCAGAGAGGAGGAATACATAGACCGTGCAGCTTCACTGGAAAAGGGCGTACTTTATAATGTAATGGAATAGTAGAACCAATCCCGTGTTTGGACTAAAGACTGACCCATGTTCCCAGGCGCATCCATGCTGGTTGAGTGGAAGACTAACCCCACCGGTTTCCACAGAGTTGGCTCATTTAAATAATTTAAATATGCCTCTTATGTGTTTTCCCCAAGTGCAGGGAATATTGTTGCTTCCCTGGTTGGGTGAAATCAGGACTGCAGCAACTGTTAAAGGCTGCTGCACTCTTGAAGGAAGACAGCATTTTAATTAAAGGCTGAGTGAATAGACAGCAAGGCTGCAGCTGTTCCCAAAACTACCCCTTCAGCAAAGAGAACCTCGAGGTTTTATTGGAGGAGGTGGTCCCTGAGGAAAGTGGCAACATTTGGGGCAGAGGGAAGCTTGCCAAATACAGCCAGTGTACAGCAAGCATGGCAGGAGGTTGCCAATTGTGTGAATACTGTCTCAGTGCTTCATTATAGAAGCAAATGAGAAAAAAGGTTCTCCAGACTGAGGTAGAGTGCCAAGGTAGAGAACATTGATGGGTACCTACTGAAAGCGAAGGGATGGCAGCAAGCACTCAGTGCACAGTCTGGGCTACATCTGCAATGCATGCTGCAAACCATTGGCCCCACCTCCCACTTCTTAAACTTCCTAAAAAGCTGAAGCTGCACCTGCAACTTGGTGGCTGCCACTTGCACACCTCTGGCATGTTTTCTCACCAACTCACTATACGACTCCTAGAACTACTTGCATGTTCTCTGCTCATCTTCCCCACTGAGTGTAATGTAGTCTGCTGAATGGAGTGCCTCTCCTGTTACATCCTAATGTTCTTCAAAAGAGAAGTCTGTGCAAAACAACTTGCATTAATGTAGCGCCTTTAACATAGTTTTACTACCTTGGGACATGTTCCTATCAGCAGAGAACCGATAGTGGCGATGGACCAGCCAAGCTGCGACGCCTCACCCAACCTGCAAATAATTAGGGTGGAGTGTAGTCTACATTGCTAACTTATGGCAAGGCATGGCAAGTGGGGAAGGGAAGCTGAGGCAAAGGTAGCATCCTGGACAGACTGTGCAGGAGGTAAGAGAGCTGTGACTGGAAGTCTTACTTTGGCACTCCTGGTCAGATAATTAAATTTCTTGCTGTACTGGAACCAGGTCCGAGGAACAATGCTGATGGCATTGACATTTTCTGCCACCACTCTCCATGCTCCTTTATTAATTTGCCTTGGCAGCCGCTGGTCATCTGTGGGGAAGAGGATCTTCATCCTGATGGTCACTTGCTCTATCAGCATTTCCACCACCCCATCAGAGAACCTTAGGCACTGTTGGAAGTCATGTTGTCTGCTGCTGTACAGTCCTGCTTGGCTGTGGTCCCCTGGTAACAAAATCACCTCCCCCTTTAAGATGCTGCTGCTGCAGGCCTTTAAGAAGCAGCCGCCACGTTGGATTTCCTGCCTCCTGATAGTTTCGCACTGGCAACTCGCCGAACATGAGATAGTTAGGGCCAACTATCAAAGTTGCATGAGGGCCATGCCAACTGCTCCGGGCAACTGTTACACACTCTCACTGCCTCCCAATGTATGTGTGCGACAAACATCACCTATTGGGTTTCTTCTTTCAAAACCACTTGGTGTTTGTATAACATATGATCAAGGTGCTGAGGCTCCTTGCTGCACTGTTCCCCTGAGCTTTGAATCATTCACCCAGACTTGATCACCTTCACTCAGTTTTGGTAATACTGTCTGAAATGATCATTTTCCACCTGACAGGGCTTATACTCCCATTCCTTTTCCTGAAAGTTAGCTAAATATGACCACTAAGGAATTAAATTTGCTGTCATTACTGACAAAATTGTTGTCAGCTGTCTTCCATTAATAACTCTGCCTGGCTGTAACTACTTGCCAGTGCTGTAGCATTGTATCTGAACAAGGCCAAGTCTATTAATTTCTTCAACAGATCCTTAATGATTTTTGACATTAGCTCTGCTTCCCATTACTCTGCGGGCATTTAAAGCTGTTTTTAAAGTGAGCAAACCATCTTCCTTGTGAAACTTCACAATTTTTTCTGCTAAGAATAGTGGTCCAGCTGATATTTCTTCATCTGGTTTTCCACACTTGGCAAATAGAGATTTCATAAATCAGTTCTGACCTTTTGCAATGGACACTCTGGCAGAACAGAAGGAATCTTAGGTTCAGCTATGCTTATTCTCTCCTCTGCATACTTGGGACAGCTCTTGAAGATTTGTTCAAGCTGCTTATCAAACCTGGCCACCATATAACTCTTAGCTTTTTCTCTACACTTTCACATCCCATGGTGTCCAGCATGTACTTTGTCCAAAATAAGGGGCAAAGAAGGGGAGGAATTTTTGAAATGTGTTCAGGATAACTTTCTTAACCAGTATGTTTCCGGACCAACGAGAAAGGAGGCATTGCTGGACTTGGTTCCAGGAAATGAGGCGGGCCAAGTGGAGCAAGTGTCAATGGGGGAGCATTTAGGGAGCAGCGATCATAGTATCATAAGATTTAGAATAGCTATGGAAAAGGACACGGACCACTCTAAAGTAAAAATACTCAATTGCAGGAGGGCCAATTTCAATGGGATGAGAACAGATCTGGCACGGGTAAATTGGAATCAAAGATTGGCAGGCAAAACTGTAATTGAACAGAGAGCGGCCTTTAAGGAGGAGATGGTTCGGGTACAGTCTAGGCACATTCCCACGAGGGAGAAACGTAGGGCAACTAAAGCCAGAGCTCCCTGGACGACAAAAGAGATCGTGAGTAAGATGAAATGGAAAAAAGGGGCGTGTGACAGATGTCAGGTTGATAACGCAAGTGAGAACCGGGCAGAATATAGAAAGTTCAGAGGGGAAGTGAAAAAGAAATTAAGAGGGGCAAAGAGAGAGTATGAAAATAGACTGGAGGCCAACATAAAAGGGAATCCAAAAGTCTTCCACAGGCATGTAATCAGTAAACAGGTAGTAAGAGGAGTGGTGGGGCCAATTAGGGACCATAAAGGAGATCTACCCAAGGAGGCAGAGGGGATGGCCAAGGTACTAAATGAGTACTTTGCATCTGTCTTTACCAAGGAAGAAAATGCTGCCAGAGTCTCAGTAAAGGAAGATATAGTTGAGATACTGAATGAGCTAAAAATTGATAAAGAAGAGGAACTTGAAAGGCTAGCTGTACTTAAAGTAGATAAGTCACCCGGTCCAGATGGGATGCCCCCTACGTTGCTGAGGGAAGTAAAGGTGGAAATTGCAGAGGTACCATAATCTTCCAAACATCCATAGATACCGGGGTGGTGCCAGAGGACTGGAGAATTGCCAATGTTACAACCTTGTTCAAAAAAGGTTGTAAGGATAAACCCAGCAACTACAGGCCAGTCAGTTTAACCTCGGTGGTTGGGAAACTTTTAGAAATGATTATCCAGGACAGAATTAACAGTCACTTGGACGAGTGTGGATTGATTAGGGAAAGCCAGCACAGATTTGTTAAAGGCCAATCATGTTTAACTAACCTGATAGAGTTTTTTGATGAGGTAACAGAGAGGGTAGATGAGGGCAATGCAGTTGATGTGGTGTATATGGACTTTCAAAAGGCGTCTGATAAAGTGCCGAATGGTAGGCTTATCAACCAGATTGTGGCCCATGGAATAAAGGGGGCAGTAGCAACATGGATACAGAATTGGCTAAGTGACAGGAAACAGAGAATAGTGGTGAACGGTTCTTTTTCGGACTGGAGGGATGTGTACAATGGTGTTCCCCAGGGGTCAGTGCTGGGACCACTGCTTTTCTTGATAGATATTAATGTCTTGGACTTGGGGGTGTACAGGGCACAATTTCCAAATTTGCAGATGTCACATAACTTGGAAGGGTAGTAAACAGTGAGGAGGATAGTGATAGGCTTCAAGAGGATATAGACAGGCTGGTGGCATGGGCGGACACGTGGCAGATGAAATTTGACGCAGAAAAATGCAAAGCGATACATTTCAGTAGGAAGAATGAGGAGAGGCAATATAAACTAAAGGGCACAACTCTAAAAGGTGTACAGGAACAGAGATCTGGGGTATATGTGCACAAATCGTTGAAGGTGGCAAGGCAGGTTGAGAAAGTGGTTAAAAAAGCATACGGAATCCTGGGCTTTATAAATAGAGGCACAGAATGCAAAAGTATGGAAGTCATGATGAACCTTTGTAAAACACTGGTTCAGCCACAACTGGAGTACTATGTCCAGTTCTGGGCACCGCACTTTAGGAAAGATGTGAAAGCCTTAGAGAGGGTGCAGAAGAGATTCACTAGAATGATTCCAGGGATGAGGGACTGTAATTACATGGATAGACTGGAGAAGCTGGGGTTGTTCTCCTTGGAACAGAAACGGTTGCGAGGAGATTTGATAGAGGATTCAAAATCATGAAGGGTTCAGGCAGAGTAGATAGGGAGAAACTGTTCCCATTGGCGGAAGGGTCAAGAACCAGAGGACATAGATTTAAGGAGATTGGCAAAAGAACCAAAGGTGACATGAGGAAAAACATTTTTACACAGCGAGTGGTTAGGATCTGGAATGCACTGCCCGAGGGGGTGGTGGAGGCAGATTCAATCATGGCCTTCAAAAGGAAACTTGATAAGTACTTGAAAGGAAAAAAAATTGCAGGACTACGGGGATAGGGCGGGGGAATGGGACTAGCTGGATTGCTCTTGCATAGAGCCCGCACATACTCGATGGGCCGAATAGCCTCCTTTCGTGCTGTAACCTTTCTATGATTCTATGATTTCAGAGTGTATTTTTAAAAGGAGTCTATCTTGAACTATCAGTTCTCCTGCCATGACCCAGTTTGGATCAATCTGCTATCCAGCTTTGATTTTTTTTGGCCATTCATGTATGCATTTGTTCCGTGACCAACTTACAGATCTCATACTTGAAGCATTTTTTTTATCTCCTTAAAATTCTGTACCTTTAATAACTACGAAAGGGAATCAGCCATTCACAGGATGCTAAATACAAATGGATAGAATTTTCGCAGGAGCTCCCCGATCTCCCGCCATAACTTCGGCAGAAGATCGGCGGAAACGCCAGCGAAACAAAGTAAACAGGCATTTACTGGGGTTTCTGCTGAAGTTACGGCGAGAGATGGGAAGAAACCGCTGTGGAAATTCCAGGTGAAAGAATGCTTGCTGATCACAGAAATCTGTAGCACCCTTTGAAGCTCAAGACCTGTAATTGCAGGAAATCAGCACTTATCCAGATAACTATCAGGGACGTTGTTGGGAGAGCATAATGTTAAGGGGTCTGCATTTAACAGATGTTAGCATATTAAACTATTTTTTTGTTCCACAGGGGCAAACTACAGGTGCATATTAATGCCTATGAAATGGTTTATGGTCTGTAAGACCATCATGTATCTTCTCTGCAGCTTGAGGAATCAGCTAATCGTACCTAATTTTAATGTAGTATTTACCATGCCAACAAGAAAGAATCAAATAAATAATTTATCATAAACAAAAATGTTTATCGCAGTGGTATTCATCGGAAAGTTTACCTAGACCTTTAAAAAGCTTAGGAAACTTTATCTTGAAATCTGCATGTTTTAACTATATCGTTCCATGACATCAGTCCAAAGATTTACATAGCATGTCTAAGCTCTTGTATCTTGCTGCACTTCTTTTATCTAAGAGGATAGGAATCTTCACAAGCACACTTATCCATCTATAGTCATACTGAATTTTGTTTGGCTTCTGTAGAATTCCTACATCCTTTTATTTATACTGGAATCAGCTATTACTGAGATGACTGCTCTGTGTCAATTTTAAACTCAATTGGGATTTTTCCAAGCAATAGCTTTACTATGCATGGATTTTTTCCTTCCTTTCTATTATGCACAGAATAGCATGTTCATATTCTTTGTGAGTCTTCCTTTGAAACTGATTTTCTTTCCCGAATACTACTTGAAAGTGTCCATTTCAGTGGCAATTACAGTACTTTGCTTTTCTAGCTGGACTTAAATGTTTGGGACAGAAAGAAAGACTTGCATTTATATAGTGCTTTTCACAACCACAGGATGTCCCAAAGTGCTTTACAGCCAATGAAGTATTTTTGAAGTGGAGTCACTGTTGTAATGTAGGAAACATGGCAGCCAATTTGCACACAGCAAGCTCCCACAAATAGCAATTTGATAATGACCAGATATTCTGTATTTAGTGATGTTGGTTGAGGGATAAATATTGGCCAGGACACTGGGGAGAACTCCCCTGCTCTTCTTCAAAATAGTGCCGTGGGATCTTTTACATCCACCTTAGGCAGACGTGTGTAGTCAGTGAGATGTGCAGGTTGTAAGGCTGATATATAAACAAGGTTCCATGCATCAGCTTGAATAGGTAGTGATATTACAAATAGTGGTATATGGAATACACTGCAATAATGGATAAGTTTCAAGTCAAGAGTAGTGGTGGTCTGTGAGTGGCTTTGAGTGCTACAGGAGGCATGGAGAGCAGAAGAATTGTTGATATCAATGAATAGGATGGCGTAAATGTTAGAGTATAGGTAGAATGGTCTACATGTTACTGAGTACAGGTAGAATGGTCTACATGTTACTGAGTACAGGTAGAATGGTCTATATGTTACTGAGTACAGGAAGAATGGTCTATATGTTACTGAGTACAGGTAGAATGGTCTACATGTTACTGAGAACAGGCATAATGGTCTATATGTTACTGAGTACAGGCAGAATGGTCTACATGTTACTGAGTACAGGTAGAATGGTCTATATGTTACTGAGTACAGGCATAATGGTCTATATGTTACTGAGTACAGGTAGAATGGTCTACATGTTACTGAGAACAGGTAGAATGGTCTATATGTTACTGAGTACAGGTAGAATGGTCTACATGTTACTGAGTACAGGTAGAATGGTCTATATGTTACTGAGAACAGGAAGAATGGTCTACATGTTACTGAGTACAGGCAGAATGGTCTACATGTTACTGAGTACAGGTAGAATGGTCTATATGTTACTGAGTACAGGCAGAATGGTCTACATGTTACTGAGTACAGGCAGAATGGTCTACATGTTACTGAGTACAGGTAGAATGGTCTATATGTTACTGAGTACAGGTAGAATGGTCTATATGTTACTGAGTACAGGTAGAATGGTCTATATGTTACTGAGTACAGGTAGAATGGTCTACATCTTACTGTAAACCTCTTACATTTAATCATATATCTATGTCCCCTTCTTCTAGACCCCTCAGTAACTGGAAAATATCCCTTTCTATCTATTCTGTCTCATGCCTTCATAATTTTAATTTTAAAAACCTTTATCAAATCATCCAATAATCTTCTCTGTTTCAATGAAAGCAGCCTCAATTTTAAAGTATTTCTACTTCCTCATACTAGGCAGCATCCTAGTGAATCTTTGCTCTACCCCATCTATTACACCCTCATATAGTGTGGAGTCCAAAACTGCACACTGTACTCCAGCTATGGTCTTACTAAGATTTCATATAGATTCACCATTACACGTGGACTTTCATATTCTATCCCTCTTGCCATAAAACCCAATATTCCATTAAGTTTTTATAGCCTTATCCACTTGAGGTGTTGCTTTTAATGTCTTGTGAATCTGAACCTCCAAATCCCGTTGCTCTTCCACAACACCCAGGTTTCCCCCGTTCGAAGTATGATTATTACTTTAATTTAAATTTTAATCATGATGTACCACTTCACATTTATTGACATTGTATTCCATCTGCCATTTTTTTGCCCATTCCACTATCTTATCAATATCTCCTTTCAGCTTGCTTTGGTCCTCAAAATTATTTATTGTGTCTCCTATATTAGTATCATTTGCAAATTTGGACACCACTCCCTCTAGTCCAATAACCAAATCATTGATGCCTACAGTGAGCAGAATTGGTCCAAAATGGAACCCTGTGGCACACTGGTATCTACTTCCAACCACTCTGAGAAACTCCTACTCTGTGTTTCCTTCCTTTTTACCAGTTTTTAATCCAATTTGTTACCTTCCCCTAATTCCATACTCTTTAATCTTCTACTATACTCTTCTAGGTAACAAAAGACAGAACAGCACCCTGATCCTTCAGAGGGGACACTTGAAACTCAAGAAAAGCTGAAGAAAATGAACAACATTTCTTTTTAAATACCCCTCAGGAAAAAAGGGACAACCTTTTAAAGGTAATTGATCCCTCTGGAATCGATTACCTTTCTAGCATTTTTGGTGCCTTCTTAAGGCCTAGTATGGGTCCTAAGTCTGCTCTCAGAAGGCCTAGGTCTTCCTGGCCATATCAGGTGGCAAGCTAAGCAGAATCCCTGGAATAGCCCAGGAATGTCCTGAGACATGCCCCCAAAGTTGGCTACAGATGTAATGGGGGCAGGCCTAAGAAGTACCTGCCTTTGCTGACAGTTCTTACATGGTGTGAAAACCCAGTGGATTTAGGTTCTGCTCCAAATGGCAGCCCACTGGCTGGGAATAGATCACATTTCTGCCCTCCCTGACCCCAAGAATTTTGAGCTTAGAATATTTTATAGAGATAATACTTTTCAGCTAAGTGGCAGAATAGAATTGTTAGTAAAGGATGAAATAGTGACTTTGTAAAGAACAAATTCAAAAACATGATCATAGGATCGTAGAATGTTACAGCAGAGAAACAGGCCATTAAACCCAGCAACTTTACATCATATTTTTCTCCATATGAGTCATCTAATCTAATCCCACTCTCCTCATCACTCCCCATATCCTTTAATATTCCCCTTTTTCAAGCCACTATCTAATTCCCATTTAAAAGGATTTATGGATTCTATTTCAACAAGTTTGTGAGCAGAAGGGAGTATGCCAAAATCATTAAGAGCAGAAATTAATAGTGATAAAGGTAACTGCTATTGGCTGCCTGGTCATGGGTGATTTCAATATCTCTGAGTACAACTGGTAGATCAAGGACATCTGGAAAGGAGTGGTTAAGGTACAAATAATTTGATAGCAGTAATAAGAGACTGTTTATTACAACAATATGCGCCAGTTATTAGACCAGTTCTGGCGATTACTCTAATGCTAGATTTGACATTACAAGCAAAGCTGAGCTTGATCCTGCCCCCACCCAATGTCCTTGTAATGCTCATGATGTAAATAGTTCACTTGTACCAGTTATGAGCCCTTGATCCAAATCTTAGTGCTATGCATTCATGCACTAGTTTCAGCAAAATTGGGCTAAAAATTTTTTTTGGAGAATTTAAGATGCCAACCAATTTTGAAATGCAACCATCCATGACTATAATAAGACGATAGTTTGGTGATTTACCTTTTCTAATATTTTATTAGCAACATTGCATGAGTTTGCTTATGACATAATGGGGGTGCAATTGAAGTCAATGGGAATGAAAAACCGGGCGGAGTGTATGACCAGCGGCCGATTTGCGATCGCCTTTTTCACTAATTCCACCCCCGATGAACGGTGTTTCAGGCTTTTGATGCCCTTTGTGACTCTCCTTAGGGAACTTCTGAGTGATTATCTGCTATTGAGGAGTATCTAAAAAGGCAGCAATATGAAATGTAAGATAACTAATGCTAGTGGTTAATGTCATTTATTTTTTAAACCATTAAAATCATTAATAAAGTTCTACTCTGTACTGCTGTTTGACCAATTGAGCCAGCTTCAACCAGAACAGGGCCCAATGACATCACGGAAAGTTATTTTACTTTTTTAAGTAACGAAATACATTATCAAATATTGATATTCTTTTAATATACAAACAAACCATAACACCAAAGAGTACTGTAGACTGTAATTGAGGCAAGCAGTTTGATTGCTAGACTCAGACTGTGGTCTTGCCCTTCAATTATAACCTTGTACTCCCACAAGTCCATGATTACTTGTTCTGTTAAATGTTTCACTTTCAGAGGGACAGCGGAGATGAGATTCACATTGCAATGGAACTAAGTATAAAGTTGCATGGGGACACATCAGAACTCCATGCAGCAACAAATAACTTATGACGGCACATTCATCTCAGGGGCACAAAGTGGAAAAGTTATTGCTGGACTTTCTAGCATCTTTTTACAGATGAAAGAGACGGCAGAGTCAGATGAAGGGGGTGGGGGGAAGGTTCAGGTGAGGGTAAATTTATAAATCTAAAGAGAAAAATCAAGGCCATAGAGCAGTGTAGCAATTTGGGTAAAGATAAGCAGAGTGTGACAGGAAAGGACAAAGAGTTTAATGGTAATAGTGCATCAGTGAATAAGGTCACATCAGGGAAAAATAGTAAAAAGTTAAAATTAAAGGCACTTTATCTGAACACACAGCATTCATGACAAGATAGATGAATTAATGGCGCAAATAGAGATAAACGGGTTTGGTCTAGTAGCCAATACTCAGACATGGTTGCAAGGTGACCAAGCCTGGGAACTAAATATTCCAGGGTTCTTGGCTTTTTGAAAATAAAGAAAAAATGGAAAAGGAGCCCTGATAATAAAGGATGACATAAAGACAGTAGTGAGAAAGAATCAGAAGATCAGAAAGTAGAATCAGTATGGGTGGAGATAAGAAATAACAAGGGGCAGAAAACACTGGTGAGAGTAGTTTGTTGGCTCCCTAACAATAGTTATACCATTAGACAGAGTATTAATCAAGAAATAAGAGGAACTTGCAACAAAGGTAACACAATAATCGTGGTGACTTTAATCTTCATATAGACTGGGCAAATCAAATTTGCAAAAGTAGTTTGGAGGACGAGTTCATGGAATGCATTCGAGACAGTTTCCTAAAACAATACGTCGTGGAACCAACCAGGGAACAGGCTATTTTAGACGTTGTCTTGTGTAATGAGATAAGGTTAATTAGTAATCTCATAGTAAGGGATCCTCTGGGGAGGAGTGATCATAACATGATAGAATTTCACATTGAGTTCGAGAGTGATGTACTTAAGTCCAAAACAAGGGTCTTAATCTTAAATAAAGCCAATTATATAGGTATGAGGGGCGAGTTGGCTAAGGTAGATTGGGAAATTAGATTAAAGGGTATGATGGTAGATAAGCAACGGCGAACGTTTAAAGAAATATTTCATAATTCTCAATGAATATACATTCCACTGAGAAATAAAAACTCCATGGGAAAAGTGATCCAACCGAGGCTAATGAAAGAAGTTAAGGATAGTATTAGATTAAAAGAAAAGGCTTATAATGTTGCCAAGAAGAGTAGTAAGCCTAAGGATTGGGAGAGTTTAAGAAACCAGCAAAGGATGACCAAAAAATTGATAAAAAGGGACAAAATAGAATATGAGAGTAAACTAGCAAGAAATATAAAAACAGATTGTAAGAGCTTCTATGTAAAAAGGAAGAAAGTAGCGAAAGTAAACATGGGTCCCTTAGAGGCTGAGACAGGAGAAATTATAATAGGGAATAAGGAAATGACAGAGATGTTAAACAATATTTTGTATCTGTCTTCAAAATAGAAGACACAAAAAACATACCATAAATAATGGGGAACCAAGGGTCTAATGAGAATGAGGAACTTAAAGTAATTAATATTAATAAAGAAAACATACTGGACAAATTAATGGGACTAAATGCCAACAAATCCCCTGGACCTGATGGCCTACATCCTAGGGTTCTAAAAGAGGTGGCTGCAGAGATAGCGGATGCATTGATTGTGATCTTCCAAAATTCTCTAGATTCTACAATGGTCCCAGTGGATTGGAAGGTAACAAATGTAACCCTGCTATTTAAGAAATGAGGGAGAGAGAAAACAGGGAACGACAGGCCAGTTAGCCTGACATCAGTCGTCAGGAAAATGCTGGAATCCATTATTAATGAAGTGGTAAATTAATGAAGTTAGAAAATAATAATATGATTAAGCAGAGTCAACATGGTTTTATGAATGGGAAATCATGTTTGACAAATCTATTAGAGTTTTTTGAGGATGTAACTAGCAGGGTAGATAAGGGGGGGCCAGTGGATGCTGTATATTTGGATTTTCAAAAGGCATTTGATAAGGTGCCACACGAAAGGTTACTAACCAAGATAAGGGCTCATGGGGTTGGGGGTAATATATTAGTATGGATAGAGGATTGGTTAATTGACAGAAAACAGAGAGTCAGAATAAACGGGTCATTTTCAGGTTGGCAGGCTGTAACTAGTGGGGTGCCGCAAGGATCAGTGCTGAGGCCTCAGCTACCTTACAATCTACAGTAATGACTTGGATGAAGGGACCGTGTGTAATGTATCCAAATTTGCTGACGATACAAAGCTAGGTGGGAAGGATAGCTGTGAGGACACAAAGGGCGTGATTTTGACTCCGAGCTGGGAAGGGGGCGGGGGGGGGGGCGTCAAATTGTGGATGGGAAACCCGGAAGTATGGGTTTACCGGACGTCGTTATGATTTTGATGTAAGGTTGTCTTTTATTTTTTTTGTCAGTTTGCCGTCCGACTGATCGGCCTGATTAACAGGCTGGTCTCAGTCGGACGGGAAACGCGCCTGGGAGAGGACGTGTTCAGGTAAGTCTTTATTTGTATGAATGGGGGGGCATGGGTGAGCATGGGTTGGCACGGGGGCATGGGATGGCACTGGGCATAGGTTGGCACAGGGGTCACAGTGGGTGTCAGTCATGGGGGAGGGATCGGGAATCAGTCACAGGGGGGCTGTCAGAATCGGGGGTCAGTGCAGGGGTCACACGGGGGTCCGTGATCATTGTGGGGAGATTGGGAATCGGCGGCGGCAGTCCGCGTTCGTTGGAGGATTGGGGATGGGGGTCGGGTGTCCGTGATCGTTGGGAGGAGGTGAAGATCGGGGGCGGGGGTCCACAATCATTGGGGAGGGTCGTAGATTGGGACACGGGGGTCCACGATCATTGTGGGGGTTTCAGAGATTGGGGACAGGGAGTCCGTAATCGTTGGGGGGGGTCGGAGATCGGGGGGGGGGGGGTCCGCGATCATTGGAGGTTCGCTGCAGGGGGAAGCACTCCTGCTCCTCCGGACCCACAAGCTGTGCCAGAAAGGCACTTACCTGTTGGTCTCGGGCCTTCTCACCTCCTTTCGTGTGGCATGAAAGTGAAGGCCCGGGAATCCCGGACCCCCGGAGTTGAAATCGGAAACTCTGCAAAAATGGAATCCCACAGCCTCCTTGAAAGATTTTAATCACCAACCTGCCTCCTGGGAGCGGGTTGGTCGTCCTCACCTTACCCCACCCCAGTGAAAACCAGAAATGGGTGGGTTGGGGGTGGTTTGGGGGGCAGGTCCGAAATGGTTGCGATTTTGAGAGACCCCCGCCCCCAACCCACCCGTTTTTCCCTTTTAAAATCATGCCCAAAGAGTCTGCAAAGGGATATAGACATGTTAAATGAGTGGGCAAGAAGGTGGCAGATGGAGTATAATGTGGGGACATGTGAGGTTATTCACATTGGTAGAAAATAGAAAAACAGAATATTTTTTAAATGGTGAGAAACTGTTAAATATTGGTATTCAGAGGGATTTGGGTGTCCTCGTACACGAAACACAGAAAGTTAACATGCAGGTACAGCAAGCAATTAGGAAGACCAATGGTATGTTAGCCTTTATTGCAAGGGGGTTGGAGTACAAGAGTAAGGAAGTCTTGCTACAATTGTACAGGGCTTTGGTGAGACCACACCTGGAGTACTGCGTGCAGTTTTGATCTCCTTACCTAAGGAAGGATATACTTGCCTTAGAGGCGGTACAACAAAGGTTCACTAGATTAATTCCTGGAATGAGAGGGTTGTCCTATAAGGAGAAATTGAGTAGAATCGGCCTATACTCTCTGGAGTTTAGAAGAATGAGAGGTGATCTCATTGAAACATATAAGATTCTGAGAGGGCTTGACAAGGGTAGATGCTGAGAGATTGTTTCCCCTGGCTGGAGAGCCTAGAACTAGGGGGCATAGTCTCAGGATAAGGGGTCAACCATTTAAGACTGAGATGAGGAGGGATTTCTTCACTCAGAGGGTTGTGAATCTTTGGAATTCTCTACCCCAGAGGGCTGTGGATGCTGAGTCATTGAATATATTCAAGGCTGCGATTGATAGATTTTTGAACTCTAAGGGAATCAAGGGATATGGGGATCAGGTGGGAAAGTGAGTTGAGGTCAAAGATCAGCCATGATCTAATTGAATGGCGATCAGGCTCGAGGGGCCGTATGGCCTACTCCTGCTCCTATTTTTTATGTTCTTATGAAGCCACTGGCACTGAGAACAAAGCATTGGATGTCAAACCAAAAACTCAACAGTGATTTTGGCCTATCTTTTAATTACGGAGGTATGGATGATATTGCTTCATCTATATAAAAAGTAATAAAATACAGTTTGGATAGCAGTCAATCCACCAAGGATTACAGTGTGGTTTCTATGCTGTCATTTAATGTGCCATGAATAATATTTGAAGGGTAATAGCCCTATAAACAGAATAATGCAACTGTAATTTAGCAAGTGGCAAGAAATCAATCAGTTGTTTGGTGCAATACCAGATGTTGATCCCTAATTGAATAAAAATGTGTTACTACTGACAAAGAGTGTCTTAAAATAGCCAGGAGAACAGCTCACACATACTCTCACATTTGCAAACAAGGGGCACATGTGCAAGGAGCATACTTCAAAGTGATAATGGATCAGGAGGCACTCAAGTGGCCTCGGAAAATGCAAAACTCCCGGTGGGGATTAACAAGAAAGCATTGCGTGGAATTCAGCTTCAAAGTGATGCCAAGGACTAAAAGAGGAAAATGAAGTTACATGCCAGCTATCTTAGCATCCAGTTCTCTGAAGTCAGAAGCGCAAGAAGGGAATTTCAGACAAACTAAATGATTGGGGCAAGAATAAAAGTAAAGAAAACATGAAGAGGGGCCAAGGACCACATGTGTGCAAGTGCACTGCAGCAGTCTTGCAGAAGCAGATTTGTTGACATATCTAAACTGCATGGAAGCACAAATGGTTCTACTGCAAGATTTTAGCAATGTATGATGAAATTGCGACAATCAGCTCTTTAAAAAGTCAGCTAGGGAAGGTTGCATTTTAAGGATAGGGCCTAATTAGATCACTGGTGTTATAATATTTCATATGACTAGAAATTAGCTTCTCAGTAATTGGTGGAACGCCTTACCTCCTGTTCTGTGTCTGAGGCGTGTCTCTCTGTCTTGGTAATGAAGTACGCCCTGATACTAATCAACAATAAAAGGCTAGGAAACAATGGGTTGAGTTCTGCTTCAGAATAAGCTTGAGGGCTGCAGTTAAAACACAGGAAAAAAATCCAGAAATTCCCTGCCACTAAAAGTACGGCTGAATAAACAAAATCAAATTTCCTCTAGGCATTCAATTCCAGTGATTCAGGCTGTAACAACTACCCAATTAATACAATACCTGCTGCTCTCTGAACACTGACTGTTGCTGCTGTGTATCCAGTACCAAACACTATTTAAAATGAATCGGTTGCTAAACAGAAATGAAAATTCATAAGAACAGGAATGCACAGAGCTTGAAGAGACCATTGTGATACATCTAACAGGTCCCAAAGTTCGAAAAACGTCATGCAGTACTTTCATATCTCCTCAATTGCTTGTTCAGTTTGCTCCTCACAGGGAAAATATGCCCATAAAGATCTCACATTTCCTCTTATAACCGATTTATAAGGTTGCGTGGCTGTCGCAATGTCATCGACGTGCAGTTACTTTAAGTCACGCTCATGACTACATTTCTGGCCATCCCAGCATCCATCGAAGTTTTCCACAGTTGCCATTTTGCTTCAGAGACGGAGCAAAAGCATTTGCAAAGTGGAGCTCTGTGCCCCTTTTGTCAGTAGCACAGCCTTGTTTACGTAATGAAAGTGTTGCTGAAGGTATGTTTGCTGTCAGAGGCACTTCTGTGGTATAAATGGTAACGATTTCAACCTCGAGGACTGAATCAGCAGTCTCTCCAGTTTCTCCTCATCTCAGTTTTGAAAGAGCAGCTCCTTATTCTAAGATTATGGCCCCTAGTTTTAGTTTCACCCAACCTTGGGAACATCCTTACCGCATCCACCCGATCAAGTCCCTTCACAATCTTATATGTTTAAGAACTGCATTTCTCTTCATAAATGTAACCAATACCACAATCACAATAAACATACAAATCCCAGAATGTACTCATCACAGAATTGTTTTTGTGAACTAATAATCCCTTTGGCCACTGTTCAAGAGCCATTGCTGTCTTACATGTAATGTTTATTACTTCTTATTTGACATCTCTCCAGAAGAATTAGTCCGGTCACTATTCTTTATTGTGCACCTTATCTGCAGTACACCCAGAGAATAGTGTGTCACTGCTTCCCTCCTGCATTATGTCGACATCCTGTTTGACAGGGTCAAACATCATTTCTGATGGATGGCCCGAACCTGAAGTAATGACCTGGACAGAATGTGTTGCTTGTTCCATGAATCTGGATCCCATCGACCACCATTTAATTTTATGCGTAGTTCCTCATGAAAGAAATACATTATGGTGACATTGTCATGTCTTGGAACCAGGGGAATATTTTGTGGAGCTGACTTTTGAATAGTAAAGAAAGGAAAATGTGCAGAGTATGCTGTTGCTATGATGAGAAAGCAAGATCAGCCAGCGAAGCACGTCCCGTTATTTTGAAAAAAGCAGCCGCGAACACAACTTACATTCAAATTACTTAATTGAATAATCCATATAATTACATAGCATTTGTGAAAGCAACAATTCTCTGGAAGTCACTGAAATGCAAATGAGACTTGATGGCTGTTTAGCACACATACATCGATAATAAATCCATTTATTTTGCTAAATTTTGTGTCCTGACGGGCAATTTTAACCCACCCTTTTGGGTGGGAATGAGACGGGGGAGGAGGGACCTTTAAAATGGAGTGGCCAGCCTTACTGCCTTGTTCCGGCTGGAATCGCGCTGGTCACCATTATAACTACTCGCTGGAGTTAGGTGGCTGAGGCGCCAGCTGAAAGTGAGCAGGAGCCTCATAGATTAATGCAAATTAGGGCCTAATTATGTCAATGGCACCCCATTTGCATTTTAACCCAGGTCTGAGCAGAAAAGCCACCGTGACTTTCCCACCAAGCAAAGGCAGGTCAGCAGCTGTCTGGAGAATGGAATTCCAAGGAAAGTGGAAAAATTTCCTCTGTGGAACCAGAAAGAGCAGGAGTGCTCCTCCAGGCCCGATCAAAGAACATGGCAGCCTTCCCTGCCCTGGACGCCCCCCACGCCCCCTCCCCATGATTTACCTGCTTGCTGTGAACCTTCCTTTGGTGTCAGCAGGCAGCCTCTGGCCACCCGATCTTCTGGTCCCGCCTGCTGGTCAGCTGACATTTTCTTATTGTTTCGGGTGGGATGCAGGTGAAGCCCGAGAATTAAAATACTCCGGCCCTCAAACTTAGGCTTGTGAGTGTGATTTGCATTCGCCCCGACCCCTGCTTGCCCGAAACCCACTGTGGCTAAAATCAGCCCGATATATTTTATTTCCATCACTTCTTTTTACAAACAGCAAAACATAACAATATATATTATTGAATAGCATAGTTATAGTCACATTTAAATAACTCCCATCACAAAGCAATGTTCAAAATCAGTATTCAGTGCCTGTACTCTGCAGTTAGCAGAAGCCTATCCTAATAGAATGTAACCCTTATCTTGTTTACTTAATTGTACATAAAGTGGGCAATTGTAGACAGCCTTAAGGTCCCAACTCTATGTAGGTAAGTAGGATAAACTATAATCTGATATTGCTCTTAAACAGGGTAAATTACACAGAATTACACAGAAATCTCAGCACAGCAACAGGCCATTCGGCCCAACTGGTCCATGCCAGTGTTTATGCTCCACACGAGCCTCTCCCCACCCTACTTCATCTAACTCTATCAGCATTTCCTTCTATTCCTTTCTCCCTCGTGTGCTTATCTCGCTTCCCCTTAAATGCACCTATGCTATTCGCCTCACCTACTCCTTGTGGTAGCGAGTTCCACATTCTAACCACTCTCTGGGTAAAGAAGTTTCTCCTGAATTCCCTATTAGATTTATTAGTAACTATCTTATATTTATGACTCCTAGTTTTGGATTCTCCCACAAGTGGAATCATCATTTGTTTACATATTAAATATACTATAATCTGATATTGCTCATAAACAAATTATGGCATTTAGGTGCTGAAGTATTGCACTTTTAAACAACAGAACCAATATGCTGTATTGCATATCCCCTTTACCTCAGATCTGTTTCTTCCAGCCGCTGGTGTACATTTGCCCCAGTGAACTCTCTGTGGACACATTCACAGTCCCTTCAGAATGAAGGTTCACATTTTTGTAAAGTCTTTTTCCAGCTGTGAATTGCATTTCTTGCTGACAGTGCTGTCTGCAGCCTTTTAGGCCAGATGCCAATATGAGGGATTTGTACCATTTATGTTTTTGTTGATATAATCAGGATTCCCACAGCAGGAATAATCCTTCCATAAAGAATACCTTGTTTGTCTGTCACTGGAGCTTTGCTGTTCAACGAAGAACTTATCACACAATTACCTTTTATCAAGCCCTGCAGTGGAGATGTAAGTAATCATTTCAGAAAAGATATTAATCCTGGACAATAAATATAATAGTTAAGAGAGTTTTCTAGTCTGATCATATAGGTAAACATGTTGGCACAAAGACTGATTATCAATGTTCGTAGTCGGAGGTAATGCTGTGTATGTTTGTGCTATATGGGCTGAATTTAATTTATCTATTTTGTAGGGCTGGAGGAGGTTACAGAGATAGGGAGGGGCGAGGCCATGGAGGAATTTGAAAACAAGGATGGGATATTTAAAATTGAGGCATTGGTGGACCAGGAGCCAATGTAATTCAGCGAGAACAGGGATGATGGGTGAATGGGACTTGATGCAAGTTAGGATATGGGCAGCAGAGTTTTAGTTGAATTCACATTTATGGACGGTGGAAATGGGAGGCCAGCAGAAGAGCACTGGAATAATCAAGTCTAGAGGTGATAAAAGCATGGATGAGGGTTTCAGCAGGAAATGGGCTGAGGCAAGGATGGAGATGGGCGATATTACGGAGGTGGAAGTAGGTGGTCTTTGTGGTGTAGAGAATATGGGGTTGGAAGCTCAGCTCAGGGTCAAATAGGATGCTGAGTCTGTGAACATCCTGGTTCAGCCTGAGACAGAGGCTAAGGAGGAGGACAAAATCGTTGACGAGGGAACGATGTTTATAGTGGGGGCCGAAGACAATGGCTTTCATCTTCCCAATGTTTAATTGAAAGAAATTGCGGCTTATCCAGGATTTGATGCCGGACAAGCAGACTGACAAAACTAAGGCAATGGAGGGGTCAAGAAAGGTAGTGGTGAGGTAGAGCTGGATGTTGTCAGTGTACATGACATTGTGTCACCTGACATTGTGTCTTCGGATGATGTCTCCAACGGGCAACATTTAGATGAGAAACAGGAGGGGGCCAAGGATTCATTCTTGGGGGTCTCCAGAGGTAACGGTGTGGGGTGGCAAGAGAAGCCATTGCAGGAGCTTCTCTGGCTGTGACTGGATAGGTAAGAATTATGCACTGGAAGCAGGTGAGATACCTTGCACCAGGCATGGAATCAGAAAAATTGACCCTATTTTGTGCAAGACCACTTTAGGCTGTGTATCTGACTCATGGAATTCACCACCTGATTTCCCTTCATATTCTGTGCCATTGGGATCAATCCTGCCAGCCAGAAAATATCTTACCTTTTGATTTCTGGTTTTCTGTCTCTGGGAAAAGAAATAAATAATAACAACGCACTTCTTTGAATTGTCACCAGGACAAAATCTCATAAGCTTCATTGTAGTTGGCAGAACTTACCCCCATCTCTGGAATCGACCAATGAAGAAGAGTTTTACTGAGTAATCCTGAAGGCCCATTTGTTGGCTGCGCGGTGGTGCATGAACGACATTGATTTCAGTCTGGAGTGTCAGTGGGACCAATGTTTTAAAAATGTTTCATCACATAAGGCTGAATAAACAAGTCTAAATACTAAAAACTAAAAACGATGACTAATCTTTTTCAGACTTGAGTCCTGAAGTAGAAATAAATGTAGAAGCATTCATGTTATGGAGGCTTAAGATGACTGAAAATCCATGTGGCATGGGAGTATCACAAATTTCTCAGTTTTCAACAGTCTAAGGGTTAATTTGAAAATGGGAACTATCAGACAATGAGCAATTATACTGTAAACTTCCTGGGATCTGTAAGGGTCACGATCTCCCTCGAATTAAGAATAAAATCAATTTTTCCAATCCATTTACCCTCAGGAAAGGAACTAAATTATGACTGCCACCCCTCAGGAAATCTGAATTATGAATCAGCCAACCATTATGAAATGTCTGTGCCGATATATGTTATTTTACTTTTGTTTTGAAATGCTTACAAAATGATGATACTGAATTTTAAGAGTCCAGTATATATGGGATGATGGATTCCCCTCGGCGAATTATGAAGCAATAATCCAATCAAGTGATTCCGATGATGTTATAAATTTAACTTTATGTTCAACATTTGAATCCACAGATTGGATTGCTGCCTTGTAATTCACTGAAACGTACCCATTACAGTTTGGTCTGCGACTTCTCCTTACAATTCTTCTTATCGTTTCACTATCTTTGACATTTAAAGATACCACATGAAAGCAACCTTGCAGGTATGATGTATAATGTACGCCCTGAAGAAATATTAGATTTGGTGACGTAAGACCTAAGTGTGGATTGAATTTGTGAGGCAGGATATGACGGAATGTTGGATTTGTGATGAAGGACCTGGAGGTAACTTGTATTTGTGAGGTAGGAACTGAGGTATTACCGGATTTTTCTGCAGGTTCACACTTCTGTGTATATTAAATTTGGCGATTTGTTCATAAAATGATTATTGCACGGTTCATGCAATGTTTATAGCATATTTTACACTCAGCGAAGGTTCACCAGACCGTTCCCTGGGATGGCAGGACTGACATATGAGGAGAGATTGGGTCGACTCGGCCTGTATTCACTCGAGTTTAGAAGAATGAGAGGGGATCTCATTGAATCATATAAAATTCTGACAGGGCGAGACTGGATGCAGGGAGGATGTTTCCCCTGACTGGGGGGTCCAGAACGAGGGGTCACAGTCTCAGGATACGGGGTAGGACATTTAGGACTGAGATAAGGAGAAATTTCTTCACTCAGAGGGTGGTGAACCCGTGGAATTCTCTACCACAGAAGGCAATGGAGGCCAAGTCACTGAATATATTTAAGAAGGAGCTAGATAGATTTCTAGACACAAAAGGCATCAAGGGATATGGGGAGAGAGTGGGAATATGGTATTGAGATAGAAGATCAGCTATGATCATATTGAATGGTGGAGCAGGCTCGAAGGGTCGAATGGCCTACTCCTGCTCCTATTTTCTATGTTTCTATGTTTCAATATGAAACAAGGGGCTAGAAATTATTATGTGGAGATGCCGGTGATGGACTGGGGTGGACAAATGTAAGGAATCTTACAACACCAGGTTATAGTCCAACAAATTTATTTTAAAATCACAGCATCACACCAATCAAAAGGTGTCGTTGTTATTCAAACAGGCCAGTCACGGAGAACAGCACGTCCCAGTACACTGGATATACATTGTGTCAATTACACAGACAGACAGAAAGAAACCCAAATGGCAGAGAGAGAGAGGCAATATTAAAAACATAATTTTTTTTCCCGTTTTTGCTGGTGGGGTTACGTGCAGCGTGACATGAACCCAAGATCCTGGTTGAGGCCATCCTCATGGGTGCGGAACTTGGCTATCAACTTCTGCTCGACGATTTTGCGTTGTCGTGTGTCTCGAAGGCCGCCTTGGAGAACGCTTACCCGAAGATCGGTGGCTGAATGTCCTTGACTGCTAAAGTGTTCCCCGACTGGGAGGGAACCCTCCTGTCTGGCGATTGTTGCGCGGTGTCCGTTCATCCGTTGTTGCAGTGTCTGCATGGTCTCGCCAATGTACCATGCTCTGGGGCATCCTTTCCTGCAACGTATGAGGTAGACAATGTTGGCCGAGTCACAGGAGTATGAACCATGTACCTGGTGGGTGGTGTCCTCTCGTGTGATGGTGGTATCCGTGTCGATGATCTGGCATGTCTTGCAGAGGTTGCCGTGGCAGGGTTGTGTGGTGTCGTGGACGGTGTTCTCCTGAAAACTGGGTAAGTTGCTGCGAACGATGGTCTGTTTGAGGTAGGGTGGCTGTTTAAAGGCGAGTAGTGGAGGCGTGGGGATGGCCTTAGCGAGGTGTTCGTCGTCATCGATGACATGTTGAAGGCTGCGGAGAACATGGTGTAGTTTCTCCGCTCCGGGGAAGTACTGGACGACGAAGGGTACTCTGTTGGTTGCGTCCCGTGTTTGTCTTCTGAGGAGGTCTACGCGATTCTTCGCTGTGGCCCGTCGGAACTGTCGATCGACAAGTCGAGCGTCATATCCCGTTCTTACGAGGGCGTCTTTCAGTGTCTGTAGGTGTCCATTGCGTTCCTCCTCTTCTGAGAAGATCCTGTGTATTCGTAGGGCCTGTCCATAGGGGATGGCCTCTTTGACGTGGTTGGGGTGGAAGCTGGAAAAGTGGAGGATTGTGAGATTGTCCGTGGGCTTGCGGTGGAGTGAGGTGCTGAGGTGCCCGTCTTTGATGGAGATTTGTGTGTCCAAGAAAGAAACTGATTCTGAGGAGTAGTCCATGGTGAGTTTCATGGTGGGATGGAACTTGTTGATGTTATCGTGTAGTCTCTTCAGTGATTCTTCGCCGTGGGTCCATAGGAAGAAAATGTCGTCGATGTATCTGGTGTATAGCGTTGGTTGGAGGTCCTGTGCAGTGAAGAAGTCGTGCTCGAACTTGTGCATGAAAATGTTGGCGTATTGGGGTGCGAATTTGGTCCCCATGGCTGTTCCGTGTTTGGGTAAAGAACTGGTTATCGAAGGTGAAGACATTGTGATCCAGGATGAAGCGGATGAGTTGTAGGATGGCATCTGGAGATTGGCTGTTGTTGGTGTTGAGTACTGAGGCTGTTGCAGCGATGCCGTCATCGTGGGGGATACTGGTGTAGAGTGCCGAGACGTCCATCATGGTGAGAAGTGTTCCTGGTTCAACTGGTCCATGGGTGCTGAGTTTTTGTAGGAAGTCTGTAGTGTCGCGACAGAAGCTGGGGGTTCCCTGCACGATGGGTTTCAGGATGCCCTCGACGTATCCAGAGAGGTTCTCACACAGGGTTCCGTTGCCTGATACGATAGGACGTCCGGGTGTGTTGGCTTTGTGTATCTTTGGGAGGCAGTAGAAGTCTCCCACGCGGGGAGTACGTGGGATGAGAGTGCGTAGGATGCTTTGAAGGTCTGGATCGAAGGTCTTGTTCAATTTGTTGAGCTGGTGGGTGTGTTCTTTGGTCGGATCTGCGGGTAACTTTCTGTAGTGTTCCTGGTTGTCCAGTTGTCGGTATCCTTCTTTGCAATAGTCCGTTCTGTTCTGTATGACAATGGCTCCTCCTTTGTCCGCTGGTTTGATGACGATGTTTCGGTTGGTCTTGAGAGCGTTGATGGCGTTGCGTTGTGCTCGGGTGACATTCTGGACTGTCTTCTGAGTGTGCCTGATGAATCTGGCATTGACGCATTTCCTGAAGGCGGCCTTCGAGACACACGACAACGCAAAATCGTCGAGCAGAAGTTGATAGCCAAGTTCCGCACCCATGAGGACGGCCTCAACCGGGATCTTGGGTTCATGTCACACTACACGTAATCCCACCAGCAAAAAGGGGGAAAAAAATTATGTTTTTAATATTCCCTCTCTTTTTCTCTCTCTCTCTCTGCCATTTGGGTTTCTTTCTGTCTGTCTGTGTAATTGACACAATGTATATCCAGTGTACTGGGACGTGCTGTTCTCCGTGACTGGCCTGTTTGAATAACAATGACACCTTTTGATTGGTGTGATGCTGTCCCAGCCTAGTATAAGATATGCGATTTGAGAACCTTTTCACTCATTCACCTGACGAAGGGGATAATCTCCGAAAGCTTGTGATTTTAAAATAAATTTGTTGGACTATAACCTGGTGTTGTAAGATTCCTAGAAATTATTGTCAGCAATATTAGCAGATGATCGCATTAGGCATTTAGACTGGTTAAATGCCTCTGTTAAAATAATAGACTTGAGGAGTGTCATGTGAACAAGCTTACTAATATCACCAGCAGTCATGTCTAGTGTAAATGTTATTTGGCTATGACTTGAAGACACACATATCTTAAAAGAAAAAATGAAAGAATATGTTCAGCATATATATTAACCAAGCTAAGTACTCTCAAAAAAGACGGACAAAATTTTCGATTTGCAGGGCATATTTTTTAGATTTATTCTTCTTATGTTCCCAGCTCAGGTGCCATTGAACTGCATTCCATGTGGAGCTGCTCACTGACAGACTTTTTTGCAGACGTCAGCAGCTCCCCATAGAGAAGGGAGTCCCAAAATGGAAGGGGGAAAGTTAGGAAAGAAGATAAAAATAGGACTATCTAATAGGAAATGTATTTATGACTTCAGCATACTGGCTATAATGACCAGAATGTTTCATAATATTAAACTTACTCATCGCTTGAATAATATTACCTGTTTTCAATAAAATAACAGATATGAGATTTATTTGTGACTCATGATTTGCCCCTTCGTACTTGAAAATTGCAAGGGGGGGTGGTCCTACAACTGATGTAGGACTCCGATTTAGATATTTAAGCAGCCTCCTGACTGTTTCAGGCGGGGACCGGCTGCTCGTCCATTTACAGGCCCGCCTAAAGATTCCGTCAGGGAGACCATGGGGGTAATTTTAGCACCCGCTATCGGGTGCGTTCTCGGCGGGGGGCCCCGAAAATCGGGGAATCCCGGAGCAGGACCGGATCCCATCTCAATCCCGCCCACTTCCGGGTTCCCCACGGACGCGCCGGCGTGCGCGCGCAGCCCCCGCTGGTGGGAATCCCGCAGGCAATTAAAGCCAGCGGGATGCCACTTGACAATATTTATTTAGGTATTTCAGGTCATTAACTGACCTGATTAAAGGATTATGTGGGATTTTAGAACAAAGTGGGATTGTTTCCCACACTGGGGGAAACACTCCCAGGTCAAATGGACGTGTTGCAGCTGTCAGCCTGTGGCAGCTGCAAAGGTCCATTTGACAGGTGGTGGGGGGAGACCCTCACCCATTGCAGGAGGCCACTCTGTCACTTGGGACAAAGTTTGGCCTCCACCACCCTCCTCCTGACAGTCAAAGTCACCAACCTGCACACTTACCCCGGGGTCCGGAGACATGTACCTACCTTGCGAATCCCCCCAGATGTACATCTTGCGGATGGGGGCCGCCGTAGCTGCAGTCATGACCTCCTCAGAGGGCGAACAGCCTCACCAGCCTCACCAGCCTCGCCATCCACGCCGTCCACCTCTGACACGTGGAGCTCCACAACAGAGTGCTGTGACACATCCACCTGCACAGCAGGAGGGAGGGCTACCGCAAAGAGAGATGCGTCGCAGAGGGCACTACCCTCGCCACAGGGTCCACAGACCGAGGCTCAGCCTCCTGGACCTCTCTGAGCAGCAGTGCACACGGAGGCTCAGAGTCACTCGACATGTAGTCGTGGACATCTGCAGCCTCTTTCATACCGAGCTGCTCCTGGCTGGCCCGAGCAACATCTTCTTACCTGTCACTGTCAAAGTCACCACTGCCCTCAACAACTTCTCCTCCGCATCCTTCCAGGGTGCAACCGGGGACATCGCCGATGTCTCCCAGTCGTCTGCGCAGAAGAGCCCTGCAAATACACCTACACCCACTCTGCAGTGACACAATGGGTGGCATCAGGTGTGGGTCTTCACAGTGATCCTCAGGAGAGGGCATTATTGCACAAACCAGACAGGATTCGCGAAGACATGGCAGTAGTGGTGCCAATATAATATGTAATGTGAGTTGGTCAGAAATTCAATATAAGTAACACCCATGACAAACCCTCAAACACCCTTGTGCATCCCCTTCATGCTCACGACACGTTTGCCTTAAGCTGCCTACTGCACATATGTGATGCATGCCGTGCGGCTACAGCACAGGTAGTGGCAGGTTGAGTGAGGCTGACCGTGAAAGAGATGCACGAGAGGGTGAGTATGAGATAGAGCCATGAGATTGTATGAGGATTGGGTTGAGTGGTAGTGGCGGGATGTGTACTGGCGAGGTGAGTAGGTGCAGGTACGATGAGGATGAGGTTTGAGTGGGTATGAGGGGTGATGTGACAGAGTAGTGTTGGCAGTGCCGAAGGAGATGTGGGATGGGGGCAGTGATGTGGCAGACGGAGTGTAGGGGAAAGACTACATGTACTCACTTTGGCTGACCTACTGAGGTCATTGGAGCGCCTCCTGCACTGTATGCAGGTGGGCGATATGTTGGTGGCGCTGGTGACCTCCTCTGCCACCTCGAGCCAGGCCTTCCTGGTGGCAGAGGCAGGCCGCTTCCTCCCGCCCGCTGGGAGGAAGATCTCTGTCCTCCCCCTCCTCCTCACCCCATGTATTGATACCTGGAGTGAGGCATCATTAAACCTGGGAGCAGCCTTCCCCCTGGGCTGCTCCATGCTGTAATTTTTTCTATTTGTTGCAGCATCAATCAGTGGAGGACTGCCCCTTTAACTAGAGTGCCTCCAGCTGACAGATCTTACTGCGCATGCGCAGCCCGCCCGACACGCAGATCAGCAGTGGGGAACCCGGAGGAGCAGGTAAGTGGATCCAATTAGTGAATTGTCTGCTACGATCGCGCGGGAAACTGACTAATTTCACCGGGCGTGTTACCCACGCGCCCGATAGCCCCCCCGCCGAGAACCCGCAGCCCTGCTAACATCGGGCCCCATGTGCGTTAATGGGGCTGGCTAATGTTCCCCCCACCTCCCCTGATTTTCAATTGCTGCCCTTCAGTTTTTCAGTTCAAAACAGGTGACCAGAAGAAATTTGCCCCCATTACGGCTACATTTGAAAAAAAGAGCGCAAAATACAACAGACAAAGCTGCCCTCCAGCCTTTGAAAATCCAACTCAATATGTTTTGGTTCCTGCCATTTGAAAAAGAAAAAAAGCCTCTCACAGGGTGGCGAGCCAATTCTTTGTGGGTTCAAGAAATGGACCTCCTTAGAAAGGTTTAAGGTGAATACCTTATTCAGAAATTAGACGTGAGGAGCTAAGGTCCTGAATTGTGCGATATAATCTATATATCTATATAATGAAAGGTCACTCATCTGCCAAAGTCGGTCACATTTACATAAATGTCTCAAATAATCACTACCAATCATAAATGAATAGAAAGGTTGCCAATCACAAAACAGCAGCTCACACAAACCCAACTAATCAAATTATTTGTTTTTTTTCAAAGTTGCCAATCAGGAATTAGCAACTGTCACAAAACAAACCAATCACATTGACAAATTTTATAGTTAACATCAGTAATTTTAATTTGTTTGTGTTTTTTTGTTTGTTATGTTGGGGCAGAAATTGCTCAGAGCAGCAAACCAACACTGTTCGCCGCTCCATAGATTTATACTAACCCACTAACTTACCGCGGTCTTTACTGGGCACAATTCCTCTAATAGGAAGCGGAGAAGAGCCCAGCGTTAGTTTCAGTGAAGCTAGGACCCATGGGAGAAGCGAGAGGGTCGAGCATTTTTGACAAGCTGCGAAACTGTCTCTGCAGGCTTGGAACGTGAAAACCAGGAAGTGAAAGATACAACATTAAAATCATTGTAAAAACAGTTAGACAGCAAAAAAAAGAGGGTAAGAAATAATCAAATTAAATAAGAGACAGAATGGCAAAGTTTTTTAAAAATTGTAATTTTTTAATTTTACATTTTTTTTAATGACCAACAATTATTAAAACAAGGAGTAATGAGACTGCTTTAGTTGTTTGGCAGTCATTAAGACTTACCACGATAATAAAACTTAGTTTATACATGGTATTTTTAAGCATACCAGTTTTGTGGCGAGATTAGTTACTTTCCAGCTGGACATGTGAGCAAGTTGGCGCTTTTTCTATAATTTCACTGATTGCAGCGTGCAATGTCCCTTTAATTCACAGCTGTCATATCACCGGCGAACCAATAGGAGCAAGTTCCGGATTTCCGCATTTCACTGTGCATGTGCGAACACGGGAACTTGCTCCTTCAATTCGCCACTAATTACGATGAATGCTGTTAAGCTCACCGTTCTCTTCTGATCAATTTCTGCCCCAATTTAAATGTTTGCCCTGAAAATTGCAAAGGGCCACTTCCCTGATTAAGTACTGGAGACCACTGCCACTGGTGCCACTGAAATTCAGAGGGTATGGGGGGGGGGGCACGTGAAGTGGGGTTTTGGCATCGGGGAAGGGGTGCATCGGGACAGTGCCTGGCAGATGATGCTTCACATAGCAGTGTAAGTGACTGGCCAGGTGGAGTGCCTGCACCCCTCGGATAGAAGTCTAATATACTCTCGGCAGCATCTTTCGTAAGGGTACTGCTTTTAAATATTCAAATAAAGTTGGCCCTCCTCTTCAGCAGTACAGATCTCAATATTGTTTGGAACCCTCAGGTGGGTTCCATTTCCATGAAGCCGGTGGGGGTGGGGGTATCAGGTACCTGGTGAGATTTGGGTATCTCTGTCAATACTATGCAATGTCCTAACTGAGGGCTAGATTACAGGAACTCCCAGAGTTTCCTCCCTCATTGCCGAGCCCTCCAGACATTGATAGTCTTGTAAGGGTGGGCGAGGCTCTACCCCGACACGGCCATCCCAGAATTCCTGAATCTAAGGCCAGGACCTGATGTTTCCAGGTCTTGGCCAAGTTTCCAACTGTCCTAGCAGACCTCCACCAGACTTGTGGGGGGTAATCTTAACCCCCAAGAACGGGTGGGTTGGAGGCGGGTGGGAGATTAAAGTAGCAGCTTTTTGGATCGGACTGCATCCCGGCTCCAATGCACCCACTTCCGGGTTTAACCCAGGAGCTTAAAGATATGCACACACAACAGATACCTGGAAGTGCCATCCCCACTTAAAACCGGCAGGACGATATTTAAAGGGCCAATTCAGGTAGTTGAAACACTTTAAGTACTTAACTTTTTGTGGATTCTGCAACAGAAACAGATTTAACTACTCCTGAACGTGTCTCCCGTGTCTTCTGAAACACGCCATCGAAACGGAGGCGAGTTGCAGTCGAGGCTCATTTGGTCCTTTAAACCAGTGATTGACACATCTCAATAAAAGGTGAGGTAATGCAGAATTGCACTCAGTTCTCTCAGACAAACGTTTAGCTGGGAGTTCTTTGTGTTTAGACTGAGATTTCATTGTTGAGACTGAGAATTCTTGTGCTCAGACAAATTTACCCACATTTTGGACCCCCTCAAACTGACTAGATCAGGATGGGGGGTGCAATGGTTCTATTCCACAGTACATCGGAGGAGGAAGAAAATGAGGATGGGGAACTCATCTCCAGATCAGCCACGCATATTGCTGCCCGTGATTCCAGGGAAGCCCTCATCACAAACAGGTTCTCATAATGAGATGTGCAAATTGAAAACTTTGAAATACTCAGGCCGCCTGGAACGACAACACCACCAATCCCCCCACCTCTTTGCATAAAACAGTCCTTCAGCCACGCATACACCCATTGAACACGTACCCAATGGGTGGCACCATATCTTGTTATTCATGATGAAGCACATGAAAGGGCGAATTCACAAAAGGAGTTCAATAATGGCCAAGACGTGGCAGTGGTGGTGATAATGATTACATTTAATGTGCCATAACAAAAAAAATATATGACTATAACAACATGACAGCTCGACAAACACCCTTGTGCATACCCTTGGTGAATTACAATTGGATAACCTATCTCTTTCTGCCGCTTCTACATGGTGCACCCTCTGTGGCTTCAGCAGAGGTAGTGGCAAATTGCCCAGATCTCTGCCCTGACTGCTGAGATGGTCTCGGCCTATGACCACTGGGTTTTGGAGCCCGTGAGGGCCCTGCTAAAGATTGCTCCAAGTGCACCTGTGCAGGGGCAGACTTGGCCATTGGGAGAGGAGGCAGCATTGTGGGTACTGGTTGAGGAGGCAATGGGTGAGACGTGGGAGTGCTTTGAGTGGAGTCCCCACTTCCATGTTCCCTCTCCTGGGCTAGCGCAACATCACTCCCACCACTCTGGAGAACAGGTTGGTGAGCAGATGTGCTGCTTTCTAAAGTATCTGTCTGCCTGTTGAAGGCAACAGACATATTGGCATCCAGAGTCCGCTCGGCCATTGGCATAGCCTGCTTGCACTCATTTGAGATCCGTGCTTGAAGCTCAATGGAGGCTGCCATTCTCCATCACAGACATTCTCATACGTACCTGTGCCACCAAAGCACTAGCGATGGAGTTGGACTCCTCCATCCTCTCTGCTATCGTGGAAATTGTGCATGGCACTTTTTCCATTATCTCACAAAGTTGCAGCTGTACCTCGCTCATTCTCACTCTCAACAATAGCTCCTAGAGTTCAGCATCTGTGTCCAGCTGAGCAGAGCCTGGAGAAGATTGCGCCCCCCGATGTGGACTCTCCACAGTTGCCCCTGCCACCTGTGTCTGCTCATGCTCACTTGTGAGGGGTGAATCACCAGGTGACAACCCAACTAACTGTCTAATAGAACCCCAAAGTGCTGATATCAGCACTGATGCATGTCTGTATGTCCTGTGATGGTGCACCCTCAGAAGGAATGAGCTCCTCTGAGGAATTGCTTTCTTCCATGTCTGCTGATTCCTTGTGAAGGCCCTGGACGACAACAGAAAGCAATCTTAACGATTCATCGCTAAAGTGACAATCTTTCCAATGACCATACTGAGGTCTGGCACAGTTATATCATTGACAAATTCAATTCATTGTGTGTGAAAGATGTTAAAGTTCAGTCACGAGCCATCTGTGTGTTGCCAGTCTCTCCATCTCTGATGGATAAGCATGCAACAGCCCGACTTATTTCCATGGCCTCCTCCTCCTTATCTGTCACCTCCACGGTGATTAAATTTGTGGTGGGCCACCTCCAGTTCAGCTGCTCTCCCTTGCGTTTTGCGCACTCTTCTACAACAAGGGGAGAAAAAACAGACCTGTGAGTAACTGAAGGTGATGTATTCACCCGATGAATGCATTGCTTTGGGTGAGGCTGACCATGAAAGAGATACATCAGAGGGTGACTATCAGACAGATACATCACATTGCATCAGGATTGGGGTGAGTGGCAGTGGTGGGTGAATAAATGGGAAGGTGAGGAAGTGCACAGAAAATAAAGGATGATTGCTGCTGCTGATACTTAAGTGGGTGTGAGGAGTTATGCGATGGGTTAGACGTGCCAACACAGAGTGACGGGGTTAAGCGGGGAGGGGGGTATTGAACAACACAGGATGTGAGTGAGTCAGCAACTGTACTCACTTTCCCTGACCTGGTTAGGTCATTAAAACGCTTCCTGCATTGAACCCAAGATCTGGGCATCATGCTCCTCCTGCTCACCTCCTCTGTCTCCTCCAGCCAAGCATTTTTGGTTACAGAGCCAGGTTTCTTCCTGCCATCCATTGGAAAGATACCTCCCTCCTGGCTCTCACTGCAGCCAGCAGTACATTCAGGGAGGCATCATTAAATCTAGGGGCAGCCTTTGCTTTCCTGGACTCCATTTCTCCTTTCTCCTTCAGGGTCCATTTTTGGACTGGCCCTTTAAATAGTGGGCTTTAAATTGCATCATTCGGGTGCGCAATATGCCTGCTGTGCAGCTTGAAGACATGAAACCTGGAAGCAAAGGTAATTGACTACAATCACAAGATTAAACGCATTCATTTTGCCTCCGGATTCCACATGCGCAAATCCACCCACTGCTGACTTCCTGTCGCCATGCTAAAATCATGGCCATGGTCTGTCCGGCTGAGGATTTTCGGGGTTGTCATTTTTACCTGTTATACTTAACTGAGTGAGGAAGGAAAAGAGTAACTGAAAACAATGTGCAGAAATTATTTAAGCAATTAAAACTGGTTGGAAAATCACAGCCTACACGATGACAATGCCCTCTATGCAAGGGCAGCTTCCCACTGGGAATTAGCCCTTTACTATGTCAGCCAGTTTGTTGTGTACAGATCCATCATGGAGGGACAGACACCTTATTCCACTGGGCCAACAATTTAATTTATTTTTCAATGGACTGAGAGGATAAGGCAAGTAGGATCAGTTGACACATTTCTATAGATCTGCTGGCTTCCCAGGAGTGCAAGTAGTCAATGCCTGTACACGTGCTGCTATTTGGGCTGTTGTGCACAATCCAATGCCCTACAAAAAGACTTTTACTCAATCAGTATGAGACTGATACTGACGACCAGTATAGAGTTATGAAGGTACATTAGCACATTCCAGAAGTTAAAATTGTTTTCTATAAACAAAATAACAAAGTGTTTCAAATTCTTATAATCCTTTTTCAGCATCCTTTATCTCGATCTTGGATTACATAGCATGAATACTTTAGCTCCATGAAGTTCAGCTTTTCCACCATGCATAAGTCTGGTCTACAACAACAACTTGCATTTATATAGCACCTTTAACATAGCAAAACGTCCCAAAGTGCCAATGGTCCAGCGAAGTAAATTAATGTTATGACAAAAAGCTGTATTAAATATCTGATCTTTGTATTTGATCAAAGCAAGAACTTTCACAATAAACAAAAGTCCTTGAAAAAAACTAAACTCAACTATCCTGGTTGTCTGCCCCAGAGGGCTGTGAATGCTCAGTCGTTCAGTATAGTCAAGACTGAGATCGATAGATTTTTGGACACTAAGGGAATCAATGGATAAGAGGATAGGGCAGGAAAGTGGAGTTGAGGTAGAAGATCAGCCATGATCTTATTGAATGGCAGAGCAGGCTCGAGGGACCGTATGGCCTACTCCTGCTCCTATTTCTTATGTTCTTATGTCTAATGAGCTTTTTATTACATTAGGCTTGAGAAAAAGCTAATTGAAATTTTACATCTGGGCAGACCATCCTTCTTTATGAAACACTGTGTGTCAGCAAGCCATCAAATGTCCACGGACCAGAGAGAATTTCTAAGCTATTAAATGTAATACATCTAGACAGAAATGTAAATTCATTCTGTCAAGCTACAAGGACAAGGGAAAAGTTAATACAAAAAGCAGCAAGAGCTTCCATTTTTAAAATCCCAGAGCCCTGGCCTTGGGTAAGTCATGAGTCATATGAAAGATAAAAGGTTCAATTTTACAAATGCAGACTCCCAATGTTTTAATGCATGAAAAATCAGGGGAAGTGCATCTGTGATTTCCTGATATGCATTCCTAGTGGTTGAGGCTCCATGCAAGGTGCATGCATTTATAAAATTTGCCTATAAAAAAGGCACATTTGCCTAGACTTTCCATTCAAGTTATGCTGTGCCTGGGGTAGGTCAAGTGGAGGGAGATGAAAATTTCTCTGGGAACTGCTCTGTTTTCCCCCCACCACTTCTGGGAATTCCTGCTGGTAGTGACAGGGGAATGTACAATACATCTGCCTATATGTGAACAAACATGTTGTAATACTAGTGCCAGAGGACTGGTGACCAGCTAATGTTATTCCTATATTTAAAAAGGGAGATAGAACAAGTCCAGGTAACTATAGACCAATTAGCTTAACATCGGTGATAGGAAAGATAATGGAATTTTTACTCAAAGATGTAATAGAAAAGCATCTAGAGAATGAAAATATAAAAAAGAATAGTCAGCACAGATTTCAGAAGGGAAAGTCATGCTTGACCAATCTTATTGAGTTCTTTGAAGAAGTAATAGAAAGAGTAGACAAGGGTAATGTAGTAGATGTAATATATTTGGATTTTCAAAAAGTGTTAGATAAGGTACCATATTGTAGACTCACGGCTAAGGTCAGAGCATGTGGCATCAGGGGCAGATAACAAAATAGATAGCACATTGGCTACAAAACAGAAAACAGAGAGTAGGGGTTAAGGCTATGTACTTAGACTGGCAAAAGGTGGGACGTAGTTTTCCATAGGGATCGGTGCTGGGACCACTGTTAGTCACAATTTACATTAATGATTTGGATTCAGGAATCGGAAGTACAATTTCAAAATTTGCAGATGACACCAAATTGGGAAGTATAGTTAATACAAAGGAAGAATGTGTCAAAATGCAAGAGGACATTAATAAACTTGCAGAATGGGCGTGTAATGGCAAATGAATTTCAATATAGATAAGTGTGAGGTGGTGCATTTTGTAGAAAGAATAAGGAGGCCACATAGTGCTTGGATAATAAGAGTCTAAATGGGATAGAGGAGCAAAGGGATCTTGGGGTACAGATACACAAATCACTAAAAGTAGCGATGCAGGTTATTAAGGCCATAAAAAAGGCATATCAAGCACTGGGGTTCATTTCTAGAGGGATAGAATTGAAAAGCAGAGAAGCTATGTTAAACTTGTGTCGAACCTTGATTAGATCACAGTTGGAGTAGTGTACACAGTTCTGATCTCTATATTAAAGAAAGGACATAGAGGCATTGGAGAGGGTGCAAAAAAAATTCACAAGGATGATACCAGAACTGAGAGGATATACTTATCAGGAAAGGCTGAGGCTCATCTCTCTAGAAAAGAGAAGGCTGAGGGGTGACCTGATAGAGGTCTTCAAGATAATGATAGAGTTTGATAGGATAGACATAGAGAAAATGTTTCCACTTGTGGGGGAGTCCAAAACTAGAGGTCATAATTATAAAATAGATGCTAATAAATCCGATAGGGAATTCAGGAGAAACTTCTTTACCCAAAGAGTGGTAAGAATGTGGAACGCACTACCACAAGGAGTAGTTGAGGCAAATAGAATAGATGCATTTAAGGGGAAATTAAATAAGCACATGAGGGAGAAAGGAATAGAAGGTTATGCTGATAGGGTTAGATGAAGTAGGGAGGGAGGAGGCTCGTGTGGAGCTTAAACGCTGACACAGACGTGTTGGTTTCTGTGCTGTAGTTTCGATGTAACTCGATGTAACTATGCAAATGACGGAAATAAGTCATCTGTCGCAACAAACACCTGGGGGTAAATTTTAACTAAGAGCCAGGAAGGGAGCTCAGGGGAAGATTTCCTGGTGTGAAACCCGGAAGGTAAGTGGGCAGGTCGCGATTTCACTTGCACGTTTCGAGCCTGGCTGTCAGCCAGGAAGGCCTGCTGCAGCAGGCTGCAGCTGGGGATCAGAAAGAGGGAGGGAGGGATTATTGGCTAGGGAGAAGATCGGGGGGGGAGGGGTGCTGAAGAAAAGATCGGTGGGGGTGCCGGGGAGAAGATCAAGGGGAGCCAGGGAGAAGATGGGGGGAGGGGGGGGTGCCGGGATGAAAAACGTTGTGGGAGGCCACAAGTGGCCTCTTTTGGTCCCTGATTCTCTTCTTGCTGTCTTCACCTGGCGGGAAAGCCGCAGTGCTTTCCTGTCTCAGGCCGGAATTAAAATTGTAGTCTGGGCCCGATGTCATCATCGGACCCTGATCTGCATATTTAAAGAAGGACCAAATCAGCTTCAGACGGGAAATCAGTGGGTAAGTCACCCAGCGTAAATTAACTGCCCACCCACTCGGTTTCCGAGTCGGGTTAAAATTGTCCCCAGTATGTGTAATAATAGTGTGTTCCCATTTCCTCTTTTCCCTTGTTCTTTTCCGTTTTTAATGCTTTTCATCACTAATACCTTTCCATTCTGAGGAAGGGTTTATACCTGAAACACCAAATGACACGTGTTCTCTCGACAGATTTTATGTTTCAGCATTTTATGTTTTTGTTTAACATTAGGGGATTGTCTTTTTCTGAAACAATGATCAACAAATTTTTCATCTTTAATAATATTTGTGTTCTTAAAAATTAGATATGGTTGTGGTCGATGTCTAGTGTTGCTTTGGCATTTATATAGAACCTTTAAAGTAGAAAAATGCCTCAAGGCACTTCACAAAGGCATAATCAGACAAAAATGGACACCAAGCCAAAGGAGAAGGAGATATTAGGTTGGATAACAAAAAGGTGCGTTTTAAGGAAGATCCTAAAAGAGGTGAGGGAGCCAGATAGGTGAAGGGATTTAGAGAGGGAATCCCTCAGTGTAGGACCTAGGTGGCTGAAAACATGGCTGCCAACAATAGGGTGAAGGGAGAGGGGGATGCACAAGAAGCCTGAGTCGGAGGAACAGCAAGATTTTGTGGGGATTGTGGGGCTGGAGGAGGTTACAGAGATAGGGAGGGGCAAGGCCATGAAAGAATTTAAACATAAGAACATAAGAAATAGGAGCAGGAGTAGGCCAAATGGCCGCTCAAGCCTGCTCAGCCATTCAATAAGATCATGGTTGACCTTCAACCTCAACTCCACTTTCCTGCCCGATCCCCATATTTCTTGATTCCACTAGAGTCCAAAAATCTATCGATCTCAGCCTTGAATATACTCAACAACTGAGTATCCACAGCCCTCTGGGGTAGAGAATTCCAAAGATTTACAACCCCCTGAGTGAAGAAATTCCTCCTCATCTCAGTCTTAAATGGCCGACCCCTTATCCTGAGACTATGCTCCTTAGTTCTAGACTCTCCAGCCCGGGGAAATGGCCTCTCAGCATTTATCCTGTCAGGTCCTCTCAATGACAATGGGAATTTTAAATTGGAGGTGTTGGGGGACTTGGGGCCAATGTAGGTCAGCGAGGATAGAGGTGATGAGTGAGCGGGACTTGCTACTGGGTAGGATGAGCTGACATTTACAGAGTGTGGAGAATGGGAGGCTGACTAGGAGAGCATTAAAATAGTGGAGTCTGGAGGTGTAGCTAAACCGCTCCGCCTCTCTACCTCTCTCTCCTCCTTTAAGATGCTCCTTAAAACCTACCTCTTTGACCAAGCTTTTGGTCACCTGTCCTAATATCACTTTATGTGGCTCGGTGTCAAATTTTGTTGGATAACGCTCCTATGAAGCAGCATGGGAAGTTTTACTATGTTAAAGGTGCTATATAAATGCAAATTGTTGTTGTTGTTGGAGGTTAAAAAATTAATGGATGTGAGTTTCAGCAGCAAATGGGTTGATGGTCGATGGTAAGCAGGTGATCTTATAGAGATGGAAGAAGGCTGTCTTTGTGATGGAGAGGATATGAGGTCATAAACTCAGCTCAGGGTTGAGTAGTATGCCGAGGTTGTCAATAGTCTGGTTCAGCCTGAGACAGTGGCTGGGGACGGAGATGGAATTGATTGTAAAGATACAAAGTTTGTGGTGGGGCCAAAGACAATGGCTTCAGTTTTTCCAATGTTGGAGGAAATTGCAGCTCATTCAAGACTGGATAACAAATTAACAATTTCAGTTGAACAACACAGAGGGTCGAGAAAGATTGTGGAGAGGTAAAGCTGAGTGTCGTCAGTGTACACGTGGAAGAGGAGAGAGTCAAGGATAGATCTTTGGGGGATGTCAGGGGTAATAGTGCGAAGGTGGGAAGAGAAGCCATTGCTAGAGGTGCTCTGGCTAAGATTGGATTGTTAAGATTGAAACCAAGCAAAGGCAGTTCCACTGAGTTGGACAATGGAGGAGAAGAGTTGAAGGACATTGGTGTGGTTGACTTTGTCAAAGGCTGCAGAGAGAGGGTGAGGAGGACAAGGAGAGAAACTGCACCACAGCCACAGATAATGTAATTGTGACTTTAATTAGGGCCGTTTTGTGCCATGGCAGGGACAGAAACCTGATTAGAGACATTCAAACATAGAGTTGCAAGAAAGATGGGCACAAATTTCAGAGCCAGCAACACAGGTTGGAAATGGGCAGTAGTTTGCAAGAACAAAGGGTTGAGCATGGCTTTTTTGAGGAAGTGGGTGATAGAAGTTAAAGAGAAGGGGACAGTACCTAAGGAGAGGGAACCATTTACAATGTCAGCTATCATCAGGTCAAGGAAGAATGGTCAGCAGTTTAGTGAGAATGGGGTCAAGGGAGCAAGATGTGGGTCCTATGGACAAGATGACCTTGGAGAGCTCATTGGGGGGGGGGGGGGTGCAGGGGAGAAACTAGACAGAGACAAGGGTTCAGGGCTAGGGGAGGGGGGCCTGAAGGAAGGTTTGGCTTGGTGGAAAAGGAAGAGGGAAGCAGCCGAGGCAGCTGAATGGATAGTCTCAATCTTAACGATAAGAAGTCTATGAGTTCCTTACACTTGTTGGAGGTGAGGGTGGGGAAGCCAGGGTAGAGGGGTTTAAGAAAATGATTGGTGAAGAAAAGAAGCTGGTGGTTATTTGGATGTTCAGGATGTTCCTGGAGTAGTGAGCAGATTTGTCAAAAGAGAGTGAGGCCCAATAACACTTGATGTGGTTCAACCAGATCTGATGATGGATGACTAAACGAGTTGTGCGCCAGCTATGCTCAAGTCTGAACGCCTTAGACTTGAGGGAATTAAGATAGGGGCTGTGCGAGGAGGAACAACCAGGATGTGAGAGAGTAAAGGTATTACTGGTGACAAGGATATCAAAGGTGGAGGGGAGGAAGTGGTTGAGCAGATCGACAGTTGCAATAGGATCAAACTGATGTCCAAAAGCTCCATTGTACAATGTATTAGTTTGCAATGCACTACATCACTGTTTAAGAGGATATGCCTTATTCTATATTCCTGAATCTGAAGGTTGCAGCCTGCACCCATTTTTGCAGGCAATATGTGGTAAAGTGACAGACATCATGGGCTCTCTCTTCCAGCTGACACAGAAACAGAATGAAAGGAGGCAGAACTGACCAGACTAAAAGATCAAGTCCTAACTAAAGGAAGAATAAATCTAAATGAATCATATGCCCACGAGGAATTAGGGTGCATAAAAAGACCTTTTAAAAATTTAATATGCTTTAAAAATGCATAATGCAAATGCAATCTGCAAAATTACATTTGACTAATTACAATATAAATCATGGGGATAGCTGGATTGCTCTTGCATAGAGTCAACACGGACTCGACGGGCCAAATGGCCTCCTTCTGTGCTGTAACCTTTCTATCATTCTATGAATATGAATCTGTACATTGAAGATTTTTTCTGGGAACCATTACTTGTCTGTGACAATAGCTGCAGGAATCAAATGAGATTTTGATGGTAATAACTTGGATATGATGCACAAAATAGGATTTGAGCAGGTAGCTTTGATATGGAGTTAGCACTAGTATACAATTGGCGAAAAGGTCTCCTCCTGTGCTGAAACTTCTGTGATTCCATAATGCTGCATGTTTTCAGTGGGGTAGATGGGCACTATGAAGACTGTAGTAAAACGGTATTCTGAGTCTGGTAATTCTTTTCTTTCTCCCCTTCTCTCCTGAAAGCACTGACTCATGTTGCGAATATGTTTCCACATCTGCTGTCCACTAATGCTCATAGGTGCCAGCCATCAGCATCTAACACTGCCAAAAAACATTTTGCAGGGCCCAGTGAGCATGTCAGCATTTGCTGACAAAAATAATGCCCCTCTTCCTTCAGTCCCATTACTACTTGAGTCCAGCTGTTAATGAATCGTGCTGGGCCCCTCTTTCATCGCTCATTTCATTGCTAATGCTAGTGATTTCGGCCACTGTATACTGTATAAAACTATACAGAGGCCACAACCACTGCTTTTAGCAGTGACATCGAGGGGGAGGTGGTCCCTATTAGCAGCCGGGCTCAGGGAGGAGTGGGACTTTTTTTTTAATCGTTCATGGGATGTGGGCATCGCTGGCAAGGCCAGCATTTATTGCCCATCCCTAATTGCCCTTGAGAAGGTGGTGGTGAGCCACCTTCTTGAACTGCTGCAGTCCGTGTGGTGAAGGTTCTCCCACAGTGCTGTTAGGAAGGGAGTTCCAGGATTTTGACCCAGTGACGATGAAGGAATGGCGATATATTTCCAAGTCGGGATAGTGTGTGACTTGGAGGGGAACGTGCAGGTGGTGTTGTTCCCACGTGCCTGCTGCCCTTGTCTTCTAGGTGGTAGAGGTCGTGGGTTTGGGTGGTGCCTTGGTGAGTTGCTGCAGTGCAACCTGTAGTTGGTAAGAGAGGGAAAGGGGAAATTGATGGCAATGAAGAGTAGAGGGATGGGAGAAATGAAGGAGAGACAGGAGGATCAATGGATAGCAATGAAGAGGATAGGGAAGGGTTCAGAACCTGGGAGCCATCCTTTGGGCAGGGAGGAAAGTTGTGTGCCAGTATTAACTGGTGGGAAGAGTACCAGCTTGAACTGGGATGGAGGGAGCGAAGAGTGCCAGGTTGTATTGAGGGAGCCAGGGTGAGGAATGTGTAATGAAGTGGAAGGGTTGGAGGAAGAGAGCGAAGCCTAGAAGTTCCACACTTTTAAATGGATGAAAGCATCACAATTTATCAAGTTTAAAAAAAAACATTTGAAATAACACTTCCATCAATTTCAGCAGTAGGTGTAGAATATCAGTCAACATGCATTCAGAAGAAGAAGGCCCTGCATGACCAATCTCCTTAACATCTTTGAGGAAGTGACAACCCACAAGTGGACTGTGGTAAGCCCTATGACATGATGTACCTCAACTTTCAAAAGGTTCTTGAAAAAGTTTTGTCAAAAGGCTATTAATTAAACTCAAAACCAAAGGGATTCAGGGTAAACCCTGGGAATGGATAAGAAACTGGCTGAAAGGTTGGAAACAATGAAGTTGTGGCAGTGGGGGGGGGACCGAAATTGGAGTAGAACTTATCTCTATGGAGTTTCCAGTCCTTGATCACTGTCACATTAAATGTTAACAGGGGAGCATCTTCCATCCACCCCACCTTAGTCCCAACATCAGCTTTGGGGGCATGTCTGAAGGGGAGAGGGGAAATTCCTGGGCTCCTAAAGCTGGTTCCATCCCCTTGGACTTCTGACAGTGCAACGACACTGCTTGAATTTCTACCCTACAGTCGCTATGAGAGGGTGGAGAGATAAATGGGGAGCAGTGTCGCTATGAAGTTACCACAGCATTCAAAGTGTTATCTGACTAGATTTACTATAAAGTTTAATCATTACCTCCTCTGACTTACTCTACTGTTTTGATTATGTTATTCAATATCCTGTTGGCTTTGTTGAGTACTACTCTGCATTGGCTGGACAGCTATTTCAACACATTCACGGAGTACAGATGTTGTCTATTTTTCTTTCCCGTGTGTAGCACTTTACATTTGGCTGCACTAAATTTCATCTGCCATTATTTTTTTATTCGTTCATGGGATGTGGGCGTCGCTGGCGAGGCCAGCATTTATTGCCCATCCCTAATTGCCCTCGAGAAGGTGGTGGTGAGCCGCCTTCTTGAACTGCTGCAGTCCGTGTGGTGACGGTTCTCCCACAGTGCTGTTAGGAAGGGAGTTCCAGGATTTTGACTCAGCGACGATGAAGGAACGGCGATATATTTCCAAGGCGGGATGGTATGTGACTTGGAGGGGAACATGCAGGTGGTGTTGTTCCCATGTGCCTGCTGCCCTTGTCTTTTTAGGTGGTAGAGGTCGCGGGTTTGGGAGGTGCTGTCGAAGAAGCCTTGGCGAGTTGCTGCAGTGCATCCTGTGGATGGTACACACTGCAACCACAGTGCGCCGGTGGTGAAGGGAGTGAATGTTTAGGGTGGTGGATGGGGTGCCAATCAAGCGGGCTGCTTTGTCCTGGATGGTGTCGAGCTTCTTGAGTGATGTTGGAGCTGCACTCATTCAGGCAAGTGGAGAGTATTCCATCACACTCCTGACTTGTGCCTTGTAGATGGTGGAAAGGCTTTGGGGAGTCAGGAGGTGAGGTGAGTCACTCGCCACAGAATACCCAGCCTCTGACCTGCTCTTGTAGCCACAGTATTTATATGGCTGGTCCAGTTAAGTTTCTGGTCAATGGTGACCCCCAGGATGTTGATGGTGGGGGATTCGGCGATGGTAATGCCGTTGAATGTCAAGGGGAGGTGGTTAGACACTCTCATGTTGGAGATGATCATTGCCTGGCACTTGTGTGGCGCAAATGTTACTTGCCACTTATCAGCCCAAGCCTGGATGTTGTCCAGATCTTGCTGCATGCCGGCACAGACTGCTTCATTATCTGAGGGGTTGCGAATGCAACTGAACACTGTGCAATCGCCAACGAACATCCCCATTTCTGACCTTATGATGGAGGGAAGGTCATTGATGAAGCAGCTGAAGATGGTTGGGCCTAGGACACTGCCCTGAGGAACTCCTGCAGCAATGTCCTAGGGCTGAGATGATTGGCCTCCAACTACCATCTCCCTTTGTGCTAGGTATGACTCCAGCCACTGGAGTGTTTTACCCACTTACATATTTTGTCCAACTCATTCTGTAATTTCTGAGTGGCCTCCTATGAATCCATTGCTTTTCCTAGTTTGGTATCATCAGCAAATTTGACCACTTTACATTGAGTTTCTGAATCCAGGTCATTTATGTACTTTAAAAATGGTAGTGATCTCAGTACTGAGCCCTGAGGTACCCTACTCAGTACTTTCCCCCCACTCCGACGTAACTCCTCGAACACTTACTCATTGTTTCCTACCTTTCAACCAGTTTCTTATCCATTCCCAGGGTTTACCCTGAATCCCTATAGTTTTGAGTTTAATTAATAACCTTTTGTCAAAACTTTGTCAAGAACCTTCTGAAAGTTGAGGCACACCACTTCATAGGGCTTACCACAGTCCACTTGTGGGTTGTCACTTCCTCAAAGAAGTTAAGGAGATTGGTCAAGCAGAACCTTCTCCTTCTGAATGCATGTTGACTGATATTCTATACCTACTCCTGAAGTTGATGGAAGGGTTATTTCAAATATTTTTTTACTTGATAAATTATGATGCTTTTAGGCATTTAAAAAGCTTTTCTTGTAAGTAATATATTTTACAAATAATTTTCAGCTGAAAAGAGAATACATCAATGTCAGAAATGTTTGGTAAAATAGTTTGGATATATATTTAACACAAATTGAAGGCACCAGTGTTAACACGCTCATAAAACATAAAAGCAAAATTGTACTTTTTTAAAAATAAATTACTATTCATGATATGTAGAATTAACAGAATATAAACTGTGGAATAATGAAGTAATGAAAGTGAAATGTGTATGCCTGAAATGGTTTCTACAAGATGTATTATTGATGTATTTTTAAAATGTACCGTTATTAATGAATACTCCACTTTAAAGAACAACATTACCTTCAGCCAGGTGAAAGCCTTTGGATTAATGGTAGCACTCCCAACTCTGAGTCAGGAGGTGCAGGGTTGTAAACCTGCTCTAGACATTCTTGCTCTGGATCTGAATTCTGGGTTGACATCGGGGAAATACTCCCATCTGTGGCCCTCACCTCTCATTGCCTAGGAGCCCATAAAACCCTCCCACTAACCACCCCATCAGCTGGTATAAAAATGGTTTCAGCCATAGAAGGAACATTCATGTTGTGGCCTGCCAAATCCTTCTGTTCTCCAAGGGAAGAGTGTGAAGACACAACAACAACAACAACAACAACAACAACCTTCAGCTGCCTGAGTCCCACTCTCTGGAATTCTCTCTCTCTATCTTTCCACTTCTCACTCCACCTTGGAAAAACCTTCTCAAAGCCCATCTTTTTGACCAAGACTTCTCCAATCAGTAGATTTTTTGAATTCAGTTTCACAACTTACCATGGTGGGATTTAAACTCACAACCTCTGGGTTGCTGGTCCAGTACCATAACCACTAGGCTACTGTACCTCTTGATGAGACTCGCCCAGGTGGCAGCACGGCCTCAAAAAAAACTTTATTAAAGTTTTGTTATGGCTGAATTTGGAGGACTGCAAATTAAGATGTTTTAAACTGGGAATTAGTCTAGTGGCCCTTCTATGCACCCTTTCCAAAGCCTCAATATCACCCACTATGTGAGGAGACCAAAACTGGACACAGTATTCTAACTGAGGCCTGGCCAAGGTCTGGTACAAGGACAAAATAGTGTACTTAGTCTTATAGTCAATTGTCCTATAACATCCTTTTATTTATTTCTGCAATACTTCTAATTTTAAAACATATTTTGTTTGTATAATGACCTGCCAAAACTGATTACCTAACCTTTGCAGCTAGGTAATCAGTTTTGGCAGGTTATTTGACTATGAAAGGCATCAAAGCTGAGCCCAAACCAGATAACCATACATGTATGCATTGCTGCAAGGTTTGCTACATAGGTGGGGGAACCCTGGATGATTTTTTTCCCCCATGTGCACTGAAGTCCTCAGCAAACTCAAGAAATCTGGGACCTTCTAGGTTATATGGTTTAGTGCCTAACCCACTAGGCCATCAGGGGACTTAACAACATTTTGGTTAATCTTACGAACATTCGAACGTACGAACATATGAACAATGATGGACAGGAAAAGACCCTTTGGTCCATCCAACCCGTCCCACACAATTGTGATTGTGTACCACAATATAAACACTCCCCATCCCACCCAAAACCATGTGATCTCCTGGAAGAAGCGAGAAACCAAATTAAAACCCAGCCCAATTTGGAGGGAAAAATCTGGGAAATTCCTCTCCGATCCCTTTGGCGATTAAAACGAGTCCAGGAGATCACTCTGGCCCTGATAATTACCTCCGCCCCAGCCAGAAACAGGTCCAGCTCTCACTTGGAGAAATTCAGCGAATCAGCATCCACCGTACGAGCTGGCAGCCTATTCCAGACGTCTACTATTCTCTGGGAAAGAAACCACCTCCTGACGTCTAACCTAGATCTGGCCTTCCACAACTTAAAATTGTGACCCCTGGTCCTCCCTAACCTATTTAATTGGGACAAAATGTCAACTCGAACATAGGAACAGGAGTAGGTCATTTAGCCTCTCGAGCCTGTTCCGCCATTCAGTGAGATCATGGCTGATCTGTGACCTAAGTCCATATACCCGCCTTAGCCTCATATCCCATAAAACCTTTGGTTAACAAAAATCTATCAATCTCAGATTTAAAATTAACAATTCAGCTAGCATCAACTGCTGTTAGCAGTGATGTGGAGATGCCGGTGATGGACTGGGGTTGACAATTGTAAACAATTTTACAACACCAAGTTATAGTCCAGCAATTTTATTTTAAATTCACAAGCTTTCGGAGGCTTCCTCCTTCCTCAGGTAAATGTTCAGGAGCTCCTTGAAGCCTACGCATTTATACATATAGAACAATACATGGTGTTTACAGAATGCCCCTGCAGCTGCCCGTTGCCAAGGCAATCACCGTGTTCAGACAGAGAGGTGTCACCTGCAGAACCCCCGAATACACATTCAACAAAAAAACAAACAGGAAAAAAAACAGAGAGAGGCAGAAACATCCGGAAGGCAGAGAAAGCCAGCAAATGACCCATTATATTAAAAACAGATAACATTTGTTCGCTGGTGGGGTAACGTGTAGCGTGACATGAACCCAAGATCCCGGTTGAGGCCGTCCTCATGGGTGCGGAACTTGGCTATCAATTTCTGCTCGACGATTTTGCGTTGTCGTGTGTCTCGAAGGCCGCCTTGGAGTACGCTTACCCGAAGGTCGGTGGATGAATGTCCATGACTGCTGAAGTGTTCCCCGACTGGGAGGGAACCCTCGCTATGGCCATCCCCACACCTCCACTACTCGCCTTTAAACAGCCACCCAACCTCAAACAGACCATCGTTCGCAGCAAATTACCTAGCTTTCAAGAGAACAGCGTCCACGACACCACACAACCCTGCCACGGTAACCTCTGCAAGACATGCCAGATCATCGACACAGATACCACCATCACACGAGAGGACACCACCCACCAGGTGCATGGTTCATACTCCTGTGACTCGGCCAACGTTGTCTACCTCATACGTTGCAGGAAAGGATGCCCCAGAGCATGGTACATTGGCAAGACCATGCAGACGCTGCGACAACGGATGAACGGACACCGCGCAACAATCGCCAAACAGGAGGGTTCCCTCCCAGTCGGGGAACACTTCAGCAGTCATGGACATTCATCCACCGACCTTCGGGTAAGCGTACTCCAAGGCGGCCTTTGAGACACACGACAACGCAAAATCGTCGAGCAGAAATTCATAGCCAAGTTCCGCACCCATGAGGACGGCCTCAACCGGGATCTTGGGTTCATGTCACGCTACACGTTACCCCACCAGCGAATAAATGTTATCTGTTTTTAATATAATGGGTCATTTGCTGGCTTTCTCTGCCTTCCGGATGTTTCTGCCTCTCTCTGTTTTTTTTCCTGTTTGTTTTTTTGTTGAATGTGTATTCGGGGGTTCTGCAGGTGACACCTCTCTGTCTGAACACGGTGATTGCCTTGGCAACGGGCAGTTGCAGGGGCATTCTGCAAACACCATGTATTGTTCTATATGTATAAATGCGTAGGCTTCAAGGAGCTCCTGAACATTTACCTGAGGAAGGAGGAAGCCTCCGAAAGCTTGTGAATTTAAAATAAAATTGCTGGACTATAACTTGGTGTTGTAAAATTGTTTACAATTGCTGTTAGCAGAACAGAGTTCCAAACTTCTACCACCCCTCGCGTGACTTCACTCCTGAAAGTTCTGACTCTAATTTTTAGGCTATGTCCCCTGGTCCTAGACTCTTGAACCAGTGGAAATAGTTTCTCTCTATCTACCCTATCAGTTCCCATTAATATCTTGAAAACTTCAATCAAATCACATTGTAATCTTCTAAATTCCAGGGAATACAACCCTAGTTTGTGTGATCTCGCCTCATAACTTAACCCTTGGAGTCCAGGTATCATTCTAGTAAATCTACGGTACACTCCCTCCAAGGCCAATATATCCTTCCTACGGTGTGGTGCCCAGAACCGAACACAGTACTCCAGGTGTGGTCTAACCAGGGCTTTGTATAGCTGTAACATCTACAGGATGCACTGCAGCAACTCGCCAAGGCTTCTTCGACAGCACCTCCCAAACCCGCGACCTCTACCACCGAGAAGAACAAGGGCAGCAGGCACATGGGATCAATACCACCTGTACATTCCCCTCCAAGTCACTGACTTGGAAATATATCGCCATTCCTCCATCGTCGCTGGGTCAAAATCCTGGAACTCCCTACCTAACAGCACTGTGGGAGAACCTTCATCACACGGACTGCAGCGGTTCAAGAAGGCGGGTCACTACCTTCTCAAGGGCAATTAGGCATGGGCAATAAATGCTGGCCTTGCCGGTGATGCCCACATCCCACGAACGAATAAAAAAATAACTTCTACCCCCTTGCATTCTAGTCCTCTAGATATAAAGGCCAGCATTCCATTAGCCTTTTTGATTATTTTCTGTACCTGTCCATGACATTTTAATGATCTATGTACATAAACCCCTAAGTCTCTTTGGACCTCCATTGTTTTGAGCTATTCACCATTTAGAAAGTATTTTTGATCTATCCTTTTTAGGTCCAGGATTACCTCGCACTTGCCTACATTGAAATCCTTTTGTCACAGTTTTGCCCATTCACTTAATCTATTAATATCGCTCTGTAATTTAATGCTTACATCCACATCTATTCCCTTTCATCATCTTATAAACCTCGATCAGATCACCCTTAAGCCTATGCTTCTCTAAAGTGCAGAGTCCCAACTCTTTTAGCCACCTTGATAACTAAGATGTTTTAAACTGGGAATTAGTCTAGTGGCCCTTCTATGCACCCTTTCCAAAGCCTCAGTATCACCCATCATGTGAGGAGACCAAAACTGGACACACTATTCTAACTGAGGCCTGACCAAGGTCTGGTACAAGGACAAAATAGTATACTTAGTCTTATAGTCAATTGTCCTATAACATCCTTTTATTTATTTCTGCAATACTTCTAATTTTAAAACATATTTTGTTTGTATAATGAAGACTGATTACATTTTGTGGGGACAGGAGAGAGGGAAACTGATTTTTCAGAACTACTGAGCTTGACAGATTGTGGGAGATAAATCAATACTACTGAAGCTGAAGCCCCTGGGTTCATAAATGCACATCTGCTGATATCCATTCAGATTTCTCTATCCTGCTAGACTCAGTGCTCCCAGTAAGAATAAGGGAGTCACATTAACATCCACAATTGAAGAAAAAGCTGCCTCTCTGTATCATTATTGTGACTAATGATCATTTGGTTTTTCACGTTGCTCATTAACTATTCTTAGCCACTTACCCCAAATCTGTCATCAGCACTCAAAAGAAGAAAAATAACTCAACAGTAACAAATAACAAAAAAAAGATTGTAATGGTTTGAGACCATTTTATTAAAAAATATATGTACAAATGTTGGGTAATGAATAATCCCCCTTTAAATATTTTTAATATAAGTTTTCTTTTGCTAGATTCTTATTGTTGTTACCCATGCTTATCCTCCAGCCGGGTGGGTAAGATGGTCTGAGCCATTCAGTTTCCTTTATTTGCACTTAAGGTGACAAATATTAGTGCTGGGGAATGGGGTCCTTTCCATTTCAGGCACCAGTGTCAACCTCTGTTCCAGGAAATATACATGAAACTCGTTGCACTTTGGAGCCTCGTTGCTGCAGCTGGCTCTGCCTCATTTTACAGTCTGCAGTGATATCCCTTTGTGATCCTTAACTTTGTTAGCATTAAGATTGTTACAAATATTCCAATCTTTGATTTTTCCTGCACAAGCTAATTTTTCCTCAGTAGACTTGTAGGTTGTCTATAAGGCATGCAGAAGAAAGAAGAGAGAAGAAAACTTATAACCTATCGGGTGGTCATAAGCATATGCTACTTTAACTTTTATTAACTTTTATATGTGTATGTTAACTTGAGATATTGACTTATAAGAACATAAGAGATAGGAGCAGGAGTAGGCCATTTGGCCCTTCGAGCCTGCTCCGCCATTCAATGAGATCATGGCTGATCTGATTCTGACCTCAACTCCACTTTCCCGCCTGTTCCCCATATCCTTTGACTCTTGCTGATCAAAAATTGGTCTAACTCAGCCTTGAATATATTCAATGACTCAGCCTCCACTGCTCTTTGGGGCAAAGAATTCCAAAGGTTCACACCCTCTGAGAGAAGAAATTTCTCCTCGTTTTCATCTTAAAAGAGCGACCCCTTATTCTGAGACTATGCCCCCTAGTTCTAGATTCCCCGATGAGGGAAAACATTCTCTCAGCATTTACTCTGTCAAGCCCCCTCAGAATCTTATATGTTTCAATAAGATCTCCTCTCATTCTTCTAAATTCCAGTGAGTATAGGCCCAACCTGCTTAATCTTTCCTCATAAGAAAACCCAGAATCAACCTAGTGAACCTTCTCTGAACAGCCTCCAATGCAAGTATATCCTGCCTTAAATAAGGGGACCAAAACTGTACGCAATACTCTAGGTGTGATCTCACCAGCACCCTGTACAGTTGTAGCAAGACTTCCCTGCTTTTATACTCCATCCCCCTTGAAATAAAGGCCAATATTCCATTTGCCTTCCCAATTATCTGCTGCACCTATATGCTAACTTTCGTGTTTCATGTACAAGGAAACCCAAACCCCTCTGTACTGCAGCATTCTGTAGTCTTTCTCCATTTATATAATATTTTGCTTTTTTATTCTTCCTAACAAAGTGGATGATTTCACATTTTCCCGCATTATACTCCATCTGCCAAATTTTTGCCCACTCACTTAACTTACCGATATCCCTTTGCAGACACTTTTTGTCCTCCTCACAAACTTACTTTTCCACCTATCTTTGTATCATCAGCAAATTTGACCACAGTACACTCACTTCCTTCATCCAAGTCATTGATATATATTGTAAATGGTTGAGGCTCCAGCACTGATCCCTGCGGCACCCCACTAGTTACAGATTGCCATTTTGAAAATGACCCCTTTATCCCGACTCTCTGTTTTCTGTTAGTTAGCCAATCCTCTATCCCCCCAACACCATGAGCTCTTACCTTGTGCAGTAACCTTTTATGTGGCACCTTACCGAATGCCTTTTGGAAATCCAAATACACTACATCTACTGGTTCCCCTTTATCCACCCTGCTTGTTACTTCCTCAAAGAACTCTAATAAATTTGTCAAACACGATTTCCCTTTCATAAAACCATGTTGACTCTCCTTGATTTTATTTTGAGTTTTTAAATGTCCTGCTACTACTTCCTTAATAATCGATTCTAGCATTTTCCCATTGATAGATGTTAGGCTAATTGGCCTATAGCTTCCTGCTTTCTGTCTCCCTTCTTTCTTGAATAGGGACGTTACATTTGCGGTTTTCCTATCCGCTGGGACCTTTCCAGAATCTAGTGAATTTTGGAAGATTACAACCAATGCATCCACTATCTCTGTAACCACTTCTTTTAAGACCCTCGGATGCAAGCCATCAGGTCCAGGGGAATTGTCAGCCTTTCGACCCATTAGTTTACCTAGTACTTTTTCTCTAGTGATAGTGATTGTTTATAGATCCCCCCACTCCTTTGCCCCTTGATTACCTACTTTTATTGGTATGCTTTTAATGTCTTCTACTGTGAAGACAGATACAAAATATGTGTTCAATGCCTCTGCTATTTCCTTGTTTTCCATTATTGTTTTCCCAGTCTCATCCTCTAAGAAACCTATATGTACTTTAGCTACTCTCTTCCTTTTTATATACTTGTAAAAGCTCTTACTGTCAGTTTATATATTTCTTGCTAGTTTACTCTCATAATCTATTTTCTCCCTCTTTATTATTTTTTTAGTCCTCCTTTGCTGGTTTCCAAAGTTTTCCCAATCTTCGGGCTTACCACTAATCTTTGCCACGTTGTATGCCTTTTCTTTTAACTTGATACCATCCTTAACTTCCTTAGTTAGCCATGGTTGGTACACTCTTCTCGTGGAGTCTTTTCTCCTTACTGGGATATATTTTTGTTGAGAATCATAAAGTATCTTTTCAAATGTCTGCCACTGCTTATCCATAGCCATACCTTCTAATCTGTTTTCCCAGTCAACTTTAGCCAACTCTGTCCTTGTGCCATTGCAATTGCCCTTATTTAAGTTTAATACAGTAGCTTCAGATACAAGATCCTCACTCTCAAACTGGATGTGAAATTCTATCATATTATGATTACTATTTCCTCAGGGATCCTTTACTTTGAGGTCATTAATTAATCTTGTCTCATTACCCGTTACCAGATCTAAAATGGCCTGTTCCCTGGTTGGTTCCACAACGTATTGTTCTAAGAAACAGTCCCGAATACACTCTATGAACTCATCCTCAGGGCTACTTTTGCCAATTTGATTTGTCCGATCTATATGAAAGTTAAAATCGCCCATGATTATTGCATTATCTTTTTTACATGCCCCCATTATTTCTTGGTTTATATTTTGCCCTACAATGTAGCTACAGTTAGGGGCCTATAGACTACTCCCACCAATGATTTCTTACTCTTACTATTTCTTACCTCCACCCAAATTGATTCGACATCTTGATCTTCTGAGCCAAGATCATTTCTCACTATTATACCAATTTCATCCTTTATTAACAGAGCTACCCCATCACCTTTTTCCTTTCTTCCCATCCTTCTGAAATGTCAAATACCCCTGAATATTCAGTTCCCAACCGTGGTCACCTTGCAACCACCTCTCTGTAATGGCCACGAGATCATACCCATTTGTTTCTATATGTGCCGTCAATTCATCTATCTTATTACGTATGCTGTGCGCAATCAGATAAAGAACATTTAATTTTGTCTTTTTACCATTTTTTCCTACTCTGACCCCGTTTACTAGTGCATTCTTATGTTTATTCACTCTGTCCCTTCCTGTCACACTCTGGTTATCATTACCCCTATCTCTTCCCTGTACTACTTCCTCGTCCTTTCTCTTCAACATTCTAAATTTCCCCCTACCTCAACCCTCCACCACCACCCCCCCATTTAGATTAAAGCCCTATCTACAGCCCAAGTTATTCGATTCACCAGACCTTGTCCTCACCAATCTACCTGTCGCAAATGCATCTGTCCATGACAGTATTGGTAGGAGTGACCACCGCACAGTCCTCGTGGAGATGAAATCCCGTCTTCGCACTGAGGACACCATCCAACGTGTTGTGTGGCACTACCACCGTACTAAATGGGATAGATTCAGAACAGATCTAGCAGCTCAAAACTGGACATCCATGAGGCATTGTGGGCCATCAGCAGCAGCAGAATTGTATTCCAGCACAATCTGTAACCTCATGGCCCAGCATATTCCTCACTCTATCATTACCAACAAGCCAGGAGATCAACCCTGGTTCAATGAGGAGTGTAGAAGAGCATGCCAGGAGCAGCACCAGGTGTACCTAAAAATGAGGTGCCAACCTGGTGAAGCTACAACTCAGGACTACATGCGTGCTAGACAGCAGAAGCAACATGCTATAGACAGTGCTAAGCGATTCCACAACCAACGGATCAGATCAAAGCTCTGCAATCCTGCCACATCCAGTCGTGAATGGTGGTGGACAATTAAACAACTAACGGGAGGAGGAGGCTCTGCAAACATCCCCATCCTCAATGATGGCGGAGTCCAGCACGTGAGTGCAAAAGACAAGGCTGAAGCGTTTGCAACCATCTTCAGCCAGAAGTACCGAGTGGATGATCCATCTCGGCCTCCTCCCAATATCCCCACCATCACAGAAGCCAGTCTTCAGCCAATTCGATTCACTCCACGTGATATCAAGAAACGGCTGAGTGCACTGGATACAGCAAAGGCTATGGGCCCCGACAACATCCCAGCTGTAGTGCTGAAGACTTGTGCTCCAGAACTAGCTGCGCCTCTAGCCAAGCTGTTCCAGTACAGCTACAACACTGGCATCTACCCAACAATGTGGAAAATTGCCCAGGTATGTCCTGTCCACAAAAAGCAGGACAAATCCAATCTGGCCAATTACCGCCCCATCAGTCTACTGTCAATCATCAGCAAAGTGATGGAAAGTGTCGTTGACAGTGCTATCAAGTGGCACTTACTCACCAATAACATGCTCACTGATGCTCAGTTTGGGTTCCACCAGGACCACTCAGCTCCAGACCTCATTACAGCCTTGGTCCAAACATGGACAAAAGAGCTGAATTCCAGAGGTGAGGTGAGAGTGACTGCCCTTGACATCAAGGCAGCATTTGACCGAGTGTGGCACCAAGGAGCCCTAGTAAAATTGAAGTCAATGGGAATCAGGGGGAAAACTCTCCAGTGGCTGGAGTCATACCTAGCGCAAAGGAAGATGGTAGTGGTTGTTGGAGGCCAATCATCTCAGCCCCAGGACATTGCTGCAGGAGTTCCTCAAGGCAGTGTCCTAGGCCCAACCATCTTCAGCTGCTTCATCAATGACCTTCCCTCCATCATAAGGTCAGAAATGGGGATGTTAGCTGATGATTGCACAGTGTTCAGTTCCATTCGCAACCCCTCAAATAATGAAGCAGTCCGAGCCCGCATGCAGCAAGACCTGGATAACATCCAGGCTTGGGCTCATAACTGGCAAGTAACATTCGCGCCAGATAAGTGCCAGGCAATGACCATCTCCAACAAGAGAGTGTCTAACCACCTCCCCATGACATTCAACGGCATTACCATCGCCGAATCCCCCACCATCAACATCCTGGGGGTCACCATTGACCAGAAACTTAACTGGACCAGCCATATAAATACTGTGGCTATGAGAGCAGGCAAGAGGCTGGGTATTCTGCGGCGAGTGACTCACCTCCTGACTCCCCAAAGCCTTTCCACCATCTACAAGGCACAAGTCAGGAGTGTGATAGAATACTCTCCACTTGCTTGGATGAGTGCAGCTCCAACAACACTCAAGAAGCTCGACACCATCCAAGATAAAGCAGCCCGCTTGATTGGCACCCCATCCACCACCCTAAACATTCACTCCCTTCACCACCGGCGCACTGTGGCTGCAGTGTGTACCATCCACAGGATGCACTGCAGCAACTCGCCAAGGCTTCTTCGACAGCACCTCCCAAACCCACGACCTCTACCACCTAGAAGGACAAGGGCAGCAGGCACATGGGAACAACATCACCTGCACGTTCCCCTCCAAGTCACACACCATCCCTACTTGGAAATATATCGCCGTTCCTTCATTGTCGCTGGGTCAAAATCCTGGAACTCCCTTCCTAACAGCACTGTGGGAGAACCGTCACCACACGGACTGCAGCGGTTCAAGAAGGCGGCTCCACACCACCTTCTCAAGGGCAATTAGGGATGGGCAATAAATGCTGGCCTCGCCAGCAACGCCCACATCCCACAAACGAATTTAAAAAAAACACTGGTCACAGCATGGTTCAGGTGAAGCCCGTTATGGTGGAACAGCTCCTTCTTGTCCCAGTATTGGGGACAGTGCCCCATGAATCGAAACCCACTTCTCCCACACCAATCTTCGAGCTACGCATTCATTTCTGATCTGATTTACCCTGTGCCAATTTGCTCGTGGCTCAGGTAATAATCCAGAGATTATTACCTTTGTGGTTCAGCTTTTTAAATTTAGTCCCTAGCTGCTCAAACTCCCTCAGCAGAACCTCTTTCTTAGTCTACCTATGTCGTTGGTATCTACTGGACCACAACAACTGGATCCTCCCCCTCCCACTCCAAATTCCTCTCCAGCCCGGAGGAGATGTCCTTAACCCTGGCACCTGGTAGGCAACATAGCCTTTGGGACTCATGCTCTTGGCTGCAGAGAACAGTGTCTATCCCTCTAACTATACTGTCACCTACTACAACCACATTCCTTTTTACTCCCCCCACTTGAATGGCCTCCTGTACCACGGTGCCCTGGTCAGTTTGCTCATCCTCCCTGCAGTCCAAACAGCTTGCAAGAACCTCGTAACTGTTAGACAAGTGCAAGTGCTGAGGCTCCTGCAATACTACCTCCCGGATCCCTGTACCTGCCTCACTCGCAGTCACACTCTTCTGTCCCTGACCATGGGCCAAATCTAAAGTATTTAGTCTAAGGGGTGTGACTGCCTCCTGGAACAAATTGTCCAGGTAACTTCTTCCGCCCTGATGTATCGCAAAGTCTGCAGCTCGGACTCCAGTTCCTTAACTCTGAGCCGAAGTTCCTCGAGCTCCAGATGTGGTCGCCCTGGACAAGACTGTCCAGTAGCTCCCTCATGTTGCAGCTGCAACACATCTCCTGCCCTGCCATATCTATAGTATTTATTTAATTAATTACGTCACTGTCAATCAAATTATTTATAAATTTGATCTAAGTACTAACCTCGTTAAATTTATTTAATTAAGTTTAGTTAATTAGTTAATTGTAAATTTAATTATATGCCCACAGTCCCAAGAAAAAGAAATACTCACCACCAATCACCCACCTGCTTTACCTGTGACGCGCTCTTTGATTTTTATCAGAATGCGGTCGGTCCGCTCTCGCTCTGATGAACTCTCTCTCTCATTCTGCCCTGTTCTTTTCCTCGCTCCACTCTCACTGTTTCCCACCGCTCTGATGAACTCTCTCTCTCATTCTGCCCTGTTCTTTTCCTCGCTCCACTCTCACTGTTTCCCACCGCTCTGATGAACTCTCTCTCTCATTCTGCCCTGTTCTTTTCCTCGCTCCACTCTCACTGTTTCCCACCGCTCTGATGAACTCTCTCTCTCATTCTGCCCTGTTCTTATCCTCGCTCCACTCTCACTGTTTCCCACCGCTCTGGTGAACTCTCTCTCTCACTCTACACTGTTCTTATCCTCGCTCCACTCTCACTGTTTCCCACCGCTCTGATGAACTCTCTCTCTCATTCTGCCCTGTTCTTTTCCTCGCTCCACTCTCACTGTTTCCCACCGCTCTGATGAACTCTCTCTCTCATTCTGCCCTGTTCTTATCCTCGCTCCACTCTCACTGTTTCCCACCGCTCTGATGAACTCTCTCTCTCATTCTGCCCTGTTCTTTTCCTCGCTCCACTCTCACTGTTTCCCACCGCTCTGATGAACTCTCTCTCTCACTCTACACTGTTCTTATCCTCACTCCACTCTCACTGTTTCCCACCGCTCTGGTGAACTCTCTCACTCTACACTGCTTTTATCCTTGCTCCGCTCTCACTGTTTCCCACCGCTCTGATGAACTCTCTCTCTCTCTCTACACTGTTCTTATCCTTGCTCCGCTCTCACTGTTTCCCACCGCTCTGATGAACTCTCTCTCTCACTCTACACTGTTCTTATCCTCGCTCCGCTCTCACTGTTTCCCACCGCTCTGGTGAACTCTCTCGCTCTACACATTTTATGCTCTCTCCACTCTCACTGTTTCCCACCGCTCTGGTGAACTCTCTCTCTCACTCTACACTGTTTTTATGCTCGCTCCACTCTCACTGTTTCCCACCGCTCTGGTGAACTCTCTCGCTCTATGCTGCTTTTATCCTCGCTCCGCTCTCACTGTTTCCCACCGCTCTGGTGAACTCTCGCTCTCGCCCTGTTTTTGGGTCTGAACTCGATTAGAGTAATTGATGCTAACTGAGCTGAGTTTATAGACTGAATGTCTGATCAAATTATTAAAATATAAATATTGTTTTTCTGGCAACCACAGACAGGTGGTTGGGTAAATTACGTGAACACTCCCGGGATACGCGACATAGGTTTGTCGTGTAACAATTGGCACTTCTGAGTTCATCACCCATAACAAGGAATCAATAATTTAAGCTGTATCAGAGTAAATAAATAACGACTGTAGAGTATAAATAGGGTAACAATAGGTGTTGAGTTACTTATTGGAGAACATGAATATAGTTGAGACAAGGCATTAATGGAATTATGTCTTTGAAGGGTTAATTCCAATTTAACATTATGCTCCTAACGTTTTGGGAGATTTAAAGTGGTCCTGCTTTGCCTCATTCGTTTTGGTCTATTTTTAAAGAAATTACAACAGTTAATTCAGTCTGGGTGTATTGGTTTAAGTATGGTAATGAATTGCCACCAGGAAGTTAAGAGCACTCGTTGGAGTTTTATGACTCCAAACCAAATGGACCCAAGTTCGGGAAAACACAAGAGGGGCTGCATTCTGTGCCAACAACTGGAGACATCTTGGGCTCAATTTTAGGAGGGAGGCCGGTTGGCAGCGGGGGGTCGAATGGACGCGTGGGTAACACGCCCAGTGAATTCGGGGTGCTCCGCACGCGATCACAGCCTAATTGAAGGCACTTACCTTGGCTTCCGGGTTTCGCGCTGGAAAACTGCGCAGCGGGCGGACTGCGCACCCGCATCATCGGCTGTCAGCTGGAGGAGCCCTATTTAAAGGGGCAGTCCTTAACTGACTGATGCTGCAGAAAATAGGCAAATTTACAGCATGAAGCAGCCCAGGGGGAAGGCTGCTCCCAGGTTTAATGATGCCTCACTCCAGGTCCTACTGGATGGGGTGAGGAGGAGAAGGACAGAGATCTTCTCCCCGGCAGACTGGAGGAAGTGGCCTGCTTCTGCCACCACGAAGGCCTGGCTCAAGGTGGCAGAGGAGGTCACCAGCACCACCAAAATATCGCGCACCTGCATACAGTGCAGGAGGCGCTTCAATGACCTAAGTAGGTCAGCCGAAGTGAGTACACTTACTCATTCCCCTCCACTCCGTCTGCCACATCACTGCCCCCACCCCACATCTTCTTCTGCACTGCCAACACTACTCTATCACATCACTCCTCACACCCACTCAAAGCTCATCCTCATCTTACCTGCACTTACTCACCTCGTCAGTACTCATCCCACCACTACCACTCAACCCAATCTTCATACAATCTCATGGCTCCGTCTCGTACTCACCCTCTCATGCATCTCTTTCACAGTAAGCCTCACCCAACCTGCCACTACCTGTGCTGCAGCCACATATGTGCAGTAGGAAGCTTAAGGCAAACATGTCGTGAGCATGAAGGGGATGCACAAGGGTGTTTGAGGGTTTGTCATGGTTTTTACTTATATTTAATTTCTGATCAACTCACATTACATATCATATTGGCACCACTACTGCCACGTCTTTGCAAATCTTGTCTGGTTTGTGCAATAATGCCCTTTCCTGAAGATCATCATGAAGACCCACACCTGATGCCACCCATTGTGTCACTGCAATGTGGGTGTAGGTGTATTTGCAGGGCTCTTTTGTGCAGACGACTGAGAGACGTCGGCGATGTCCCCGGTGGCACCCTGGAAGGATGCGGAGGAGAAGTTGTTGAGGGCAGTGGTGACTTTGACAGCGACGGGTAAGAAGATGGTGCTCGGGCCAGCCGGGAGCATCTCAGCATGAAGGAGGCTGCAGATGTCCACAACTACATGTCGAGTGACTCTGAGCCTCCGTGTGCACTGCTGCTCAGAGAGGTCCAGGAAACTGAGCCTCGGTCTGTCGAGCCTGTGGCGAGGGTAGTGCCCTCTGCGACGCATCTCTCTCTGCGGTTGCCCTCCCTCCTGCTGTGCAGATGGATGTGTCACAGCACTGTGTTGTGGAGCTCCACGTGTCAGAGCTGGACGGCGTGGCCGGCGAGGCTGGTGATGCTGTTTGTCCTCCGAGGAGGTCATGACTGCAGCTACGGCGGCCCCCATCCGGAAGATGTACGTTTGAGGGGATCCACAAGGTAGGTAAATATGTCTGCACACTGGGGTTGAGGTTGCAAATTTGTGAATTTTAGTGTTAGAAGGAGGGTGGTGGAGACCAAACTTTGTCCAAAGTGACAGAGTGGCCTCCTGCAATGAGTGAAGGTCTCTCCCCCCACCCCCCACCTGTCAAATGGACCTTTGCAGCTGCCACAGGCTGGTGGCTGCAACACGTCCATTTCAACTGGGAGTGTTTCCCCCAGTGCGGGAAACACGCTCAGTTGAGTTGAAAACTCCACCACTCCTAAAATATCCTACAAATCAGGTCTGCTAACGACCTGAACTATCAAATTAATTGCCTTAAGTGGGATCCCGCCCGCTTTAATTGCCGGTGGGAATCCCGCATGCGGGGGCTGCGCGTGCATCTAAGCGCGTCACTGGGGAACCCGGAAGTGGGCGGGTTAGAGCTGGGCTCCAGACCCGCCCCGGGAATCCCCGATTTTCGGAGTACCCCCGCCACGAACCTGCCGTCTCGGATGTCCGAAAATCGAGCCCCTTGTGATTGGTCTGTACTGACTGAACCTCAGGTCGAAACTACTTTAATGCTTACACAAAGGAATTAGTAAAATAAGGGGAATCCTAAAGAGGTATTGAACACCTCTCAACTGCAAAACAGGGATAAATGATTTAACAAAAATTGGGATTTAATCTGAAACTTTTGTGTGCATGAGACAGAGCTGGGAGACATTACTTTCCATTTTAAATGAGATGGACAAACTAAATTCTATCTTCCCCAACAGGATTGAGCTGCACAAGTTCACAGAAATATGAAGGGTAGCGATAGTGATAATGTAGTCAATCAATTAATGGTTTCCATTTGTTTTACCAGATTTTCATTTCCTAAGGATGCAAGATTTTCAGTTTTGGATCCCATCTATGTGTATAGTTTTATAGTGTACCTGTGTTACTGTCACTTAAGTTAGCCAATGTTAGGAATTGGGAAAGCTTTTGTGCCCTCATTAATACAATGTTTGAAAATTAGTCCTATATTTTAAATTAGAGATGAGTAGATGCATTTAGGCTGACATTTATTTGGCAGAATTCATATACATTTGATTGGACACATTATACTTGCAAATTTAGGGTATCGGGATTTCTGTGCACATTTCTTTTACATTAAATTGATTGCAGCAGGTTTCAGAAATCCACATGATGCAGTATACCACCATTAAATGCAGAGTAAAAAAAAAGAATAAAAGGAGAATTATAAGTTACAGTTACAGAATAATGTCTTGTTTTATGTAGCTAAGATCAGACATTTAAATCAATTGGAACTTTTCAAATGACTGCATTGATTCTTTAAATTTGTTTGTAATGTATTATGGTTTTCTTTGTCTGTATCATGAGGTTTAATTTAAACAGTAAAGCGAAGGCTGCTGCTACAGATGGATAAAGATCGATATATGATGTTAATAAGATAGTGTGTGCAAACCTGAGAACTTTTCTCAGGCCGCAAAGGGGGGAGGGGGGGCTGTTAGGAATGCTAGCTGAAGAAGTTTTATTAAAGAATCGATTTTATGTTCAGGACTCCATTTTATGGTTAGAAGACAGTTTTTGCTGAATCTGTTAAAACAGGCGATATCTGCAGAATGTCACAAGAGAGCTCAAATTACCAAGGCCCCTTTGCAAGGCTGTACTAATTGTCATCATATAAGATAGTTTTGTGTAGTTCTAACTTTCTAGTAGATATAACTATCTGTTTGATGGCTATATGTAAGGAATCTTACAACACCAGGTTATAGTCCAACAAATTTATTTTAAAATCACAAGCTTTCGGAGATTATCCCCTTCGTCAGGTGAATGAGTGAAAGATTCTCAAATCGCATATCTTATATTAGGCTGGGACAGCATCACACCAATCAAAAGGTGTCATTGTTGTTCAAACAGGCCAGTCACGGAGAACAGCAAGTCACAGTACACTGGATATACATTGTGTCAATCACACAGACAGAAAGAAAGAGACCCAAATGGCAGAGAGAGAGAGAGAGAGAGAATATTAAAACACATAACTTTTTTTTCCCTTTTTGCTGGGGAGGTTACGTGCAGCGTGACATGAACCCAAGATCCCGGTTGAGGCCGTCCTCATGGGTGCGGAACTTGGCTATCAACTTCTGCTCGACGATTTTGCGTTGTCGTGTGTCTCGAAGGCCGCCTTGGAGAACGCTGACCTGAAGATCGGTGGCTGAATGTCCTTGACTGCTAAAGTGTTCCCCGACTGGGAGGGAACCCTCCTGTCTGGCTATAAGATATAAGATATGCGATTTGAGAATCTTTCACTCATTCACCTGACGAAGGGGATAATCTCCGAAAGCTTGTGATTTTAAAATAAATTTGTTGGACTATAACCTGGTGTTGTAAGATTCCTTACATTTGTCCACCCCAGTCCATCTCCACATGATGGCTATATGTTTACCTTATTTGCACATGTAAGGACAGTGAGACCGACTCTCTAGAATGCTGAGCTGATGTAAGTTAGTGTAAACCAAGAGTGAAGGTTATGGAGGAGATATGATGTAATAGCCATTTAACTGAGGATAAAAGTGAGACCATTGTAAAAGAATTAGGAAAGACCTGGGTGCTAATCACCCTGCGACCGAGCTCAGCGACTGTAACGTGAGGTTTCCTACAGCCTTCACGTCATCATGTGCGTTGACTGTGAATATCATTCCCTCTGATAAAATCTATATGCAAAGACTCTGGCCCTGATTTTAGAATGGAGGCTGGGTGGCAGCGGCGGGGGCAGGGGGGACGGGAGAATGGCCATGTGGGTAACCTCACCAATAAAATATGTCCGTTTCGCATGCGATCGCAAGTGAATTGGTGCCACTTAACGTGACTTTCGGGTTTGCCGCATGACAGGCTGTCAGCTGGAGGAGCTCTATTTAAAGGGCTATCGATCCAAAGGCTTTTGCTGGAGTAAAGACCCAGAAATCACAATGGAGCAGCATTGAGCAAGACTGCTCCAAGGTGCAACGATGCCTCACCGCAGCAGCTACTGGACAGGGTGAGGAGGAGGAGGGAAGTCTTTTATCCTGCGGACGGGAGGAAGTGCCCTGCCCCTGTCACCAAGAAGGCCTGGCTCGAGGTGGCAGACAAGGTCACCAGCAGCAGCAACATCTCCCGGACCTGGATCCAGTGCAGGAAGCGTTTCAATGTCCTAACTAGGTCAGCAAAAGTGAGTACACTTATTGATTCTCCTGCATTCTGTCTTCCACATCACCGCCCCCACACCACCACCTC